>NC_080171.1:40365801-40738213 GCF_950295315.1 Erinaceus europaeus | reverse complement strand
TTGACTATGTGGGTCATAGTCTGTCTGGAGCCGCAGGGGCAGTTCGGGTCGTCTCTGGCTCCCCAGCGATGGAACATAGCGGCGCACCAGCCATGGCCTGTTCGATAGCGATTGAGGAGGGCCCAATCATAACGTGCTAGGTCAAAGCCGGGTTGACGCTTGCAGGGGTCTGTGATGAGGTGTTTGTTCTTTACCTCAGCTGACTGCCAACTCTGTTTCCAAGAGTCTGGAACAGAGAAGTTCAGTGTAGGCGTAGGGGACCAGATTGGGTGACGAGACGTCAAGCGTTGGACAGGGTGGGCGAAGATATCCGCGTATATTGGCAGGTCCGGTCGAGCGTAGACGTGGGAAATGAACTTAGATGATGCCGCATCCCGACGAATATCTGGCGGGGCGATGTTGCTAAGAACTGGCAGCCATGGAACCGGGGTGGAACGGATGGTTCCAGAAATTATCCTCATGGAGGAATATAATTTGGAATCGACCAAGTGGACATGGGGGCTACGGAACCATACTGGGGCACAGTATTCTGCAGTGGAATAGCATAATGCCAGAGATGATGATCGTAGTGTGGAAGTGCTCGCGCCCCATGAGGAGCTGGGCAGTCTTGCAATGATGTTATTCCTCCCGCCCACCTTTGCTGCAGTTTTTATGAGATGTTTGTGAAATGACAGAGTGCGATCAAGAGTAACGCCAAGATAGACTGGCTGGGCTTCATGCCGGATTCTCGTATCGCCAAGCTGCACATTAAGCTCACGCAAGGCCGAGGCATGGTGTAGATGGAAAACAGATGATACCGTTTTTGCAGTGCTAGGGATTAGTTGCCATTTTTTACAGTAATCAGATATCAGAGACATGTCTTTCGTGAGTGTTTCCTTGAGGATGTCGAACTTTGATGCCTGAGTTGCACAGCACTAATAATATGACACATCATATTATAATAATATGACACATCAAGTCTAAAATAATATGACACATCAAGTCTAAAATATTTGCTATTTAATCTTTTACAGAATTTTTCTGATATCTACATGTTGTAGGTATTTTTTTTTTTAATTGGGAGGTTATTAGTTTACAGTATACTTGTTGAGAAGTCATACAGGTTTGGAGCCCAATGACAGCTCTGCTGGCCAAAAGGAAAAAGGGGAGGAGGAGAAAATATCACAAAAAGTATTATCAATTTCACTAGGTTATTAAGCACTTTTCTCAATGGATTTATGCTTAACTATAATTTTATAAAAAATAATTACACTTTAAAAGTAAATTACTTAAAGTTTATTAAAATGACAGGAAAATGATATTCAGTTTAAACAAGGTTGTATCATTCCTAGAACTTTGCTGATGTCAGCATTCAAATTGGCATCTCTTTGACTATATCCTTTCTCTTTTTAAATGTCCATTATTTTATTTATTGTCAATGCCTTATTGTCTATTCCAAAAACAGAATTCAGTAGTTATATCTGATAGTATGACACACCAAGTCTAAAATATTTCTATTTAATCTTTCACAGAAAATGTTTTCTACATGTTGTAGGTCTTTTTTTTTTAATTGGGAGGTTAGTAGTTTACAGTACACTTGTTGATACATGGTACAATTTCTCATCTCACCATGATAATTGTCTTCAAAACACTCAGACCCCAATTTAGATCCTTTTCCTTTATCATGTACCAGAACCTGAGAAGACTCCATTTTCTCTCAACCATCTTCCTGTCTTTCTTCCTTAACGTTCTGTGACTTGGTGCAATATACCAAGCGAGTCCAAGTTTTAGATTGTGTTCCCCCTTTTCTACTCTTATTTTTTAAATTCTGCCCATGAGTGAAATAATCCCATATTTATCTGTCTCTTTCTGGTTTATCTCACTTAATATGATTTCTTCTAGTTCCATCCAAGTTGAGGTGAAGAAGATGACTTCATCATTCTTAATAGCTGAGTAGTATTCCTTTGTGTGTATATACAACTATCTTAGCTACTCATCTATTGTTGGACACCTAGGTTGCTTCCAAGTTTTGGCTATTGCAAATTATGTAGCTATGGACATAAGTATACACAGATCTCTTTAGATGGGTACCTTTCTATCTCTCTTTTCTTTTCTTTCTTTCTTTTTTTTTTTTTTTGTCATGGGGATATTACAGGGGTCAGTGCCTGGATGAGGAATCCACAGAGACAGACCTGCATCACTATTTCATTATTTGTGAAACTTCACCCCTACCGGTGGGGACACTTGACTTGAATCTGGTTCTTTGTACATGGTAATGTGTGCACTCTACTCTGTAGTAGGTGTGCCACTGCCAGTCCCTGTCCACATCCTCTTGCAACCTTGTTTTTTTTCTTTCTTTCTTCTTTCCTTCGTTCCTTCCTTCGTTCCTTCCTTCCTTCTCTCTCTCTCTCTTTCTTTTTTTATTTCTTTGTCTTAGTGGGTTTATTGACATAGTCATTACTCTAAGAAAATTTTTTGGGCCTGGCTTACTCACATACTTATTACATACAAGGTTTTGTCCATACACATGGCAATCTCATGATATACTTTAAATGCGTGTAGCACAGTCATCTGAAAACTTTATGCTTCCTTGCCACATTTCTCAGAAAAGAGAAAGTAAAAGGTGCTTTCATTTCTTCCATAGTCATGAAAGCCTACAAAAAAAAAAAACCCTGGGAAAGTATGAGAGAGATCTTTCAGCCTCATGGAACAATGTTGTGCTACTTAATCCATAGCAAATAACACACTTAGGGGGATGAAAGACAAAAAAAAAATGCCATTTATGAAAGCACTTCAAGTTGCTGTAATAACTGCAGTGTTTTCATGCTAGTGTGAGCATGGAATAGTTGCTAGAGGCCTGTTCTGAAAACACACACACACACACACACACAGACACACAGATACACACAGAGACACGCACACACACAGACACACAGACACACACACCATTGCCTAAATCACCTAAACTGTTAGACTTGCACATAGCTTAACTGGGATTTACTGATAACATGAAATACAACTGCTACACACATCTTTTGTGATGTGTGTGGTGGTACTCTCTGGGGCTGGGTGGTGACATATACAGCTGAGTGCACATATTTTCATGCACAAGCCATTGGTCCCCATCTATAGAGGTGTGTGTGTATGTGTGGGGAGGTTTCACAAATATTGAAAAAATGATGGAGGACTCTCTCTCTTCCTGTGTTTTTTTTTTTTCTTTTTGTTTTATTGCCACCAGGTTTATCACTGGGTTTTGCTGCCAGCAGTGCTCTTGGTGGCCATTTTTCCTTTTTTTCTTCTTTTTTAAATTTTTATTTTATTTGGTAGGAAAGAGAGAAATTGTGAGAGGTTGGAAGATAGAGTAAGATGCTTATAAACCTGCTTCACCACTCATAAAGAGGGGTCCCGGACCTAGGTCTTTGTAGATGATAATATATTTATTCAACCAGGTATGCCACATCCCAGCCCCTTTCTCTCCCTCTCTATCTCCTTCTTCCCTCTCAATTTCTCTCTATCCTGTCAAATTAAAAAACAATAAGTAAGTAGTTTTCTTTAAGTACATACTATCATGTTGCCTGGAGTAGTAAGAATGGGAAGCTAATGAGCAAGATTCATAGAAATCTTCCCCATTTCTCTCTACTCAAGTGTGCAAATAACAGATCTCTTGCAACTTTGAGGTCCTGTTCCTTGTCTTGTCTGCAGAAACTAATTCTAATGTTATTGTTGCAAATGTCAGAGCTGCAACAAGTTCAGTTCTAATGTAGGAAGTAGGAGAATGATAAGGAGCCATGAGGAGTCACTAATAGTCCTAGAAACAAAACATGACAAGGTGCAGATTACCGGAGGCAATTATATGCATCTCAGGGACATGCAATAGACTCTGGTGCTGACTTTAATGACTCAAGAATCCACTTGCCCTTTATGTTTTCTGTTATCTTCAAGTAATAAAAACATTGAGAACGTAATTGCAACTAAAAATACTACAGAACAGTCTCTAAAAGTAGTTTGATTTACCCTGTGACTTGAAAAATGGCTCATTAGGCTTTGATTCAAAGGGAGAACAGAACTGCGATAGTGGGACTAGTTCACTCTCTCTGTTTTACTTGGCACCGAACTGTTCAATTACCAACTTGGGATTGGGTGAGTTGGGAGGGTGGTGGTTCTTGTATTACTGAGTTAGAGTGGAGCTAGTTTCATATCCAGTGTTCAGAAAGTCTCTAAAAACCAAAGACAAACTATAATCTTACTGATGCTATAAGTGAAGACTTTGCAAATGAAATCCTACACTGGATAAGAAAATAATTATAAAATATGAAGTATAACCACCAAACAATTATCCTCATTTTTAATCACCAAGTTGGAGCTCTGTGCCCCCACAAATGCACCATTCTCAGTGACCACCTTTTTTTATAGAGACTGAGAAAGAGAAATAGAAAGGGAGATATCAAGATAAAGAGAGACAGAGAGAAGGAGAAACACCAATAGTAATGGCTTCACTGGTCATAAAGCTTTCCCCCTTGCAGATGGGAGCTGATGGCTTGAACCCAGGTCCCTATGCGTGGTAATGTGTTGTTGTACCAGGTGATCTACCCACCCCAGCCCCTTATTCTTTAAAGAAGCTAATGTTTCCTGTGGTCTCTTTTGTAGCACTGTTAAGCTCTATCTCTGTGTGTGATGTGGTCTCTGAGACTAGTCTGTTACTTCCTCTACAAATAGTGTCTGAATCATACCATAAAAAAGACTTGAGCTCTTCTCACTTTATGATTCTGCAACAACTTGTAAACAAAAATCTAATATGTTGCATGCCCAGAGATAGAAGTATGGATATAAACTTGTTCTTTTTCATTTTTATTTGCTTATTTATTGGATAGAGACATCCAGAAATCGAAAGGGAAGGTGGAGATAGAGAGGGAGAGAGGAGAGATACCTGCAGCCCTGCTTCACCACTCACAAAGCTTTCCCCCTGCAGATAGGGACTGGGGGCTTGAATCCATCTCCTTGCACATTTTAACATGTGCGCTCAACTAGCTGTGCCACAATTGTCCCCAGATATGAAGTTGTTATATTAGGAGGACACACACACACACACACACACACACACACACACACACACACACACACCAAGCTCTCAGTGACCAATCATTTAGCTGGTGAGAAAGCAGGAAGGAATCATCAGAGAGAATAAGTGCAATGCAAAAGTTGTGTGTTTCCCACCTCCATCTGCAGAGGGGATGCTTCATAAGCTCTGAAGCAGGTTTTCAGGTATCTATTTTTCCTCTCTCTCTCTCTCTCTCTCTCTGCCTCTCCCTCCCCTTCAATTTCTTTCTGTCCTATTCAATTAAATAGAAAAAAGGAAAAAAGAAAGAAAGAAAGAGAAAAAGATTTAAGGAGGGAAGGAAGGAAGAAAGAGAGAAAGATGAAAGGACGGGAGAAAAAAGGAGACAAAGAAAGGAAGAAAGGAAGGTCTGCTGGAGCAGTGGATTTCATAGTGCTGGCACTGAGCCTCAGCTAGAACTGTGGTGGGAAGAAAAAGAAAGAAAGAAAGACAGAAAGACATAAAGAAAGAGAGAAAGAGAGAAAGAAAGAAAGAAAGAAAGAAAGAGGAAAGAAAGAAAGAAAGAAGAGAGAGAGAAAAAAGGTGTTTTACCACTCTTCCTGGTTAGGACGAGATTGCAAGCTGGTTGTTATAGATTCTAATGAACTCCTTCCTTTCAGGATAAGGTACTGGCAGGATGGTCATTCCTTCCCTTCTCATTCTTTTCAGTGTCCCAAACATATTCTTTCTTTAGCAGTTTTGGATTTTTCTAAATGTGCTAAGTGTTTATTTACACAAGAAAGTTAAAGTCTGAATTTCACTCGGATAGAAACAGGTATCTTTCCTGCCCAATAACACTAAGTGAAAGTGATGACTACCCAAGAGTCGGAATTTTCACTCTGCTTGAGATTGATGGTGGTGTTCATTACTCATAGAAATGGAGATTAGATTAGTTGGAGTATATACAGAGCTCACATATAATTCTCTATTGCTGGCCAGAGATTGTGGTGCTTAAGAACTGAAACTAAAGTCTCTGGATGTTGAGTTTCCTGATGCTTGCTTGCCTGCTCTGGCCTGTAACTTTCCTGAACTCTCAGTTGTGAGCACTATCAACTTTTTTTATTGTCTCTTCTTAACCTCTTAAATAGTTCAGAAGCTTTGTGAGAGAATGGGGAAATTAATAAATCTTCTATTAATATATTCTCCTAATTGTCTTACACCTGAATTTTGACTTGCAAACTCTGAAGCTAAGAATATAAATTTTGTGGTCCCTGGTTTTGCCATGATAAGGAATGAGGTTTCCCATGTTGAATGAATGTAAATACCAGAGTAATCAATCAATGTTTATTATTTGCTAGTTCAGGATAACATTGACTCATAAATGCTAAGAAAGGGAGAATTTTGTGAAGGGTGTAATAAACACAGCAAGTTTACTTGGTGCTGCATACTGTTAACAATTGAACTTTAGTATCATGAGTCCAAAGGTAAGTGAAGTCACATTGAAGGAATTGGACAGAAAAGGACACAATAAGACAGAGATAAGACTCTCTTATATATCTTGATACCTTGGAGAGAGATTAATTGTAACCTTTCCATTAAAGATAACTATTTCCTAGTAAAATTGCAGCAAACTCTTCTGAGTACAATTCTGCATTTAGTATGAATATTATAAGTTTCCAGCATAAAATGGTTTATTGGGACAGTGGTGAAGATCTCCATAATGATTGCATAGGAAGGACATTCCACAAACCTAAAAGATGGCATTTATTTGGTAGGAGATATGAAAATGCCACCTTTTGTATTTTCAGGATTGTGGCACTGAGAGTAGCAAAAGAATAGGGAAGGGACATTAAGAGAGCTCACAATTAATATTTCACAGAAATCTACGCCATATTGAATGAGGCAGAATATTAGGGCAAGAATGAGTACCTAAGTATGAGCCTTCTCTATTGGGCCAAAACCTTCAAAATGGTATCAAGTGAATAATCCCACTGACTTTAAGCTCAAGGTAACCATCTTTTCTGTTCCTCCTTGGAATCACATTAAGTTCTATAAAATGTCTTTTGTCTTTCACAGTGGGAAAGACAAATATCATATGATTTCACTCTGTGTCATGTAGAAAAAAAATACATGAACTACGTAAAAGAATTTTGAATTTAGAGACTATAAGATCAATTAGTGGTTACAAGAAAGAAAGAAAGAAAGAGGAGAGGGGAGAAGGTGAATTTAAACAATGGGGAAAATTATGGCAAAGAACAGAGCTAGACTTTTTCAGTGGTGAATTCAGTGTAATATATATACAATATATATAATATATATAGCTTTTATTCTTTTTAAACATATATATATATATATATATATTTTTTTTTTTACCAGAGCACTGCTCAGCTCTGGTTTATGGTGGTGCAGGGGATTGAACCTGGGACTTTGGAGCCTCAGGCAAGAGAATCTTTTTGCATAAACATTATGCTATCTACCCCTGCCCCTTAAAAATTTTATCTATTTTATTTTGATGAAAGAGAGAGAGAAGAGGAGAGAGAGAGAGAGAAAAGAGAAGAGAAGAGAAGAGAAGAGAAGAGAAGAGAAGAGGAGAGAAAGAGGAAGAGGGAGAAGGAGAGGGAGAGGGAGAGGGAGAGGGAGAGAGAGAGAGAGAGAGTGAGAGTTCGTTCTCATTTCTGTGTTGTAGTGGTGCTGGATTTGAACCAGTTATGTTAGAGCCTAGGGCATGAAAGATGTTGCTTTTCAAAGCTGCACACCTGATATTCATTTCATTTCTTTTCTTTTTTAAAATTTTTATTAGTGACAATATTGATTTACAAAATTATAACATAACAGGTATAATTCTGTACCATTCCCACCACCAGAATTCTGCATCTCCATTCTCTCCACTGGAAGTTACAATAGTTCTCCCAAGGTTGTAGATTAACTATTATTTCTATAACTACCTGACCATATTTGTCTAAATTTGCCCATTTTTTAGTCCTGCCTTCTCTTCCTTTCTAAGTCACACCTATGCCTATTATTACTTCTGAGTGTCCTTCATTTTTTTCCTTTTCTCTCGGGGTCCTGATAGAGTTGAAGTTCAGAGCCCTCTCATCATCTTCCCTATATCATTTCTCCTCCATTGCGAGTATGGACCAAATTTTGGGGGAGAGGGTGGCAAAAGTGGAAGTTTGGCTTCTGTAATTGCTTCTCCTTTGGGTATGGGCATTTACAGGTTGATCTATATCCCCAACTTGTTTATATCTTTCCCTAGTTGTGTAGGACTTTGGAGAAGTAAGATCATCTGCCCAGGAAAGTCAGGATGGAATCACGATAGCATCTGCAACATGGTGGTTGAAAGGCAGCAAGATATAAAGCAGGACAATGTGATTAATGAACAGGAACCGAAAAGTGGAGCAGGTGAGAATAGGGAACTTATGGTGGAAAGAAGCTAGGAAGTCTATTTTAGGTATGTTCCTAGGGGCATATAACTTTCTTTTTTTTAAGTTTTTATTTACAAAATGGAAACACTGACAAGACCCATAGAATAAGAGGTGTATAAGTCCATACAGTTCCTACCACCAGAACCCCATATCCCATTCCCTCCCCTGATACCTTTCCTATTCGTTAACCTTCTGGAAACATGGACCCAGGGACACTATATGGTGCAGAAGGTGGACGGTCTGGTTTCTGGAGTTGTTTCATTACTAAACATGGGTGTTGACAGGTCGATCCATATTCCCAGCCTGTCTCTCTCTTTCCCTAGTGGGGCAGGGATCTGGAGAGGTGGGGCGCCAGGACACATTGGTGGGGTCATCTGCGCAGGGAAGTTTGGCTGGTATTATGTTAGCATCTGGAACCTGGTGGCTGAAAAAAAGTTAAGATAGAAAGCAGAGAAAATTGTTGACTAGTCATGAACCTAAAGCCATGAATATTATGGATGGAGATTTGGGGTTTCCATTTTGGAAAAAGCTAGTAGGTCTATTTTAGGTATATTACAAAGGGTCCATGACTATACTAGTTTTTGCCTGCACCTGACATCCAATATACAGGTGACCTAAGCTATTGTCTGGGAGGATGGTGTCACAGTTGGAAAAAGGACCAGAAATCTGGATCAGGGAAGAGAGTATCTCTCAAATATGGGGAAAGTATATAAATATTGTTAACTGTAAACCCCATCCATCTGATCTGGGGCCCATAGTCAGCACAGGAGCCAATGTTATGTCTGAATCCCTGTAGGTCTGAGCTCACATTCTGTGGTCATGGCTAGGAACATTCCAGGCTGCACCAATTTCAGGATCCATCATCTTCAGGTGATAGGCAGAGTATGCTATCCAACCTCCCTTCACAGAATGGAATATTCCCTTCTATTATGGATTCACATTGAGGGCAAGGTTCTATAGGGGCCCACAGAGGGGTCTATTATGTTGTTCCTGATGGAGATGACCAATGCCAGTGGTGAGAGGGATCTGTTAGAGGTCTAGGTGCATTATGTCTATGTGGGAATCCCAGGACTCTCTGACTAGGGACCCAGGTGATAGAGAGGCCTGGTAGTGACTAAAGAGTCATCATTAAAGTAGGGCATATAACTTTCAATAGTTTTTGCTTGAGTTTGATAGTTAACATGGATAATTATTATAACCAGTTAGTTGAGAGCTTGTGTTTCTTTGGAAAATCCCAGTTAGGATTTACTCTATATTTGCCCTCACAACACTTTATATCATTTAATGATGCCAACTAATAAATTTTTATCTTAGAGATTGACAGGAGCATATGATTCTGGTATATCTGGTCAATGATTTTAGGTAACTTATTGCTTTAAAAAAGAATTATTTTTTAGAAATGATTTAATAATTTAAGCTTCTTGTCAGAGTTCAATCAGTTTACAAAATCGAAACATTAAATGTTAAGTCTAGAGGAATATATACTCAGAACTAAAATCTAGACAGTTAAAGAACTTGAAATATTTAATCTATTTCCCCCCTGCCATATTGAATTAAATGTAGATTATAAGATTACAAGTTAATAGGAGTGTAGTTTCACACTGCTACCACCAGGAAAGGTCTTTGTTCCCACCACTATACCCCTGCAGTGGACCAGAAAACTCCCTCCGCCAGACTTATACTTTCATGTAATACACCAAATCCAGTCCAAATTCTGCTTTGTGTTTCCTTTTCTGTTCTTATTTTTCAACCTCTGTCTATGGGTGGGATCAACCCATATTAATTTTCTCTTTCTGGCTTAATATGGTTCTTTCAAGGCCTATTTGAGGTGAATAGAGGAAGGTATATTCATTATTTTTATAGCTGAGTAGTATTCCATTGTGTATGTAGACTACAACTTCCTCAGCTACCAATCTTGTTGGACATCTAGGTTGCTTCCAGGTTTTGGCTATTGCGAATTGTGCTGCTATGAACATTTGGTATATACACATCTTTTTGGATGAATGTGTTTGGTTCCTTAGGATATATTCCCCGGAGAATTTCAAGGTCATAAGGTAGGTCCATTTGTAGCCTTGTGAGAGTTCTCCAGAATGCTCTCCTCAGGGGTTGGACCAATTTATATTCCCACCAGCAGTGCAAGAGCATCCCTTTGCCCCTATAGCCTCTACAGCATTTGTTGTTGCTATCATTTCTGATATGAGGTTCTCATAGTAGTATCTTATTTTTTTATTTGCATTTATCTGACAGTTGGTGACTTGGAGCATTTTGTCTTATGTGTGCTGGCCTTTTGGATATCTCCCTTGATGAATATTATGTTCATACCCTCTCCCCACTTTTGGATGAGGTCATTTGTTTTTTTGTTGTTGAGTTTGATGAGCTCTTTATATATTTTGGTTATTAGATGTTTGTCTGATATATGGAATGTAAAGATCTCCCATTCTATAAGGAGTCTGTTTGGGTGGAACTATATTTTTTCCTGTGCAGAAACTTAAAAAATTTTTTTCTTATATTTATTTTCCCTTTTGTTGCCCTTTTTTATTGTTGTTGCAGTTTTTATTGTTGTTGTTATTGATGTCGTCATTGTTGGATAGGACAGAGAAAAATGGAGACAGGAGGAGAAGACAGAGAAGGGGAGAGTAAGAGAGACACCTGCAGACCTGCTTCACTGCCTGTGAAGCGATGCCTCAGCAGGTGGGGAGCTGGGGGCTCCAACTGGGATCCTTATGCCAGTACTTGTGTTTTGCACCATGTGTACTTAACCCGCTGCGCTACTGCTCGACTCCCCAGAAACTTTTAAATTTGATGTAATTCCATAGATTTATTTTTTTATTTTGTCTTTCCTTGCAATTGGATTTGCATCATTAAAGATGCCTATAAAATTTATGGGAAAGAGTGTTGCTAGCATTTTACTGAAAGTTATTTGATAGTTTCTGTCTGAACCTTGAGATCTTGTTTGGAGGTTCTAGCAGGGGCATGCAGCTGCTCATATACCCTCGTATATCAAAGACAGGCTCTTCTTTATTTGGGGAAGGCCATCCTCTTTGACCAAGTGAGCAGCTACAGGAGGGATGCACGTTGAGCAGTGAGGGAGAAAGGAGACACCCACCTAGCCAACCAGATCAGCTGAATCAATCCTGGTGATCAATGGGGTGACACATGTCTCAACCAGGTCACCCAAAAATCCTGATAGTTTCTGTCTGACATCCAGGTCATTGATCCATTTGGAGTTTACTTTTATTTCTAGTGATTCAGTTCATTATTTTTTAATAAGTAATTTTTTGAGTTATCTTTATTTGTTGGGTTGAAACAGCCATAAATTGAGAGGGAAAGGGTGGTAGAGAGGGAGAGAGACAGATATCTGCAGCACTGCTTTACCACTCTATAATTTCTCTCCCCCCACAGGTGGGGACTGGAGGCTCGAACCTGGGTCCTTGCTCACTATAACATGTGCGCTCAACCAGGTACACCACCACCTTGCCCCTGTTCAGTTCATTATTCTGCATGTTTCATCCCAATTTGTTTGGGCCCCCTTGTCAAAAATTATATGACCACGGGTGTGGGGGTTTATTTCTGGGCTCTCAATTCTATTCTACTGGTTAGTGTGTCTATTTTTGCTCCAGTCCCAGGCAGTTTTTATTATAATGGCCCTATAATATAATTGGAGATTAGGGAGCATGATGCCTCCAGTTCTTTCTTTTTTTCCTCAAGATTGTTTTAGAAATTCTAAGTGTTCCAGATAAATATTTGTAGCTTTTGTTCTATTTTTAAAAATAAATAAAGATGGGAATTGCATTAATTTTGTATATGGCTCTTGGTAGAATGTTCATTTTGATGATGTTAATTCTTCCAATCCAAGGGCATGTGATATCTACCCACTATGTAGGACAAATTAAAATTTGTCATTTGCCCCACGGCACTGGAACTGTAGTTAATCCCTACTCTCTATTTACAAAGACCATCAAATGGTCCCCTGAGGCTTGATGGTACTTATAGACTAGCAGTGTGTAATATCTGAATTTGGTTACTAATTCCCACTCCTTTTTTCACTGAGGTGTTAAGACCTAGATAAACGGCTTTATATTTCTCTGGTACAGGCATGAACCATTGCTCTTTCATGCCTAGACTCTCATGCTATCACTCATGACCCCCTCTAAAGGTGTTTATCCCAGAGGATTTTCTAGCTGTGAATTTTGGAAAATGGATGTTTTGCATCTCTCAGTTTGGTAAATTAAAATTTATTCATGTCTCTGTGGATAATGTTATGGGCTTTATACATGCCACTGTCACACAATGAAGGCAACCCATGTTTGTGAACCTTTGCTGCCACAGGTATACCTCATAATATTAGACTGACAAGGGTCTTGTTTATGTTTCTAAATTATAGTTTATTTCTTCTCTTAGTGGAATATTAAGCATGTAACTGGCATACCTTACAACCCCACTGGACAAGGAATTGTGGAATGCTGTAATGCACCCTTAAAGGGCAAATTCTTAAATAGAAACAGGAGAATACAGAGAGCTTTATATATTTATTTTTTTTGTATTGTATAATTCTAGTCATACAGCTGCTGAATGTCATTTTTCTCCACAGACGCTCTTTTGTTTCTCCAGCAGGAGCACTAGTATCATGATGCTGAGTGAAACTATTCCATGAGATGACCAAAAAAAAAATAATAACCTAAAAATATTATACATAAGATTATTAACTTAAGGTCTAGAGTATGCTTCTCTCTCTCTCTCTCTTCCTCTCTTTCTTTCTTTTTTTAGTTTTGTCATTCACAGGTCTTATTTGGGCCCATGCCAGAGCAGTTAAATCTTTCCTCTGCAAAATCCTCTTAAGTACTTGAGAGGTGAAGCTTTGTTTGCAGTATATCAATATCCTGGATATGACATGATTGCCACCCAGGGACCATCTGAACTCAGAGCTACCTCTGCTGGCTTCAGTTCTGAGCATCCATAGGTGCTGGGTCACCGCTGGGTTAAACACAGATAAATAAACCAACAGGGTATCCAGGCTAACAGAAAACCTTTATCTGATATCCATGTTACTGTGCCCATGCTCTTGGTGGCAAAGTCAGGGCTTATAGAGGGAACCCTATCAACACAAAAGATTTGCTTATTCTCCTCTATTCACATAGACTTCTAGTGTCTTTGTTCTTGTTTATATTAGAAGTGGTTAATTGTTGGGATATGAACATAATTAGCATATGACTGACTTATGCAAAGCCACAAGGGGTTGTGTATAGAAAGTTATTTAAATAAGTGTCTGGTGGAAATTGCTCTCTGTATTCCTCTGCTCTGTTGCCTGCTCTCCTCCCTGGGACCTGAACATTAGTAGTTTAAGGACTCATGGCCCACTATCATGACAAGGCAATCTTTGGCCCTTTGCATATTTTGCTTCCATGGTTTTTCTGTACCTAAATAATCTATGATTTAATAAAACTGCCATTTTTAAGCTCCAAAAAAAAAAAAAAAAAAAGAAAACCACCACAGAAGCTTTTACTTTTTTACTTTTTAAAAGATTTATTGCATTAGTGATTTAATAGTGATTGACAAGACTGTGGGATAAGAGGGGTACAATTCCATTCAATTCCCACCACCAGAGTTCTGTCCCTTCCATTGGAAACTTCCCTAGTCTCCATCCCTCTGGGAATATGGACCAAAGATCTTCATGGGGTATAGTAGGTGGGAGGTCTGGCTTCTGTAATGCTTCTCTGCTGGAACTGAGCATTGACCAGTTGATCCATCTTTCCTGGTGGTGTAGGGCTCCGGAGAGGTAGGATTCATCTGCCCAAGGAAGTCAGGTTGGCTTCATGGTAGTATCTGTGACTTCGTGGCTGAAAAGCATTAAGAAATAAAGCAGAATAAGTTTTTAAATAATCAGTGACCTAAAGCTAAGAGTATAGCAGATGAGATTTGAGGTCTTAAGTTGGGAGAAGCCAGGAAGTCTATTTTAAGTATATTTTAATGAGTCTACGACTTTATTAATTTTTGCCTGGACCAGAGAGCTAAGGTGCAGGTGGACTAAAAGTATTGTCTGGGAGGATTGTGTCAGAGTTTGGAATAGGAGCAGAAAGCTGGATCAGGGCAGAGTAAGCTTTTATTTTTTAATTACTATAATTTTTGCCTCAATCCCTGAAGTAAAGCAAAGTACAGTCATCCCTTGCCACTTACCACTTTAACTTTTGAGGCTTCACTGTGTTTTTTCAAATAAATTTATTAAAAAGCTGATCAAAATAGTGAAAATAATACAATGTGTGCTCAGCTGTCTGAGTCAATTATACACCCCTGTATTACAATAAAAATTTAAATTACTATGCATATGGACTGTAGGCCTATGTATTCCAGCACCCCTTGCAAATCCTTTAATGCCAGATGCAGGTGCTCAACCACTCATTGTGAGTGCTTGTATTCGGGTGTGGTGAAATCAAGCCAATCAGAGAGTGTTTCCCTCATTTGCACTTCTACATCCCCAGACACTGGAAGCATCTTTGCTTTTGCAAATGTTTGTGATTTCTTTATCAAAGCCCCACAATGGCTCTTAAATGTGCTGCTTCTTCTAAGCCTTCTGAAGATGAAACTAAGCACTGGAGGAGCATGCTTACTAACCAGGAGAAGGTGCAACTCTTGGATATTATCAGAGATGGCAAGAAAATCAAGGAGGTTGCTTGCCATTATGACTTGAATGAACTACGCTTCACTCCATCCATTAAGATGAAAAGAGTATCCATGCAAAGGCTACTGTCTCTTTCAACAAGGAAGCAAAGCTAAAGGGGTCTTATTTCATGTCTGATAAGGTTAAAAAACTGTATTTAAAAGGTCATGAACAGGTTTTCTATGCTCCAACTATGAAAAATATTCTATTTACAAATAAAGAATCCTATTTTGAGGAAATTCACTTATCGTGCTAGCGTCTGAGACTGATTAATCTTGATAACTGAAGATGACTGTAGTTTGAAATTCCTTGCTTTGCTTTAGGGAAGTTGATTCAGGGTTATTTTTCTAGCTGGCCCTTGGGGCTTCAATAATAGTTAGATTTTTCACTTACTAGTGATTAGGGGAGGAAATGGAGTGATAAGGTGAAAAAACAATAGTGTTTTGACTTAATCACTCACTTGAAATTAAGAGAATTAAGAGAGATAATAGAGATGACATAGATAAAATACGAGAAAAATAAGCACTGAGAAAGGAATATTATTTGGTCACACAACAGGAAAATGGCTGATTGGGTTTGGACCCCAATTCTCTCCCCTATTCTCCAGTAGCTATATCCAGATCAGATTCTACCTAGTATTGAATTAGCAGCCAGTTGTCTTGGAGAGATGGTGTCAGATAAGGAACCAGAAT
Organism: Erinaceus europaeus; assembly: GCF_950295315.1. NCBI lineage: Eukaryota > Metazoa > Chordata > Mammalia > Eulipotyphla > Erinaceidae > Erinaceus > Erinaceus europaeus. The sequence continues at coordinate 40,722,427 of NC_080171.1, read as the reverse complement.
ACCATCCTTGATCTCTTGCCATTGGCAATGCCCTTAACTGCTCAACTCCCAGTGAGGAGCCAGCCACCATGAAGCCTGGCCTCTTGAGTGCCAAGGATCCCCTCCTCACTGCTTTTCCACCCACTGGCCACACGTGTCTGTACTCATCTTTTTTTTTTTTTTTTTGTATTTTGTTGAGTTTTCAGGTGATTTTTTATTGTTTTTTCTTATTTTCACATGAGAGCAGTTTGAAATGGTGCCCAGTTGTTTGTCTAAAATGCTGGTTTATGTGTTATGATGAATATATATTTTAGCTATAATTAATTTTATAATACTCAAATGAATCAGCTTCTAGAATGTAGGTGAATTTCATTTGGTCAGTTGGAGTCCTTTGGAGGAAAAAAGACAAATTGCACCTTATGAATGTCAAATAGTGATCTTTACCGAGTTTCAAGCCTGTGAAACTTGCCCCAAGGACTTCAGATTTTCCAGTTCAAAAAATAAGTTGTGCTAATTCCTTAAAGTTTACTCACTCTTTTTCTCTCTCAAATGTACTCTGCTCTTTTTGCATAGATGTTCTTCTTTAAATATCACAATTCAGCAAGTATAGTAGAATTTTATGTAAATCAATAGCAACAATAGACATAAGTAAACCAAAATATGAATTAAGAGATTGAGATAATCATATTGGAGAAAGAAACAAAATCCAGTTATATATATATATATATATATATATATATATATATATATATATATACATATATATATTTATATTTACAAAATGTACTCTTAAAACTTAAGGACACAGTTCCAGTTGAAATAAGCTGAAATGGTTTCTAGTATTAGATTAATTGTTAAATAATAAAGAAGATTTAATTTATCAGAACAAATAAAAATTCCAAATTTCTATAAATTGAGCAAAATATCTTAAAAAATAATAATAAAGCAAATATTGGTGAACCTAAGGAGGAAATTATTATAATAGTGGAAGTTTTAAGTATAATTTTTTTTTTTAGTCATAGATAAAGTGGGTTACAGGTTCACCAAGGCACTAATGGGGATAGAGGAGGAGGGATCTAGAAGCCAGATGGGTGACTAGCAGGGTCAGTTTTTTCTTCATCTCCACAAGAAAGGAATAGAAAAGCCACAGTATACATACAAAGGGCCTTTGTTTATAGATAAGCTTCCCTAACAAGGAGAAAAGTTCAGAAAAACAAGCCTTTCCACACCAAGCCCTTCAGTCCTACTTTGCTTCCTGGACTCCTCAATCCTACTCTATTTCCTGCAGCTTGGATATTTTTCTTCTTCTTTCTTTTCTTTTCTTTCTTTCTTTTTTTGTATTCTGCCTTTCTTTGTTTCTTTCTTTCTTTTTTTTTTATAATTTTTATTTATAAAAAGGAAACACTGACAAGAACCATAGGATAAGAGGGCATTGTTTTTAACCAATCTACCCAGGGATCTCTGACCTTTGCTGCCTTTCATAGACCCTGCCCATGCCACTGCCACACTTGCTTCTGCCACACTTGCTTCTGCTATTCTACTTACTTAGTGACTCTGTTCTACTCCTCAGGACCTGCTCCTCTCTCTACTCACTGTTATTCTGCTCAACTACACAATAAATAAATCTACACAATAAAACTACACAATAAACAATAAATCACAATATGAAGAAACCCATAAGACAAAGAATTTGAATCATTTGGGCAGGGATCTCACTGAACTACAGTCCTGGCACCCCAGTCCCAGGAAGGTTTTGTGTCTACATGTTGGTATTCTTCATGTTGGTTTGGTCCCCTTCCCCCTATCTCTGAGAGAATTAGTTTGGCTACACAATAAACTACACAATAAACTACACAATAAACAATAAATCACAATATGAAGAAACCCATAAGACAAAGAATTTGAATCATTTGGGCAGGGATCTCACTGAACTACAATCCTGGCACCCCAGTCCCAGGAAGGTTTTGTGTCTACATGTTGGTATTCTTCATGTTGGTTTGGTCCCCTTCCCCCTATCTCTGAGAGAATTGGTTTGGCCCTTGCTAGTTTTGCGCCCTGATTTCTCCCCACCCCCTGTGCTAAGGACGTTGAGAGTCCCAACAGCAGCAGCAGAGGGAGAATGATTGGGAAGCACATGGTGTGGTGATTTGCCTGTTCGTGAATAAAGATTAAACTGCAGCTTCTCAGCCTAGCCTTGTGTCCTCAAGTCTCTGGTTGTCTCTGTCTACTGCCGCAATGCTAGCCTGGCCAGCTGGAGCCCCCGAACTTAAACAACACCTACAACTTTACAAAAGCAAGAAAAAGCTATAAACCATATGAGAACTGAAGTGGCAGCTTAAAATTAACAATATTGAAGGTTAGTCTTCATTGTAACTGACTCTATGGGTGTTGAAAAGGATCCCATTTATGTGAATAGCCTGTCAGAGTCTATTTTCCTACTAGCCTGTAATATACTTGCAATCACAAACTTGTGGTTTGATGGAATATTTCTACAATAGTTTGACCTTTGTGACTGAGACCCCCTGACCATTACCCAAGCCCACTCAAACATAGACCCATAGCCCTGGTCTTCACAGAGAATCAAACATAATGGGAACAAAGAGAAAATTACCCACAATGTTGGGGCAAGACAGTAGCTTGAGAAAGAAATTAACAAGGCTATATACTTCTCCTAAAAAGACTTTACAGCTAATGATTCTAAGTATGTTTAGCAAAAATGAATATTTACTTGAGAGAAAACTTCAACAAAGTCAGAAAAATCATTAAAAAAAGCACAACAAAAATCAGATAAAGAATACAGTAACTGACATAAACATAGTGGAGGAATCAACCTGAATAAAGATAGAAATTGAAGGTCAAAGTGATGAGCGGAGGATAAAGTAGAGGAATCCAATAAAAATGTAGAAGAAAATAACTAAGATAAATGAAAATAATGTAATAGAGGTATGGGACCACATCAAGAAACATATTACATTGTAGGGATTCTAGAAGGAGATGAGAAATAAATGGACAAAATTATTTTCTCAAAATTTATTTACTTATTTATTTATTAACATAAGAGTCAGGGAGAGAGAACTAGATCTCTGAATATGCTAGAGATTGAACTTCTGAACTAAAGCACTAGTGACTGCTCTATCAGCTGCAGTGAGTTTCAGGATACAAGAAATAGAATTCTTATTTGAAGAAATAGTGGCTGAAAAATTCCCAAAATTAAAGAAGGAACTAAACTTTTAGATTTAAGGACTCTAAGAAACAACGATACAAACTTCAGCTCTTTAAGACAAATAGTAATTAAAATGGAGAAGATCATGGACAAAGAGAAAATATAAAAAGATATCTACAGTGCACAAGGACCTGGGTTTGAGCCCTCAGTCCCCACCTGCAGGGGGAAAGTTTTATGAGTGGTGAAGCAAGTCTGCAGGTGTCTCTCTGTCTCTCTCTCTATCTCCCCTCTTCCTCTTAATTATTGGCTGTCTATATTCAATAAATAAATAAATATGATAAAAATTTAAAAAATAAATAAACAAACTTAAAAAGATATCTAAATAAAAGTAGAGTCATCTATTAGGGAACTCCCACAAAAAACTCTGTGTTTGAAAGGGCTAACAGGACACAATTCAAAGTTCTAAATAGAGAAAGCCTCCACCAAGAATATACTATCCATTTAGGTTATCAGTCAGGTTTGAAGGTATGATGAGCATTCTTTTGGACAAACTGCAGTTAAAGTAAGTTATAGCCACCAAACCAAGCTTACAAGAAATACTAAAGGGACATACATGAAATGAAAATACTATCTAGTGAACAAAACAAGAGAATATGCAAACTCAAATGAAGACAAGACTTTGGCCTCAAACTGCACAACTAAAGTTATCAAGGGGGCCTAAGGGAAAGTAATTTGCAAAAGCAGAGGGGGTCCCAATGGGCTTTGGTAGAAGGATTCCTTTGCTAGATCTATATACCCAAAGAAAACAAAAACACCAACTCAAGAAAAGTATCTGCACTTCTGTGTCTATTGTAGTGCTATTTATAATAGCTAAGATATGGAAAACAAAACAAACAAACAAACAAAAAACCTAAGTGACAGATGTGTGAATAAGAAAGTTGTGGTATAGAATACAACTCAGCCACACAATAGAATGCTATTCAGCTTTAAGGAAAGATGACATCTTTCCTTTTGCTACAACATGGAGGGAGATGGAGGATGTGCTAATTGAGTAAAGTCAGAAGGCTCACTCATATGTGGAATTTAGCAAGGGAACTTATGGGGTAAAATGTGTATACACCCTTCACCCCTTTGGGATCACTCAAGGGGAGGTGAGATGGGCTTCTGCTAAGTTAAATTAGCAACTTCTGTTTATCAAAGGTACCAAATAGCAAATGAGGATATAAGGAATGCCATTTGCTTGACATACAACAAAATTAAGATTAATTTCTGGAATGCTATAAATTTGATATTCTGGAATTCTAAATTCTATATTTATGACATTCTATAAATTTCTAGAATGACTTCTAGAAATCACATTCATTGAATTTCTACCGATCAATTTAAAAAGGGATTAATGGTATAACAAAAGGGCAGAAAGATTTATTAGTGGAAAGGCAACATGAGGGACAAATAAATTTAAGAGAAATGTCTGATCTTATTTGTAAGCAGAAAAATGCCTATTTGAGGCCACTTTTTATAAGTATCAAAATCAAACAAGAGTATATAATTTGTTGGTTATTTGTAAATGTATGTGCCAAAAATCCTGTGGAAAATCAATGATTAATATCACATTCAGTGCAGCATTCAAGTCTGGAAGGAAACATGTAGGGAAGGGTAGGAGCAAAGAACAGAGGTGGATTCAGTGTGAAGAAGGAGCACTCATGTTAAGTTCATTAGTGGGTTTGTTCATATATTACTGCATGTCACCATTCATGTATTTGTTAGCATATTCTTAACTATGTAACAAATAATGTAATTTATAAATTAGAAAGGAGAGGAAAGGGAGAAGAAAAGCTGTGCAAACATTTCTTCTTGTGCTCTTGGATCTTCAATTCCATCTTTCAGGGTGGACCCTTCTACCCTTTAAGTGGAAAATGCTTACCTGTGCCAGATCTAGTTTAGATTGCCAGGTAGAATAGAGCCCAGTTCTCCTGATCCCCAGTAAAGTTTCTCACCTGACTTCCTGGCCATTGCTCTGCAGGTTGTAGAAGTTGCCTCATTGTTTATTGACCACTATGAGGAAATATAAATAAATGTTTGTCACAGAACTATACAGAGAAAATAGCCGTTGTAAACTACTGTGCCTAGCATTTTGTGTACTTAATACATGCTTTTTGATGGCATCAATAATGAGAAAAGGAGTAATTTGACAGAAAGAATTGGCTTATGCTGGAGTGGTCAGGAAATCTATAAATGATAAACTATGGCATTTGGATAAGGTTGCACAGGTCTGCAAAATGTGAACTGTGGGTTCCCTATGACTTTATCACACTTGAGATTGCCCAGAAGATGAAGCAAGTTATTTTGTCATAAAGACCATAATAATGACCCCCCCCATACACACACAGTTATGAGAGAACATCTATATTAATGCCAGTGGCTTCTAGGAACCAGAATTCTGTTAGCAAATAGATGGTGGGGGTGGGATGGGGGTAGTGAAACAGCATGGTTTTGTGGATTTCCTGCTGTTGTAGAATTCTCAGTAGAGTTTTGAAGAGAGGGGAGGAAAGATTTATTTATTTATTTTCCAGAGAGAATTTGAGTATCCTCAGGCTAGCTTGTGGAAGGGGAAAACTCTTGGTGGTGGGAATTGTGTGCAGTTGTACCCCTCTTATCCTGTGGCATTTGTCAGTGTTTCTTTTTTTTATAAATAAGAATAAAATAAAATAAACTCTTATGGTTCTGTAATTGCTTCTCTGCTGGATATGGGCATTGACAGGTCAATCCATACCCCCAGCCTGTTCCTATCTTTCCCTAGTTGGGTAGGGCTCTGGGGACGTAGGACGTACCTGGATTCACTGGGGAGGTCCTCTGCTCAGGGAAGTCAGGATTTCTATATGTGTCTGAACAATGTATGTAGCAACAAACCCTTTTCAGATCTTAATCTTGATTGTTGCTGAGCTCTACTATATTAGTGAAGGAGTTGATACAATACAGAACACAAGAGTTAGAGTCGCTTTAACCCACTTTGTTTATACAGATTCTACTTCTTTCCGAGAAAAGATGACAAAAACATAAAGAAGACAGTTGTAATAAAATTAACCACTTAAGAGAAATATGCCAATCATAAATGATAAAATAAAGCTGTAGGGCTGGGGAGAGAGCATAATGGTTATGTAAAAAGGCTTTCGTGCCTGAGGTGCTTGTTAAAGGTCTTGGGTTCAACACTCAGCATCACCACAAGCCAAAGTTGAGCAGTGCTCTGGTAAATTAAATTAAATTAAATAATTAAATTAAATTAAAAAATAAGAGCTGGATACCCAACATTGTTAGCACTTTGAAAAGAACAACATGGCATAATTAATACCTGCAAAAGTTTTGGAGTTACATCTGGATTCTAGTTCTAGCGCTATCTTTTTTTTAGCTATATATTCCTAATTAGCTTTTTTTAAAAAAAAAATCTTCAGGATTGAACAATTGTGAATCTATAAAATGGGTGTCTTTATTATGAAGAATAACTGCTTTATTATGAAGAATACTAATTAATATTAAGTAAATATATTCAGGGGATCCATCAGAATACACGATACAGAGTAGCCTATCTCTTATATAGTCATCATTGTTACCGTGTTATCTCTTCCTTTATCTCTTTCTCCCATACACACTTCTTTTCCTCTTGCTGACATCATTTCTCCTCTTTCATAATAATCTATTGTTTTATTCTGTTTTTAGATTTTATTTATTTATTAATGAGAAAGATGGGAGGAGAGAGAAAGAACCAGACATCACTCGGGTACATGTGCTGCTGGGTTTTGAACTCAGGTTCTAATGGATGAGAGTCCAATGCATTACCCACTGTGACACCTCCTGGACCACCATAAAATAATCTATTGTTATTTTACTTTCCACATCTCTTGTTTGATAAGATTATGTAATCTTTATTTTAGTATTTTGGGAGATAGGAAGGTATTGAATCTTATGCTTTTTATAAAATATATATAAAAAGGAAACACTGACAAAAACCATAGGATAAGAGGGATACAACTCCACACAGTTCTCATCACCAGAACTCGGTATCCCAACCCCTCCCATGATAGCTTTCCTATTCTTTATCCCTCTGGGAGTATGGACCCAGGGATCCTTTCTTTCCCATAGCATGATGGCTATAAAGCCCAAATTCAATACACATTTATTTGTTTGGTTCTTTCCATGATAATTTCTTGGATTCTCATTTGCTTTCATTTTCTCAGAAATACTTTTCATCTTTGTTGACATTTCTTTCCCTCTTGACTTCAGTGATGAAAATGTTCCATTTGTTTGGCCTGGATCCTGGGCAAACTGCTCTCATGGTAATGAGCCCCTGGATTTTCTTGTTCTTTTCCACAGAATGGGTGGGTGGGTTGTGGGTTGTCTATTACTCTGCTTATGTCTTTGGGCTCCATTAATATTCTAATTTATCTGAAAGAGGGAAATGGCAAGTGATTTTGGTTAGTCCAAATTCTAGACAATCAGATTTGCTGCCTGAGAATGACCTCTCAGTAGGTGTTTGGGTACACACCCCTGAAGGGAACTTTTAAGGTTTTTCAATTCACAGGAATCCCTGACTGCTTATGGAACATAAGGGTGACAAACCCTCTTTCATCAGTGAAAAAATTAAGAACCCCAGCTCCTGCCCTCTGAAACAGTTCTGTATTTACTGTGAACTATTATGTCAGTTCAAATGCACTGGCATCAGGATTTTCCCACACATCCAGCCAGGCCTTACTGAGATGACCCTCTCTAACCTCTGAAGGTCAACTCTTAATTTGAGAGTATAGTGCCATGCCCCCACCCCATCCTCTTTGCCCAAGTTCCCAGAAGAACTGCCAGGACAGTGAAGCTCTCTTGAATTTGTCTTCAACTCCGCTTTCTAAGAAGGCTCACGCCACACAATTCACTGTGGCATTCTTATGCGTCAGAGCTGCCCTAAGAGCCTGTTTTCTACATCATTTAATATCCATGATCATTCCTCCAGCAAGGCATAGTCAACACAATGCCATGGAAAAGAAAATTAAGGTTAACATTTATGAGCCTCTATCTGTCATATTTGTAATTCAGACCCTTCTTTATTCAGTTGGCTGGGCTGTCTTCTCTCCAGACTGTAGAAATTCAATTCTTTTTTCAAACATCATTTAACATTGCAACTTTTACACTTAAGTAGCACTAGGTTTTGTTTGTTTTGGTTTTTTTTTGGGGGGAGGGGGTGCTACATGACAAATAAATCCAGACTATTGTGGAAAGCCAGAAGCTAGAAGCTTGTTCAAAGAAGCAATAGTGTATTGTGAACATTCAAAGGGGAGTTGCAGAAGGTTTGCCTATCAGTGCCTGCTGTTGAGACCTAATGACTCATCCGCATACTCTTTCAGATAGTCTTCTCAGTTCCTTAGTAGATGAAAACTTGTTGCTCAGGATGCTTTCATAAATAGATCTATTATATTATATGTAAAATGATTATTTCATTAATGAAAGGAAAGAGGAAAAGCATAAATATATATACATATGTATATATGATCTCAAATAGTTTCCAGATAGGATCGCTGTCTTTTTCTCCCACTTAAAAATTATTTATTTATTTTTTTTATAAAATTGCCTTACCTTATTATTAGGCAAATGTCTTGAAGTATGGATGTTGTGATTCTCTATTTTTAACAAAGTTGAACAAATAATTTGAATTTTTAGGTGGTGTATTATACTTTATAGATGAACATAGTTATTTCTTATGCTCTATATAAACTACTATGAAGCTGAGAAAGAATATTTACAAATCACAATTAAGCTAGGGAAATATTAAACATAACTGTGCTGGTGAGCATAAAAGTATGAGTTTATATTTTTACCAGAAAATAATTTTATAGGTGGTTCACATTACAAACAAAGTTCTGGAATCTAAAGATCTGATTTACATGGTTATGCAAAAAAAAAAATCCAAACAAAACAGAAGCAAGCGAATTGTAAGACATGTGAGAACTATGACGGTTGTTTTTGGGAAGTGGGAAGGTAGGGTTACAGAATTTTTTTAATTTTAGAACTTTATCGAATTATGGTTTACAGTATAGTCTTTTTTTTTTTCACCACTCCAGACACCAAAGGTCTATGTCCCCAGAAATTTGGTGGTGGGTGTGGTGTGGAACTGTACATTATAATCTTTCAATCTTGTAACATACTATTAATAACAAATTAAAATATTTAAAACAAATAAATAAACACACAAACAAACAAAATTCAAACTCCCAGTTCCCAACTTAAAAGACCAAACTTCACAAGTGGTAGAATAGTGCTATAGATGTCTCTTCTCCTCTCTCTTCCTCTATTTCTTTCTGTTCTCCCCTACTATCAAATAGAAAGAAAAAGAGGACAAAATGGCCCCTAATAATGGGTAGTTGGGGGCTGGTTGATGGTGCATCCATTTAAATGTACATAGTATGAAGTGCAAGGACTGGCTCAAGGTTCTGGGTTCAAGTCCCTGGCTCCCCACCTGCAGGGGGCCGTGGTCAACTAGGAATACCAAAGAAGATTATCTGAGACTGCAACAAGACAACACTAGGACTACTTTGGGAACCCACCAAGTCACCAGTGAGTGAATAACACGTGCTGGAGAGATTGTGAGGACAAAGGAACCCTCCTACACTGCGGGTGGGAATGTAAATTGGTCTAACCTCTGTGGAGAGCAGTGTGGAAAATCCTCACAAGGTTTGAAATGGACCTTTATGACTCAGTAATTGCTCTCCTAGGGATATATCCTAAGAACTCCATCACACGCATCCAAAAAGTTATATATACACCTATGTTCATAACAGCACAATTTATAATTGCCAAACCTGTAAGCAACCTGGGTGTCCAACAACGGATGAACGGCTGAGTGTGTTGTGGTATATATACACAATGGAATACTAGTCAGGTGTTTAAAATGGTGTTTTCACCATTTTTCAGCCCAGCTTGGATGGAGACTAAAGCAATCATGTTAAATGAAATAAGTCAGAAAGAGAAGAATGAATATGGATGATCTCATTCACAGGTGTGGAAACACAAGATCAGAAGAGAAGACACTAAGCAGAACTTAGATGAGAGTTGGTGTATTGCACCAAAGTAGAAGACTCTGGGGTGGGTGGGTGGGTATATCTCAGGTCCTGGAACAGGATGGCAGAGGACTTAGTGGAGATTGTATTGTTATGTGGAAAACTGAGAAATATTATGCATGTACAAACTATTGTATTTACTGTCAACTATAAGACATTAATCCCCCAATAAAGAAATTTTAAAAAGTAAGTAAATAAATAAATAAGAAAAAAAGGGAAAAATGTCTGCCAAGAGCATTGGGTTTGTAGTGGTGGCATTGAGCCTCAGTGATAACCCTGGAGGCAAAATAAGTAAATAAATAATAAATAAATATAAAAAATGGGGAGTTGTGGAAGCATCAAACTCCAATGATAAGCCTGGTGACAAAAAAAAATTATGAATGCCATAACTGCCCTTTATTTTTAATGAAATATAAACATTATTATTAGAAGGCATAGTCTAAAATTATTGCATATTATGTCATCATTTCCAATTTTAAATTTAATTATAATGAGTGGGATTTCTGAATGTGATTTCTTTCTTAGTTTGAATTTATTCAAGTTAACTTTTTCCCCTCTGTTTTAGGATTATGTTGATTGATTTGGTGAAATTCACTGGCTCCTTTAATAATGACAATAAGTATCTAGTGCTCTGCTTCTAACAAGGAAGACCTTGAACAATGTACAAGCTCTTTTTTGCAAGTCTTCTTGGTTGTGTAGACATAGCTTTGGTGTTCTGTTGAATTTTGCAACTATGGACTTTGAGACTCTATGTTAAATTATCCAGACTGACAAGTCTAACCACATAGTTGAAACTAATGTTATAGTGAACAAGTATACTCAAGACAAAGCAAATCACACAGAAATGCTACAATTTTCAGATTATTAAATAATTATCTGACAATTGAAAAACTGCTCCTTAAGAAGTACATTATTTATAATTAATATTCTAGAGTATTAACAACTTTTTTTTTTGTTTTCTGGTTTTTTTTAAGGTCATTAAAATAACATACAACAACATACCTATTCTCAGCCATTGCTTGGATTCAGCACACTGTCAACTATACCTTTCTTTTGCTTGGCTTGCCACATCCTTATAAAATGAAAATACCAACAAACCACCCTCTAAACAGTTCCCTCCATGAAAGACCTGTTGAGTATATTTTTTAAGTAAATAAAATTAGAGGGATTGAGGAGACTTATTGTGCTGATTTTGGAATGAAAGTGTGATAGTAGAGTTAGTGCATGTTTTTAAACTCCAAGGATGTAATGAAGTCAACCATGTAAATCAGACTGTGTAGCTAAACTTCATCAGGAAACAGCCATGAAAAACCAAATTTAGATCTCTTCAGATATTACGGTTTTGTTAAATCTTCATAGGAATTTCCCATTAAATAGAGTATGTGTAAGATATATATTTGATATATCACACACACACACACACACACACACACACACACACACACACACACACCCTACCCCCTGCTTTAGTGTTTTTAGATCCATGCAAATTTTGGATCTAACTCCAGGAAATGGGCAATCTAGTTAGTTGTTGTGGGTCTATGGGATCATTTTGATACATAATCATAATAGAGTCTTGATAATACAAATTGGGTCACCCAACCCATTTTCTTGTATCACATTTACTTTATGATGGAAGACTGTATCATGTCAGAGTGGGGAGTCCTCAGAGTATTGATTTGATTCTAACTCACTGCAGACACACATGTGCGTATATACACACACACACACACACACACACACACACACACTTAGAACATTTGATAGTTTTTTGGTCATATTTACCCAAACTGGAATTAAAAATGAGAAATATTAAACTCCATTGCTGAAAGGGTTTCACATGAAAATAGATGAGGTAGGTTTATTGTTTTTACCAGAGCACTGCTAAACTCTGGTTTATGGTGGTGCGGGGGATTGAATTTGGGACTTGGGAGCCTCACGCATGTGAATCTCTTCGCATAACCATTATGCTATCTATCCCCACAGGTGAGGTAGGTTTAAAAAGAAGTACTTTTATCAGTTCTGGCAATTATTTCCATGTAGGAATTAGGGCCTCATGAAATCAGGATTTAAGTGGTATTTCATTGTTGTCTTTATTTGCATTTCTCTGACATTCAGTGACTTGGAACATATTTTTAGTGGTTTTCTTTGATCTCCAACACCACCTACTATTTTCTTTTCCAGATACCACTTTCAAATCTCATTCCCCACCAAGCTGTGATCTAGAAAAGATGACATTACACTCAGAATTTTACAAAGAAAGGATATTGTCAAGTTAATCTCTGACTCTAGAGGGTCCAGTGCAGTTCTAAGGATGTAGCTCAATAAATGATCTTTCAGATGAAAAAAAAATAACAGTTAATATATTCATCAAATTGCTTTCTGTCTGGGACATGTTTCTGGGAGCAAGGCTGTAAGGAGAGTTGCAATTCAAGGCAGGCCATTTGTAAAAGGTCACAGGAATAGAAGACAGTGGAAGTTTCCTAGATTTTTAAAAAAATAAATTGGTTTTTTTTTTGTGCTTTTCTTAGGTGCTAGGCTTCACCGAGAGAAGATTTTGACCCCTGTTTCTAATGGTTATTGTTGGCTGGTTAATTTTGTAAATAGATTTTAGGTTTCTAGTTTCTCCTCCTCCATTTTTTTGCTGGGGCTCAGTGGTGGCACTCTATGAATTCACTGCTCCCAGTGGCCAGTTTTTCATTTTTTTTTCTTTCTAAAACATTTTTTTTATTATTAGGATAGAGAGTTTGAGAGAGGATGGGGACATAGAGAGAGGGAAAGATAGACACTTGCAGACCTGCTTCACTGCTCATGAAACATTCCCCCTTGGGAGTCGGGCTGTAGCGCAGCGGGTTAAGCGCAGGTGGCGCAAAGCACAAGGACCGGCGTAAGGATCCCGGTTCGAACCCCGGCTCCCCACCTGCAGGGGAGTCGCTTCACAGGTGGTGAAGCAGGTCTGCAGGTGTCTATCTTTCTCTCCTCCTCTCTGTCTTCCCCTCCTCTCTCCATTTCTCTCTGTCCTATCCAACAACGACGACGACAACAACAATAATAACTACAACAATAAAACAACAAGAGCAACAGAAGGGAATAAATAAATAAAAATTAAAAAAAAAGAAACATTCCCCCTGCAGGTAGGCAGTGGGGGCTCCTTGCATTTAATATGTGTGCTTAACTGGGTGCACCACCACCCTGCCCTTAGCTTCTCCTTTATCATAAAAGGTGTCAACATCCAACCGAGATGTAAGCATTTAATTTCTCTACTCTAGATACTTCACTGATGAGATGATAACTTTCATAAAGCCATTTGGAGGCTTATTTTGAGTTCTCTGGTGCAGAAGCCCTAACTTTCATAAAGCCATTTGGAGGTTTATTTTGAGTTCTCTGGTGCAGAAGCCCTACCAGGACCAGTTGATGACTGTAATGTCTTCCCTGGACTCTAATTTGATAATGTGACTGATATTTTGCCTCAGAGATGAATTAATGTAGCATAGAGGATGTCTACCTCTGAGGTAAATGAGCTTGACTGTGTAGCTGACTATTCTTACTCCTTAACATGAATCATAAACAGATATTTTTCAAGCTACATCACCCCCATTATGAAAGACATTATTGGCTTTTTAGTCTTGGGTGGAGAAAGAAACAGTAACCTGCAGCCACAGAGCATAACAAAATGTTGTTGTCAATTTCTGGTCTTTGGATGATGGGCTGGTATTACTCACTGTTACTAAGAGTAGTAATTATGATATTGATCCTTTTTGTGCCTTAAAATATAATCCTTTGTGCAAAGGAAGGGTAAATTAATGGTCTTATATTCTATCTGTATGGGTTTTCCTAGATTTTTAGTTCCAGAAAGAGGAATTTAATTAAGGAATAGTAATAAAATCAAAATATTGCAGCAGTAATTTCAACAATAGTGAGTAAATTCAATTTTCTCCCAGTTTACCATATATATAAATGTGCTTCTATGATGCTCTTTGTTGGAAATGTGTGTTAATATTTATATATCACTGCAAAGCTCCAGTTTTGGCTACCTTTGTCAGACATGATTATGTCTTAACATTGCTCTTCAATATAGCATAAACCAGAGGAATCAATAAGAGTCCTAGTGAGATAGTATGATGTCAGGAAATACTTTAATAATTGCATAGAACTCCATGTTTTGGGGGTCAGGCTGCAGGTTAAGTGCAAATGGCGCAAAGCTCAAGGACCTGCATGAGGATCCTGGTTCAACCTCCAGGCTTCCCACCTGCAGGGGAGTTGCTTCATAAGTGGTGAAGCAGGTCTGCAGGTGTCATTCTCTCTCCCTCTCTGTCTTCCCCTCCTCTCTACATTTCTCTCTGTCCTATCCAACAATAGACAATAATAAAACAACAAGGGCAACAAAAGAGAATAAATAAACAAACAAACAAAAAAGAACTCCATGTTGTATTTGTTGTTACTCACTTTTGAACATAATTTGCTTGTTTGAGATCTCTAGTACTTATTCTCCTACAAATGCTGTAAGTTGGGTTGAGTGTGGAAACATTTTCTTTCTTACATAGAGGAGTTAAGTTACAAACAATAACAACAACGACAACAACAATAAAAAAAAAATCAAGTGACTTGTCCCATGTTAACCTGATAGCTTCTAGAATAATTTGGAAGACTGAAATGGTATAGATTTCCAATTGATGATGAGTATTGTTGAAAGTTATAAAGCAAAGAAACTTTTAAAAATATTTTATTTTAATTAAAGAGAGAGAGACTAGAGCATTGTTCAGCTCTGAGTAATAGTGATGCTGGGAATTGAACCTGTGCCTTAGAGCCTCAGAATGAAAGCTTTTTATATAATCATTATGCTGTCTTCCCAGCATGGATATAGAAGCTTTTATTTTAATTTACTTTCAAGCCATATTTTATTTGTGATTAATAGTGAGTTGCAAGAGTGTAAGGTTACAGTGTATAGTTCCACACCACAACCACCACCAAAATTCTGTATCTTCACACTTACAAAGATAAACCACCACAAGTTCTCATGGAGTCTTAGTGAAAGTTCATTCATTTTATTTTTATTTAAATGTATGTGTATCAGTTCTCTAGATTCTACATATGAGTGAAAGCATCCAGTAATTGTCTTTCATCTCTTTCCCTATTTTGCTAAGCATAGTCATCCTCAGTTCCATCCATTATGTCCAAAAGGACAAAATATTACCTTTTGATTGCATAGTAGTGCTCCATGGAATATATATTCCATAACATTTTTTAGCCACTCATTTGTCCATGGGCACTGCTTCCACTCTTTTGGCTATTGTGAATAATGCAGTTATGAACATAGGGATACATATATCCTCTAGAATTAGTATTTGTGCAGCCTTTGGATAAATGTCAGACTGGTATTGTTGGATCATAAGTTAAATATCATTTTTTATTTGTTGTATAAGTACTGTGCGCTAACAGATTGTGCCACTGGTGCTCCCGTTTTTTTATTTGTTTAAGGATTCCCTATACAGTTTTTCAAAGAGGGTGTATCAGTCTGCATTTCTACCAGCAGTGTAATTGAGTCCTTTTTTATTAACAGTCTTGCCAACACCTGACATTTCCTGTTTGGCTGATGTAGGTCATTTTAAAAAACATGAGATCAAATATCAGTGTACTTTTTTTTTCTTCTTTCTTTCTTTCTTTCTTTCTTTCTTTCTTTCTTTCTTTCTTTCTTTCTTTCTTAAGAAAGGATTAATCAACAAAACCATAGGGTAGGAGGGGTACAACTCCACACAATTCCCACCACCCAATCTCCATATCCCACCCCCTCCCCTGATAGCTTTCCCATTCTCCATCCCTCTGGGAGCATGGACCCAGGGTCATTGTGGGTTGCAGAAGGTAGAAGGTCTGGCTTCTGTAATTGCTTCCCCGCTGAACATGGGCGTTGACTGGTCGGTCCCTACTCCCAGTCTGCCTCTCTCTTTCCCTAGTAGGGTGTGTCTCTGGGGAAGTGGAGCTCCAGGACACATTGGTGGGGGTCTTCAATCCAGGGAAGCCTGGCCAGCATCCTGATGGCATCTGGAACCTGGTGACTGAAAAGAGAGTTAACATACGAAGCCAAACAAATTGTTGAGCAGTCATGGACCCAAAGCTTGGAATAGTGGAGAGGAAGTGTTAGGGAGGTACTCACTGCAAACTCCAGTGTACTTCTGCTTTCAGGTATATATTTTGCAGTAGTTTATAGATACATTTGAAGATATGCTCTCTCTCACAGAAACTGGTGTATATTTAGGTTTTGGGACTTTGTTAGAAAGTGAACCATCTGAGATGAAATTAGAGTATACTATGAAAGGAAAGGTCTCACCTGAGTAATGAAGCTGAAGGGTTGTCATTCCACATGTGAAGTCTCTGGACACAGTCTGAAGTGAAGAATGTTGAGGTGGCAATCGTTGCGTTGGTTAGGTTGTGATCGGCAGATGCAATATTATTTGATATGGATTGAGAGAGGCACACGGGAAAGTGGGCCCTATCCAAGGGTTCCAGGACTGGGGGAAGTAGGGACTCTATAGTGGAGATGTGAGGTTCCTGCTGTCTTAGGGTTCAAAAAGACAATCGATAGTTAATGTTATCATCACATTATTTGGTAATTGGGTTAACTTTGAAAAGTCCTTTTGTTAGGGTTTGCTATACAGTACCCAGCATCTTGTATATAGCTGTGCTATTGGATGCTTCTGATCTACTTGGTCTAGGCTTTTGAGAGAGTCCACATATCAAAAACACAGCCTATATATTAAAAAGATTCAGTTTACAACTGATTTCCCCCTCTCATATTAATTAGCTACTGATTTATATGTCTACATTTTGCTAGGAGTGTACATAAACACCATTCCCACCACCAAAAGACTGTGACCCATCCCTCCCACCCACTCCCACCCCCCACTGGCCCAGGAAGCTGCATGTCTACCCCTCACCACAGGGTTTTTACTTTGGTGCCCTAATTACAATTTGTTCAGGTCCTGCTTTTAGTTTCTCAGTGTAGTTTTGATTTGTGTTTTTTTTATCTAACTTATGTGGACCATTTCCTCATATGTCTATGTGCCACATGTTTTTCTTCTTTAGAAAACTATCTATTCAGTTCTTTGGCTCACAGGTTTGTTGGATTATATTTTTTTCCTCCTTTTATTTAGCTATATGAGTTCTTTATAGATATTTGGTATCAAATTCTTCTACGATGTCTGATGTGAAAATATGTTCTCCCATTTACTGTATTGACTAGTTATTCTTGTGTATTATGCTTTTAATGTATAGAAGCAGATGTCCACTGCCATCATTATTATTCATCATAGTCCTGGTGGCCCTCACTGCTGCAATCAGACATGAAAAAGATATCACAGATATATAGATTAGAAAGGGATAAGGGAAGACAGAGAAAGAGAACAAGCCCTGGCCCTCTCAACTTACATTGAAAATGGATTCCAGAAGAATTTAAAGACGGGTGCTGTCTTTGTTGATCTCACAGCAGCCTATGACATGGTCTGGCACCGTGGTCTCCTAGTCAAGATGTCAAGATGCCTGCCTCCATGGGTGGCTAACACTATATCGTTTCTTCTCCAAAACAGAGATTCTGGGTGCATCTGGGTGACAAGTCTAGCAGATGGAGACTTGTCTCAAGTGGCCTCCCCCAGGGCTCTGTTCTGGCTCCTACGCTATTTAATATTTACATCAATGACCTCCCAGAAACTTCTTCAAGGAAGTTCATCTACGCCGATGACATCTGCTGTGCAACTCAGGCATCCAAGTTCGACATCCTCAAGGAAACACTCACGAAAGACATGTCTCTGATATCTGATTACTGTAAAAAATGGTGACCAATCCCTAGCACTGCAAAAACAGTATCATCTGTTTTCCATCTACACCATGCCTCGGCCTCGCGTGAGCTTAATGTGCAGCTTGGCGATACGAGAATCCGGCATGAAGCCCAGCCAGTCTATCTTGGCGTTACTCTTGATCGCACTCTGTCATTTCACAAACATCTCATAAAAACTGCAGCAAAGGTGGGCGGGAGGAATAACATCATTGCAAGAATGGCCAGCTCCTCATGGGGCACGAGCGCTTCCACACTACGATCATCATCTCTGGCATTATGCTATTCCACTGCAGAATACTGTGCCCCAGTATGGTTCCATAGCCCCCATGTCCACTTGGTCAATTCCAAATTATATTCCTCCATGAGGATAATTTCTGGAACCATCCGTTCCACCCCGGTTCCATGGCTGCCAGTTCTTAGCAACATCGCCCCGCCAGATATTCATCGGGATGCGGCATCATCTAAGTTCATTTCCCACATCTACGCTCGACCGGATCTGCCAATATACACAGATATCTTCGCCCACCCTGTCCAACGCTTGACGTCTCATCACCCAATCTGGTCCCCTATGCCTACAATGAACTTCTCTGTTCCAGTCTCTTGGAAACAGAGTTGGCAGTCAGCTGAGGTAAAGAACAAACACCTCATCACAGACCCCTGCAAGCATCAACCCGGCTTTGACCTAGCACGTTATGATTGGGCCCTCCTCAATCGCTATCGAACAGTCCATGGCCGGTGCGCTGCTATGTTCCATTGCTGGGGAGCCAGAGACGACCCGAACTGCCCCTGTGGCTCCAGACAGACTATGACCCACATAGTCAACGACTGCCACCTCTCCAGATTCAAAGGAGGTCTCGAAACTTTACATCAGGGTCAACCTGATGCTGTTGACTGGCTACGGAAGAAGGGCAAACGCTAGAAGAAGAAGAGAAAGAGAAATATAGATACCTGCAGCACTGCTTCACCACTTGTGATGCTTGCCCCTAGCAGGTGGGACCAGGCCCCTCACTTCTTTCTTTGTTTTAAACACATGGCTTTCGTGAGAGTAATCTCATCCACGACTCCCAGTGTTAGCTCTGATAATGATAAGCATGTCCCAGTCTACTTGTCCCAAGGATGAACATGTAGTTTGGTTAGAGCCAATAAAGATCGGAAGGAGTTCTTTCCTCTATGACCCAGTTTGAATTGGATATTTTAGATATGAAACTAACAGAACTCCTGACAGGTATATAGATCATTTGGATGAATCTAGTGTTCATGTTTGTGTTTATGTTCCCAGTATTTTTCATGCCAAGTAGTCTACTTTAGTTATCTCAAGCTAATAAAATAATAGGTGGCCAATTTAATATGTAAATGATGCAAAAAGTCATATTAAAAATGGAGGTTTAGCAGTAATCCAATTGAAGGAAATGAATCATCAGTTGGCATCTATTCTTTTAAGCCTGGTAATCCCAAAAGAGCCCATTATCATAGCTGTAGATTCTGGGTTCAGACTATAAGTGGTAATGAGCTCTCAGCAACTCTCATCATTCATCACATTAAATTGAGCTTGCTAATTAAAAATTTATTGGCTCAAGGTTTTGTCTTTATTTAATTTTAATTTTTTGGCTAAGAATGCTAAGCAAAATAATTTTTATGTCTATAATTTGAAGATCCTACATATTTGAGTAACATTCAAATGAAATTAACACCAAGAGCTTAAGGGAAATATGTTTCTTTTTTCTCTCTTTCTGTTCAGGGAATCTGTTCATTTCTTAAGTTTTAGAAGTGTTGTATAAATGGTAAAAGGTGTATTTATGTTTAAAAATAAAAAAGAAGACAGTTTTCTGGGACTGGATAAATAATCTTCTGTTTAGAACATTAATGAATTGTACCAAACCATATAAAAATCACCATCTAAATTTCCAACCCTTTAATAGGAGGTTCTCTCCCCTAAGGAGAAATTACTGTTTTGCCAGCATAACAGCTCTCATTTTCAACTCATTAGTGTGTGAGTTCATTCAGCAAGCTCTTGGAACAGATGTGAGACCAGCCAGAACTCAACCAAGTGCAGTCTCACTGGTTGAGATGGTAACTAACATTATTCCATCTCTTTTGAGGAAAGAGAAGCCCTGCAGGGGTCCTGAGGATGAGTTGCATTTGTGTAGTGTGGTGGAATATGAGAGTAAGTTTTTCTGTGATGGGGCTCTACAGGTTTAAATTTTGCTGTCTGGACCCTCAAGATTTGGAATTTTTGAGTTCATTTCATGGAATAAGCCAAACTGGCATTTCTCACTACTTAAGCATCCTGTGTCACACAGGAAGTAACCTTTTGGAAGAAGCCTGTTAGGGAGTGCATCAGTGTTGGTCTGAGCTGACTTGTTGATAGTGTTAAGTCAGATCCACAAATACTTGGAGAGCTTATTATATTAATTGCCCTCTGTTGTGCAGAGGACTTGAGGTATCTAAGATGACTCTGAGACATTATTCTTTAAGATGTCTCAGGTGTGGAGAAAACACAGATTTTGACCCCATATGGTGATTTAATAAGAGGGGTAACCTTCAAATAACTAGAGATACTCATCTAACTCCCATTTGTCAGTTCATAGGAAAAAGGAGAGAGAGAAAACCAATTATTTCACTGGCTTTCATAGTCCAAACCAAGCAATTTTATTACATACTTTTGTTTTACAATTGGTTATGCTGGCTTCACCTTGACTAGGTTTAGTGACAAATGAAAGAAAATAATCCATGCTCCACAATAAATAAAGACCGTTTCTGAGTTCTGATCCCCATATTTTAAATTTGTCAGCAATACTTTGGGGTGGTTTGACATGGCTGTTGAGGAAAAACCTATCTGGCCAGACAGTCATACTTTTTTAAAAAATTATTTTTATTTTTTCTCAGTCACAGTTTTTATTTCCACACCTGTGTGCTTTGAAAAGAACCATTTAATGCCAACAAAGCTTTAGTGCTATTTCCCTAATGGTGCCCTGGCAGGTTGAAGTCTGGGTATGCCTTTTCAGACAGAAACCTCCTTTGGTCTCTAATTCTGGGAACATACTAAAATTGTTACTCCTCCAAGTATTGAAACTCCTATACAGGGTAATAATTGAAATAACATGGAAAGGAGGTAGTTGTCTTTGTTGGAACATTTTAGAAGAGGGAAGGGCTATGGTGGCTGTATGGATACATGGTGGTAAATACACAATGAGATTGTAGCATTTTGCACATATTTCTAAACATCATAAAGACAGCCTTGTAATTTCATAGCTGAATTTTTCTCTGTTTGGCTTGCTTTATAAATTGAGCTAATATGTCTGGATTGTCAAAAACCACATCCTCCTTAAAGACTTTCCATTTTTACCTTTCACTTCCTTGCCAGCCAAAGCCCTTCTTGTGCTAATTCTATTGATTCTTTCCTTTTCTTACTTGGGAAAAAAAACTTGAAAGTCATGCCAGGGTAATATGGGTAGCATATGTCTGAGGAAACTTTGAGAATTTTGGTGCAATACACTACACCAAAGCAAATGGCCCTGGTGAAGAAGGGAAGAAGGTGGGTGCAGGGAGTTTTGGGGTCCCAGTGCATAATTCTTGAAATGGGGTGAGAGTATTTTGCAGAAACATAACACAGAAAAATAAGAAATTGTACCCATTTTTGAACAACTGTACTGTAGGCCATTAACTTCCCTATAAAGTGATTTGGAAAAATATAAAAAGGAAAATATGTAAGGAAAAACCTGAGAATTTTGAGTGCATTGATAAGGGATATTCTTTTAAAAAAATTTTTTATTAGTGATTAATACTGATTTACAAAATTACAAGATAACAGAAGTACAACTCCACTCTGCTCTTTCCCCACCACCTGAGTTCTGGGACTCCAGTCCCTCCATTGTAAGCTATAGTTCTCCTAAGGCTGCAGATATTGGTTAACAATTATTTCTACAACTATCTGTCTATATTTGGTCTTTTTTAAATAGGCCTCATTGTCTCTTCCTTTCAAAGTCACACATACCCCTATTACTACATCCAAATGTCCCTCCCTTTTTCCTCTTTTCTCTCCAGTTCCTGATGCAGTTGGAGTTCAGAGCCCTTTGGTCATCTTCCTCCTATCAATCCTCCCCCACTGAAAGTATGGCTCAAACTTATTTTTGGAGTGTAGAAAGTGGGATTTCTGGCTTCTGTAATTGCTTCTCCGCTGGATATGGGTTGATCCATATCCCCAGTCTGCTATCTTTCCCTAGTGGGGCAGGACTCTGAAGTGGTGAGGTTCCAAGGCACATTACTGAGGTCATCTCAGGGGAAGAAATCAAGATGGAATCATGAGAGTGTCTGTAACTTGGTGGTTAAAAGGCAGCAAAATATAAATCAGGACAAAATGATTAATGGACAGTAAACAAAAATTAGAATTAAAGCAGATGAGAGTAGGAATCTTAGGGTGGAAAAAAGCTAGAAAGTCCATTATAGGCATGTTCCAAGGGGCCCATGTCAATCACAGTTTTTTCCTTCAGTTTGATGGCTAACATGGAGGTGGACAAAAATATTGTCTGATAAGATGGTGTCAGAGTTGAGAAAAGGGCTAGAAAGTTGGATTAGGGCAGAGTAGCTCCCATTCTTAAAAAAAAATTATGAATAAAAGTAACTGTTTACTTCATCCACCTGATCTAGAATGGATATATATATAGCACAAGAGCCTGTGTAAACTCTGAGTCCCTAATGGTCTGAGCTTGCAGTTCATGCCCACAGATGAGAACATTGAAGGCTGCAGTCATTTCAGGATCAGTATTCCTTTAGTGGCTGGGTAGGATGACCTCGAGTCCCTTCAGAGATTTGGGCAGTCCTCACCACTTGCTGCTTTATGGTGAGGGGAAGGTCCTGGGAAGACCCACAAGTTTTAAAATAGCGACTAATTCTGACTTGCCTAAATTATTCATCTATTCCTCCACCATTTATTGAATATACTGTGGGGGATTCAGAGCAGTGTAGTCCAAGGCAGTCCATTTCTGCATTGTTCAATATACTTAGTTCAAAGTTTCAGAAATATATCTTAATAGATGTTATAAAAAGTAAGAGGGAAGAAGGGGTGGTAATAAAAAAAGGATTCATAGTTAGATGTTAAGAAAACAGATCTTACTTATATCTGTTTTGGAAATATTTGATGGGTAAAAAGGTTTTTCAGTACTTTCCCATAAAATAAGAGCTTCCTTTTATTTTACCTAGAGAATCTAGATCTTATATGACATGGATATTTACTTTCTTCCCAGTGAAGACTTATACATCTCAAGAACACAATAGAAAAGAAAGATAGAAATACTGGCTGTTTTCTTCCTAAAACAGTTGACTGATTTGACCAATTTGTTGTGACATCATAGAAACATAAACTGTAACAGAGCGATGATTCTTGAAACATGATTATATTCATGATAACATGGTAATTCCTCTAAATTTAGGGTTACTTTATAGCTATGCAAAATCTTGATGAGATGGATCCCAGATTTTGCATCAGAAAAGGACAGCAGCCTAGACCTCAGGCCTATTTGTCTGAAGCATTCTTTGCCTTTCCCCTTCCCCTTTGAGGTTTAAGGACATTCTGGTATCTTCTTACACTAGCCAGTCTTCATCCTTGCATTTTAATGTTTCCCCTTCTTTAATCGTTTTAAATGGGGTATGTAAGATAATGGAATATGATTTGATTCTCTAAGTGGGCTCATTGTGAGATCTGGACAGCTTTTTTTTTTTAATCATCTTTATTGGATATGGGGGAGACAGAGAGGGAGAGAGGTAAATAGAAACCTGCTTCACCACACGTGACGCTTGCCCCCAGCAGATGGGACCTGGGACTCAAACTGTGTCCGTGTGCATTGTAACATGTGCATTCAACCAGGTGCACTACCACTCAGCCCCTTCTGGACAGCTTCTAACATTTAGCTTTTCCCATTTCTTTCAGTTCACTCCTAGAAACTTTTATTATAAGATATGAAAGAGGAAACAAACAAACAAAAACTTGTACAGGCAAAAATGTTTTTATTTCAACTATTTTATATAAGTGAGTTCAGAGATAATAATTCCTTTTATCCATGTATTGCTTTTCCTAGATTTTTTCATTTTATCTTACTCTGTTCTGGAAAGCTAAAAGGATGAGATGGATTATGAGCTAAATGAGAAGAAATAACACTGGATAGATAAAATAGCTTTAAAAAATGATGAGTACCCAAGACTAGAAAACAGTTTTAAAACTGAGTGCCTTTTTCTGTGATAATGGCATTCTTCAAAGGGTAAAGATTTTTGGTAGACCATGAACATGGCATTAGATGTCATTGAGTCACAATGTTAGAAAGTTAGAAATATTTGTTTCTTTTCTTTTTATTACTAAACTTACTTTTAAGGATGCATTTAATTTCACATCAAAATTGAATTAAATGTAAGAGAATTCCCATCTAATCCCCTACATGTGTATCCATAACCTCTTCCAGTATCTGCATCCTAAATCAGAATGTGACATTTATATAGCTGATGAGTTTACTTTGACGTATCATTATCCAGAGTCCATATTAGCATTAAGGTTCATTTTTGGTGTGATACCTTTCATCAGCTTGGAGCAATATATAATGATATATGTTTATAATTGTATTATAGTTTCAGAATATATTATTATTATTTAGATAGCTGATGCTATATATAGTTACAGAATAGTTTCACTACCCTCAAAATTCTTACTGCTTTGCCTGTATATTCATTCATTCATTCATTTTTTTTCCCTCTTAGCCCCTGGTGACTACTGATCTTTTTATTGTCTCTATAACTTTGTGATTTTCAGAATTTCATAGAGTTAAAATCATGTAGTATGTAGTCTTTTCAGATTGACCTCTTTTACTTAGTGATATACTTAAGTTTATTCATGGCTTAATAATGAATAAATATCATTTTAATGAGGAATAAATATTCCCTTGTTTGAATGTGACACAATTTATCCACTCACCTTATAAAGGCATCTTGGTTGCTTTCAAGATTTGACAAGTGGCTGTTCCATTTTGCATTCACAGCAGCAATCAATAAGAGATATGTTCCTTCACATCCTAGCCATTATTTGGGGTTGTTAGTATTTTGGATTCTGGTCGTTCTAGTAGATTTGTGTGTTTTCCTATTATTATTATAATTTGGATCTGCCAGATAGCAGATTTTTTAACATGGCTAATTTCCATTTGTGTAGATTCTTTGGTGATATGTCTGTGTCTAGTGCTCATGACTAAATTGGATTGCTCATTTTCTTATGAATTCTATGCATTCTTTGAACATTTTGGATAATAGTCATTTATCTGATAGGCTTTTTGCAAATACTTTCAACAGTTTTAGGATTGTCTTCTCATTCTATTGATTAATTACTTTTTAAAGTATTTATATAGAGAGAGACTCTGTTTTTAGTCTTTAACTCTTCCCTAACATTGGCACATGTTTCCTTTCAACAAATGTGGAGCAGAATTCAGATAACATTGTATTTGCACCACTTCAGTTTCTTTATATTTGTGGTGATGCAAAGTTATTCTTTTTAATATTTTTATTTATTTATTATATTTTATTTATTTATTTATTTTGGATAGAGACAGAGAAATTGAGAAGAAATAGGGAGGTAGAGAGAGAGAAAGACATTTGCAGTAGTGTTTCACTGCTCATGAATCTTCTCCCCCCTCACAGATGGGTAATGGGGGCTCAAACCTGGATGTTTGTACACTGTAATGTACGTACTTTACCAGGTGTGGCACTTTCCAGCCCCATAAAGTTATATTTTCATTAACTATAATACTTTATTGTAAAATAATAGAAATTTATTTAAACATATTTACTTATTTTGCATACAACATAGGAGTCAACAACATGCTATAGTAAAAGGGCAGTGTCTTCAGTGTAAGCTGTTTAGAACATTGGAGGGTCACCTGCTGAAGAGTGAAACTGGACCACTATCAGCATGTATAAAAATCATCTCAAAATAGATTATGTCTTGATCTGGGAAGTCATAAAACTGCTAGAAGAAAACACAGATAGTAAATTTACTGCAGTAATTGTTCGGTTAACATCAGAAGCAAAGATAAACAAATAGTTTATACCAAGTAAGGCAACTTTTCCTCAAAGAGAGAGAGAGAGAGAGAATCTATAACTCATTTAGCTGGTAAGGGGATAATATCTAAAACATATGAAGTACTCATATAATTCAATAGTCAAAAAGTTAAAAAATGGACATAGAATCTAAGCATTTAAATTTAATTTAATTTTTCTTTTACTGCATCACATACACTTAAGATATGGTCATTCAAAGACAAATGGCTGAAAGATAAAAGAAAGTATAACAGAGGTCACTCTTTCAAAAATAAATGGCTGAAAGATAAAATATAACAGAGGGGCTGGGAAGTGGCACACATGGTTGAACACACACATTATAGTGCACAAAGGTCCAGGTTCAAACCTCAGGTCCCACCTGCAGGGGGAAGTCTTATTTTTAATCATTTTTTAAAGTTTATTTTTATTATCTTTATTTACTGGATAGAGAAAGCCAGAAATCAAGAGGGAAGGGGGTGGTAGAGAGGGAGAGAGACACCTTCAGCACTACTTCACCACTCGCAAAGCTTTCCCCTTACAGGTGGGGAGCTGGGGCTCAAACCTGGGTCCCTGTGCATTGTAATGCATGTGCTCAGCCAGACCACCAGGCCCCCAGGGAGAAATCTTCACGAGTGGTAGAACAGTGCTTCAGAACTCTCTCTCTCTCTGTGTTTCTCTCTCTCTCTCCCTGTCTCCTTCTCTCTCAATTCCTTTGTTTCTATCCTAAAGAAACAAAATTAATTATGTTACTTTTTATTGTCACCAGAGTTATCACTGGAGCTCAGTGCCTGCACAATGAATCCACTGCTTCTGATAGCCATTCCACATCCCCCCTTTTTTAATTTGATAGAACACAGAGAAATTGAGAGGGGAAGGGGGATAGATAAGGAGAAAGAGACAGAGAAACACCTGCAATACTTGCTTCATAGCTTGTGAAGCTGCTCCCTCCTGCAGGTCAGGGGGGCAGAGGCTCAATCCTGATCTTTGCATATGTCAACTTTACCAGGTGCACCACTGCCTGTCCCCAACTCCACCTCTCCAGAGCCCTACCCCAATAGGGAAAGAAAGAAACAAGCTAGGAGAGGAGAAGCAATTACAGATGCCAGACCTCCCATCTTCTGTACCCCATAAATATTTTTGATCCCTGAGGATAAAGAATAGGGAACCTCCCAATGGAAGGGATGGGATACAGAACTCTGGTGGTTGGAATTGTATGGAATTGTACCCTCTTGTCACACAATCTTGTCAACCATTATTAAATTACTATTAAAAATAATGTGATGGAAAACAATATTCATCAGGGGAGGTTCAATCAAAACTATAATGCAATATTTCCTCAAACCTGTGAGGATGATTATTATTTTTAAAAAAAAGGAGAAGAAAAAGAAATAACAAGTGTTGATAAAGATGTGAAGGAAAGGAACCCTTGTCCACTGTTGATGGGAAAGTAAATTAGTATATTCACTATGGAAAAATAATAAGGAGGCTCCTTAAAAAATTAAATAAATAGGGGCCAGTTTGTTTTGCTCCCAGTTAAGTTGTTTTGCTCCCACATTATCATGATCATTGATCAGGGTTCAAGCCCCTGGTTCCCTGCAAGGAGGGGAAGAACTTAATGAGTAGTGAAACAACGCTGCAAGTATCTCTCTCTTCTCTATCTCCTAACCTCTAAATGTTCCTTTGCCCTACCAAATAAAAGCAATATATATAATTACATATGACCCAGCAATTTCAGTTCTGGGTATTTTTCCAGATGAACATGGAAACACCAATTTAGCAAAAATAGCTGTACCACATGTTCATTATAGCATTATTTATAGTAACTAAGAGATGGAACAACATAAGTATTTTCAAATAGGCTAATATATGAATATGGTATAGATATCTATATCTATATATATATCTATATATACAACAGAATATTACTCAGCTATAAACAGAAGGAATACCTATTATTCATGATATATCAGAACATATTTCTAAGTGAAAACCTATTGGCACTCTGATAATGAAATAACCCAGAAATTATGTATGTTCTCACTTATTTATGGAATCTGAAAAAAAAAGCAAACTCGAAACTGAAAAATCCAGAGTTTGGTAGTTATTAGAGGCAGTGGGATGGGGATAGGTAAATGGGTGAAGGTACAAGTTTCCTGTCATAAAATATATAAGCCCTAGGGACATAATGTACAGCATAGAGGCTACAGTTAGTGATGAAGTGTTATCTAGTTAAGATAACACATCTCTGCTAAGAGAGAAAAATCTTGAAAATTTTTATTGGAAGGAAACAATTTTATCTGATAACTTTGTGTGGTGTGATGGTGTTGACTAGACTTGTGGTGATATTGAAATAAATGCATAGATTGAATAATCATGGTTTGCAATTGAATCTAAGATACTTTAAGTATTTTAATAAAATATTTTGTTTGTTGGCCAGCTAATATATACAAATTGTAAAAAAAAAAATCCAAAAAGGCTCAGGTGTGGGAGATAGCATAATGTTCATGAAAGCAGCGTCTCATGCCTGAGGCTCCGTAGTCTCAAGTTCAATCCTCTGTACCACCATAAGCCAGAGCTGAGCAGTGAGTTCTTTGGTAAGAAAAAAATGCATTTGCCTTTTAGTCATTTACATTTTCCACAAAAATGACTAGAATCCACAGTTTTGTTTTGGCATTTTCAGGGATAAATTCTGTTTAAAGTAGTGTGTGTGCATGCTATATTTAAATATGTTTTTAAATATAAACAGTATTACATTATTTATAGTGCTCTGCACATATAAATAATTTAGTTTCTTTCATTAGATATTCTATTATGTATTAATTTTAATGCAATATAATGATAGATATATAGGTAGATAGTAGATAGATAAATAGATAAATGGATGATAGACACCAGAGCACTGTTCAGCTCTGGTTTGTAGTGGTGCTGGGGACTGAACCTGAGACCTTAGAGTCCCAGGTGTAAAAGTCTCTTACATAACAATTATGCTGTCTCCTTAATCCCATTGCTTTAGTTTCTACTAAACACATATCTATCTGAAGTCCTTAGAGATGGCAAAAATTTTGAAGATTTTTCCATGGATGACTGAATATTGGTTAACTGTTTACTTTTTTTTTTTTTCATTTCACTCACTAGGTGAAAACAAGATTGCTTCCTCAAAACTTCTCTCTAAAAATACATAATTACGTTTTTTGTATAAATCTTTTTATTAGTGATTTAATAGTAGTTTACAAGGTAATAAATTAATAGAGGTATGGTTCCACACCATACACACCATCAAAGTTCTGTGCCTCCACCCCCACCTCCCAGCAATAATCATCAGAGTTCTCACAAAGTCTTAGTGATAGTTTGCTGCTGCTTCTAAAACAGGAATAATTGCATGAAATCTAATTATATGGCTTTGCCATCAATTTTTCCCCCTCCTTTTTCTCTTTGTGCTGTCTTTTTACTTAGGTTCTCCTTGAA
Source organism: Erinaceus europaeus (assembly GCF_950295315.1). Lineage (NCBI taxonomy): Eukaryota > Metazoa > Chordata > Mammalia > Eulipotyphla > Erinaceidae > Erinaceus > Erinaceus europaeus. Next base: position 40,692,825 of record NC_080171.1, on the reverse strand, counting down.
GTAGGGGGAGGACCAGACTCTCACTTATTCACCAGAGAGACCTGCAAAGAGAGAACAATGTTAATGAATGTTTCTATCTGCTAATGATGTAAAGGATCCTGGAGCATGAATCAAACTATCAGAAGGGGGGAAATGTTTTTTCCAAATGACTTTCTCTCCGGAAAGCTAAGGTAGATTTAACAAAAAGATGCCAATAGTTTGATTTGCTGAGGTCCATGCAAACCACTCCACAAATTGCAGCAACTCAGGAAAACTTTTGTGTTAAAGTCATAGCAGTCAGGCTGATAACAACCCTTGGGCTGACCTGCTTTCTTTCCCTGAGTCAGGTTTTTCAAAAAATATCTGTAACTAGCTTTTCACCAAAAGTGTATTTGGTGTGATACAGGTTACATCTTTTTGTTAGATGTAGATATTAATTTCTATGAACTTGTGTGCATTTAGCCTCAAATGTACAATTTATTCAGGGGTTCAAAATAGTAACTCATTGGTGGTCTGGGCATGTTGACTTGGCTCCTCAGTGGTTTTGTCCAGTGTCCAGTGCTGGGTTAGAACTCTGTTGACCTGTGTGTGGCACAAGACAACCATTTTATCAAGTTGTTTGCTCTGTGGTATGTTCACTTCACAGCTTTGGCTCCAATGTGGGAGCAGCTGGCTCTGGGTGTTGAACATTCAAAAACTGCCAAGGTTGTCAAGGTAGACTGCACTAAGCACCATGAGCTCTGCTCAGCCAACCAGGTTTGTGGCCACCCCACTCTCCTCTGGTTACAGGATGGCAAAAGACTGACCAGTACCAAGGGGAAGTGGGACTTGGAGTTGTTATAGGAGTATGTAGACATGCAGCTTCAAGGAATGGATGGGGAAGCCTCCAAGACCAGGAGGGCCCCAGAGAGCAAGAAGCTAGATAAGGCCCCTATAACTGTTTGCCTAGCTTGTTGTTGACAAGGCAGGGACTGCCCCACAAAGGGCATTTCCTTTACTCTTGAGTAAGAATGGCCATCTTGGCACACAATAAACCAGACCTTTTTTTGGAGTATTTTCTATGCTTGTGAGGGGTACACACAAGCATATCTCCTGTCAAAAATGGATGAAGAATCCCCAGGTGGCTTGGTATCCACCTCTTAGTAACCACTGTACATAAGTGTTTGTTGCAAAGCTCAGCAAAAAAAAAAAAAGAAAAAAAAGTGAAGTTGCTCTTTTGTCCCAAATGATACCTTAGGTCTCAGCTAATCTGTCAAGTGCAAGAGATCTGCTTCAGGGATTAGAGACAAGTGGCAGGTGATCTAGGACAGGCCTTCACACTAAAGGAAGGGGCAGAATCTAGCCAAGCAGGAACACCTCAAATGAATCCACTTGTGAAAACATTTCTTCAAGATTATACAGTGGTTCCTTAATTTTATCAACTATCCTGAGACCAAACTATAATAATAAGAATGCTAATACTAGTCATCTCCATTTTATCTATGTCAGGAAGCTAGGGATCAGAGAAGTCTAGAAATGCAAGAACATTAGACAGTGAGCTGGCAAATATCTAATTCAAATCCTGGGTCTTTCCACTCTAAAACACAAATTGGTTGATTCACCTTTAGGAAAAATAGAAAAATAAGCTTTTAATTTTCCTTTTAGTATTTTATTGGGGGTGGTGCTTTATAGTACAGTTGTTGACACATGAGTATAGTTTCTTATCTTCCCCTGGCAGGTGTCTGCAAACACTTTTATCTCCACCTTAGGTCCTTTGCTTTGGTGCAATATACCAAACCTGGCCCAAATTTTACTTTATGTTTTCTCTTTCTATCCTTGTTTCTTACATTCTGCTTATAAGTGAGATCATTCAGTATTTATTCTTCTATTTTTGTCTTATCTCACTTAGTGAAATTCTTCAAACTTGGATGCAACTCAGAAAAACCATCTTCTTAAATCACCTACTTGATTCCCAAGCTAAATCTTGCTATTATCTGTGTTCTTTAACACTGCAATTCTAAGTGAAGTACTCAGGTGAGGTGCACTGTATATAATTCATGACATAAATTTTTATTTACTTCTAAAAACAGCACATTATTACACTCTACAACTGACTTTGCCAAGTAAACATATATCGTGGGGTAAATTCCAGGACACAAGGTAAGTTCCAGGACTGATCCCAGGATTGTTCCAGAGGATTTGATCCCATGATTTAATATGCAGATTTTAACCTTGTAAAAGATTAAGCAGGAGTTTCACTTGTGTGTGAACTGTAAACCAAGCTAGCTCTTCCTTTTTTCCCTCCCTTCCTCCTTCACTCCCTTCCTTCCTTTCTTTCTTGGATAGAGACAGAGAGAAATTGAGAGGGAAGGGGGAAATTAGAGAGGAAAAGAAACAGAAACCTACAGCATTGTGTCACCACTTGTAAAGCTTCCCTTTGCTGGTGGGGACTGGGGGCCTGTCTTTGTATATGGTAACACATTCACTTAAGCAGATGTGCTACCAATGGCCCTTGAACTAGCTATTTCCAGAGCAAAGATTGTGATGCAGCAGGCTTGAAGACTATAAAGGGCCTCTAGTTTATCTCCTCACTCTCTCCATAATCCCCAAATTCTCCTACTGTCAAGTTCAAGACACCTTCTAGCCAAATTACAGGGCTGCAGGATTCATCCAGATTTATATCAGAAAGGCATTTATGACTGTGGATATCAATATCAGTCTTTAATTTTTCTATATGGTATATTCAATTGTGTCATAATCTGTCACTATTTTTGTAATTTTTGTTTTGTTACATTGGAACCAGAATACATACTGGGCCAGGCGGTAGCACACCTGGTTATGTGTTCACATTACAGTGCACAAGTACTCAGGTTCAAGACCCTAGTCCCAACCTGCAGGTGGAAAGTTACATGAGTGGTGAAGCAGGGTTGCAGATGTCTCTCTGTCTTTCTCTCTCTATCTTCCCTTCCTCTCTCAATTTCTATCTCTATCCAATAATAAATAAATAATAATTTAAAAAAGAAATGTAATACATACTGTAGGAAATGTATAAATATAAAAATAATTATAGAGGAAAGTAAGTCTCTCAATTTGTTAACCTAGAGGGAAGCATTTCACACATGTACTTTCTATAGCCTCTTTGTGTATGTCTATTAATGTTAATATTATCATGTGACAGGTTATTGTCTTTCATGAGATTTTACAACTACCTATCTACTTACCTATCACTTCAAAACACTTTGTCTTTGTCAGATATGCTTAAATTTTCTTAATCAAGTATTTGGTTTTTAACATTAAAATTTCATTTTCTATGAGTACACAGTACTTTGATTAATCTTTATGTTAATTGGAGTTATATAGTTAATATTTATATGGAAATATATTTTGCTTTAGATTGCTTTTTAGGCTGGATTCTTCAAAGTCAAAGAATTTTAGTTTGTTAGAAGACTTAAAGACTCCTGATGCATGCATATTGCAAATTGCTTACTAGAAAGATGAATTAATTTCTCACTTCTCTAATGATGTCTCACTACTCTTTTATATGTCTAATATTTTATATTAAAATATTAGTAATGTGCAGGCTAAAATTAACCATCTCAGTTTGGAAAATTGTCTTTCTTAAATTATCAGTGAAGTTCAATATTTATTTTGTTATTAATTCACATTTCTCCTTGGTGATTTATCTGTAGATCATTAGTTTTCTAAAAATTCAAGTAAACTATATAAAATAGTGGGCTACAGAATTGTGAGTTTACAGGGGATAGTTACACATCACACCCACAACCAAATATCTATTTCCCTACCTTACCACCTCCAAAAGGTGTTGGGTAGTTGCCATCTCTCCCTGGCTTCTGCTTAACCATATGCCTATATAGGGATTTTACTGATCCAAAGCTTTGGTCTATTTACATAAATTACTTTTACATAAAGCACTCCAGGGCATTGGTGGTTCTATGATAGGATTCTCTCCTGCTCCACCCCCTCCTTGTCACACACTGATCCCTTCTTTGTCACACTCTGATTTTCACCAGTCACTTTTCTCTCCACCCTCTCTATATCACATCCTGTTTCCACCCTACTTGGAGAGTATAAAAACAGCTGCTCTTCTGATTAAAGACACTTGGAAATTGCTTTCCGGCTCCGAGAGTTCCAGAGTGTATCTCCTGCGGAAGTTGGTGCAGCACGAGTTCCTGATCCCTCTCCCACACAGCAGCCTAGATCAGCTCCAGTTGAGTTCTCTCCAACCCAGAGAGCACTAGCTCGGGAAGAAGTACCCTCAGGCTATCCCGGCAAAAAGGTAGCCTTTAGGGTTTTCAGAAAGTCTGAGAGGTAGTTTGCTTCTGGTCCCTCCTTCCTTCTTTCTTTTCTTCCTTCCTCCGTTCCTTCTTCCTTCCTTCCTTCCTTCCTTCCTTCCTTCCTTCCTTCCTTCCTTCCTTCCTTCCTTCCTTCCTTTTCTCTGCAAGTTCATGTGTATCAGTTCTCTAGATTCTACATCTTAGTGAAACCATCTGGTAGTTGTCTTCCATATCTTTACTTATTTCATTAAGCATAGTCACCTCCAAGTCCATTTATTTTGTCTCAAAGGACACAATATTTTATTTCTGATTGCAGAGTACTTCTCATAGCCTTTTTATCCAGGCACATGTTGGTGGACATTTAGATTGTTTCCACTCTTTTGGCTATGGTGAATAAGGCACCTATCCACATATGTCCCTTGCAATTATTGTTTGCATGTTCTTCTGATAAATGCCCAGGAGTGGTATGGCTGGATCATAGGAAAATTCCATTTTATTTGTTTAAGGACTTGCCTTACAGTATTCCAAAGGACTGCACCATCTTCATTCCCACCAACAGTGTTACAGAGGCTCTTTTTCGCCACAATCTTGCCAATACCTGTCATTTCCTGTTTTGTTGATGTAGGCCATTCCCACAAGTATGAGGTGGAAATTCAGTGTAGTTTTGATTTACATTTCCCTACTAAGTGAATGGAGCCATATGCATATCTTCTTTAGAGAACTACTTATTCAGTTCTTTGGCCCACTTTTTATTTTATTTTTTTATAGTTGATCAGAAGAGGTCAGGTGGGAACTCATACATCTGACATTCCTAGCTAGGATAGTGTCAAGTGTGTGTCCCATCAATCTCAAGCTTCAAGGAGTATTTATTTGTAAAACTTCTGCATTGAATGACATTGTTCAGACAAAACAACCAGTTTTATTCATTATCTAGACAAAGATAAGAATACATTTCTAAGGGAGAAAATGTCAGGGTGAGGGTGCTTAAAACTGTCATTATATCAGGTACATTCTTTTGATGCCATAAGATACTAAGCTTATTCCAGTTATCCCAGGCAAAATCTCCATACCATTAGGGCAGCACCACATTGGCTCACTTATTTATTTATTTATTTATTATTTATTTAATATTCTCCTCCTCCTCCTCCCTCTTTGTTATATGAGTTCTTTATAGATGTTTGGAATCAGTTGCTAGTCAGATGTGTGATGAACACATGTCCTTTCCCATTTACTGGGTTGCCTGCTTATCCTTGTGTATTTTGCTTTCAAGGTATAGAAGCTTTTTAGTTTGATGTAGTCCCAGTTTTCATTTCCCATGCCTATTTAATTGAGTCTCCAAATGCATCTTTAAATTTAATGTCCTGTAATATTTCACTTATGTTTTCTTCTATGTATTTTAGAGTTTCTGGTCTAATATCCAGGTCTTTGATCCAGTTAGATTTGATTGTGGTGCATGATGTTAATTGGCTATCTAGTTTCACTGTTTTGCCATCCAATTGTCTCAGCATCATTTCTAAAGACAACTTCTTTACCACATTGTATGGTTTTGACCCCTTTGTCATATATTAGGTAACTATATATATATGTGGGTTCTCAGTTTTTATTCCAGTACCATGCTGTTTTAGTTACTATTGCTTTGTAGTGCAACTGAAGTTGGGAAGTGTGGTGTTTCCTTTATTCTCATTCTCTCTCAAATTTCCACACAAATCTTTGGACAAGTTGTTCAATTTCCCTAAAGAATGACATTGATATCTTGATAGAGATTTCACTGCTACTGTAAATTGCTTTTGGTAGAGTGGTCATTTTAATAATGTATATTCTTCCAGTCCAGGAACAAGGAATTTTCTTCTATCTATGGATCATTCTTTATTTCTTTTAGTAGTGTCTTACAGTTTTCCCTATAACAGCTCAGAGGAGATATGATTAAGAGTTTCACTGAATATATTTATAACTCTTCTTTTGTAAAATATTTTATAGTTCTCTGCAAAGTTTATAGCTCTCAGTGTGGATTTTTGCAAATGACTTGTTATGGTTATCTTGGTTAACTGATTTTTCCCTTCTTCCTGTAAATATAATATATTTTTCTTATTACTTTTTTTGCCACCATGATTAATGTTGGGTTTCAGTGTCTTCATAACTCCAGTGTTCCTGTGGCAATTGTTTTCTCTCCAGGGAAAGAGAAGGAGAGGAAATATAGCACTACTTACCTGATTGTGAAGCTTCCCCCTACAGGTGCTTTTATGTACTTGCCTGGGACTCAGACTCAGGTCCTTGCACATGGTATATACTTTGTCTGGTGAGCCACACATTGGCACCTGTTTTTACTACTTTATATTAACAATCATATTATCATCTTAAAGAAATCATATTGATTTCACAGATAGAGCAATAGTTTATAATTTTCATCTTCTATGTATCTTTGTACTTTAATAATATTATATTACTTTGTAGAATAATATTAATGATTGGTATTATATTATTATTTTATACTTCATGTATATAAACACTGGTGCTTCATTTTTTTTTTTATAATTACAAGTGTTATTTCCTTCTACTTTTTAGGGGAAGGCTCTATACTTTACAACATAAATCTGAAAGAAACCCTGGAAATTGCATGACATCTTCTATTTTAAGAAGAAGTACTGAAGTCAGGACCAGTTCTATTCCCACAGTTTTATTCATGCATTTTTCTAGGTCTTATTAGAACACCATAAGATTGATGTACATCTAACTTTCCCTAGAACACATCAGCCTTAGGATGGGGGAGAGAACATTAAACCTTTCTATCTTATTAATTACGGTAATAAAACATAACTAATTCAGTGGAACCTCCAGGAACATCTTTAGAAGCTAATTAAGTTTTGCTCTTCCTCCGAATGTCAAAATGCACTGCTATGTGGCCTTTATTGGCTCATGCAATTTCTCCCATCCCAACATATCCACTGAGCTGGAACTTTTACCACTACCACTCTTGTTCTCTCTCTCTCTCTCTCTCTCTCTGAGCAAGTACATCTTTTACAGTGGATTTATATATGAGACCTGCATAGTGAACTCTCTGTTAAGTTGCAGTGCTCACTGCCAGTAAACTGTGGTGCATGTTTATAGGCACTTTGATAGATGCTATGGTGCTGTGGACTGCATCCCACTCCCCCAAGTAAAAGTTCTCTTTTTTAAAAAAGAAATTATTTATAAAACAGAAACATTGACTAAACCATAGGATAAGAGGGGTACAACTCCACACAGTTCCCACCACCAGAACTCTGTATCCCATCCCCTCCCCTGCTAGCTTTCCTATTCTTTAGCCCTCTGGGAGTATGGACCCATGGTCATTGTGGGATGCAGAGGGTTGAAGGTCTTGCTTCTGTAATTGCTTCCCCATTGAACATGGGCATTGATGGGTCGATCCATACCCCCTGCCTCTCTCTCTCTCTCTCTCTCTCTCTCTTTCCCTAGTGGGGAAGGGCTCTGGGGAAGCAGAGCTCCAGGACACATTGGTCGGGTTATCTTTCCAGGGAAGTCTGGTCAACATCATGCTAGCATCTGGAACCTGGTGGTTGACAATAGAGTTAACATACACAGCCAAACAAATTGTTGTCCAATCATGAACATAAAGGCAGGAATAGTGCAGATGAAGAGTTGGGGGGGGGGGGTCCTGCATTTTGTAAATAGCTAATAGGCATATTTTACTTACAATCCAAAGAGCTTGTGGCTATACTAGTGTTTTTTCTTTTTTTTTTTTTTTCCTGAGTCTGAAATCTGATATGCAGGTGGTTCCTAATTATTGTCTGGGGAGATGTCATGGATGGCAGAAGGACCAGAAATTGGATCAGGGAAGAGAGTAGCTCCCTAATATGGGAAAGGTGTATAAATTCTGTTGACTGTAAACCCCATCGATTTGATGTGATCTGGGGCCCATATTCAGCTTAGGAGCCTGTGTGAACTCTGCATCCCTCTAGATCTGAGCTCACATTCTGTGGTCATAAGCCAGTCTATCTTGGCGTTACTCTCGATCGCACTCTGTCATTTCACAAACATCTCATAAAAACTGCAGCAAAGGTGGGCGCGAGACTGGCCAGCTCCTCATGGGGCGGGAGTGCTTCCACACTACGATACTCATCTCTGGCATTATGCTATTCCACTGCAGAATACTGTGCCCCAGTATGGCTCCGTAGCCCCCATGTCCACTTGGTCGATTCCAAATTATATTCCTCCATGAGGATAATTTCTGGAACCATCCGTTCCACCCCGGTTCCATAGCTGCCAGTTCTTAGCAACATCGCCCAGCCAGATATTCGTCGGGATGAGGCATCATCTAAGTTCATTTCCCATGTCTACGCTCGACTGGACCTGCCAATATACGCGGATATCTTCGCCCACCCTGTTCAACGCTTGACGTCTCGTCACCCAATCTGGTCCCCTACGCCTACACTGAACTTCTCTATTCCAGTCTCTTGGAAACAGAGTTGGCAGTCAGCTGAGGTAAAGAACAAACGCCTCATCACAGACCCCTGCAAACGTCAACCCAGCTTTGACCTAGCACGTTATGATTGGGCCCTCCTCAATCGCTATCAAACAGGCCATGGCCGGTGTGCCGCTATGTTCCATCGCTGGGGAGCCAGAGATGACCCGAACTGCCCCTGCAGCTACAGACAGACTATGACACACATAGTCAACAACTGCCACCTCTCCAGATTCAAAGGAGGTCTCGAAACTTTACATCAGGCTCAACCTGATGCTGTTGACTGGCTACGGAAGAAGGGCAAACGCTAGAAGAAGAAGAAAAAGTGGTCATAAGTAGGAACGTTCCAAGCTGCCCCAATAATAGGACCCATTTTCCTCAGGTGTTACATAGATTATATTGTCCAACCTCCCTTCAGAGGATGGAACATTCTCTACCAGTGTTGATCCAAGTTGAGGGCAAGGTCCTATGGGGGCCCACAAAGAGGTTCATTGTTTATTGTGTTGTTCCTGATAGAAATGACGGGTAACAATGGAGAGAGGTCTAGGCCCATCATGTCTGGGAATCTCAGGACTCCCCGAATAGGGCCCCAGCTGATGGGGTGGCCTGAGAGTGACTAAAGAGCCATCGCTAAAGTGTTCCTGTCTCTTGCCTTTATTCAGCTTTTGCAGTCTTTGCTTTGATAAGGTTAGTTTTGGAGTGAGTGAGAGAACTGTAATAGGAAGTAGGTGAGGAGGGTATCTAAGTCTAAGTAGACACTATTTCATTATGAACTTGATATTGACTCACTACAGACTATTGTGTATTTTTGCTTCCAGGTATATATTTTCCTCTAATTTATGGATGCATGTAAACATATGCCCTATATTATGGGACCTGGTCTATATCTAGGTTTTGGGACTTTGTTAGGAAGTTAACTTCCTGGAATGGAATTAGAGAATATTATGAAAGGAAAGGTCTCACCTGAGTAATGAGGCTGAAGGGTTGACATTCTATGCCTAATGTCTCTGGACACAGTCTGAAGTGAAGCATGCTGAGGTGGTATACATTTCATTGATTAGGTTGGGATCGGCAGATGCAATATCATTTGGTATGAATTGAGAGAAGCATGCAAGAAAGTGAGCCCCACCCTAGAGGTTCCAGAACTGGAGGAAATATATAGGCTCTATAGAGGAAGCAGCAGGTTCCTGCTGTCTTAGGGTTTAAGAAGACAATGGGTAGTTATTGCTATAATCACATTATTTGGCAATTGGGTTAATTTTGAAATTTCCCTTTGTTAGGATTTGCTGTATCATATACAACATCACCATAATTTATGTCCTTTGACATTATTTGTTTATAGCTATGCCACTGGTTGCTTCTGTTCTACCTGGTTTAAGCTATTGAGAGTCCACATATCAAAGACTCAGCCTATGTATTAAAAAGACTCAGTCTGTGTTTTAAAAAGTGTGAGACATTTAATAAATTTTCCCCTCTCATATTAATTAGTGAAGTGATTTATATGACTACACTTTAATAGGAGTGTACATAAACACCATTCCCACCACCAAAAGACTATGTCCCATCCCACCCACCCCCAACCCCCCGCCCTATGAAGCTGAACATCCGCATCCCCACCAACCCACTGATTTTACTTTGGCGCCCTACTCCAAATTCAGTCAAATCCTGCTTTGAGTTTTCCTTTCTATATTATTTTTCAAGTTCTGTTTATGAGTGGGATCATCCCATATTTATCTTTAACTTTCTGACTTAGCTCATTTAACATAATTGCTTCTAGCTCCATCCAAGATGGGTCAGAGAAGATGGGTTCATTGTTGTTAAAAGCTGCATAGTATTCCATTGTGTATATACCACAGCATTCTCAGTCACTCATCTGTTGTTGGGCACCTGTGTTGCTTCCAGGTTTTAGCTATTATGAATTCTGCTGCTATGAATATAGGTGTGCACATATCTTTTTGGTTGGGTATTATGGAGTCCTTGGGGTATCTTCCTAAGAGAGGGATTACTGGGTCATATGGAAGGTCCATGTCTAGCTTTGTGAAAGTTCTCCAGACTGCTCACCAGAGGTTGGACAAATTTACATCCCACCAACCTGTATTCCTTTGATTTCTTTCTCTTGCCTGATTGCTATGGCAAGAACTTCCAATACTATGTTGAAGAGTAATGGTGATAATGGACAGTCCTGTCTAGTCCCCGATCTGAGGAGGATTGCTTTAAGCTTCTGTCCATTGAGTATGATGTTGGCTATATAAGGACACCACTATCTTGAGGATTTTCCCCTCTTTTCCCATTTTTTATGGTGTTTTGAGCATGAATGGGTGTTGGATTTTGTCAAAGGCTTTCTCTGCATCTATTGAGATGACCATGAATTTTTTGGTTTTGCTTTTATTGATGTGGTGAATGACATTGATTGACTTATGTATGTTGAACCACCCTTGCATTCCTAGGCTAAATCACACTTGGTTGTGATGAACCATCTTTTTGATATACTGCTGTATCCAGTTAGCCAGGATCTTGTTTAATATTTTGGCATCTATGCTCATCAGAGATATTGGTCTGTAGTATTCCTTTTTTGTTGTGTCCCTATCTGCTTTTGGTATCAGGGTGATGTTCATAGTAGGTGGAAGGGAGTGTTCTGTTCCTGTTTCTTAGATCTTGTGGAAATGCTTTAGAAGTATAGGTATTAACTGCTTCCTGAAGGTTTTGTAGAATTTGTTTGTGAAGCCATCTGGTCCAAGACTTTTGTTTTTGGGAAGATTCCTAATAACTGTTTTGATTTCATTGTCTGTGATTGGTCCATTTAGGTTTTGTAGTTCTTCTTGGTTCAGTTTTGGAAGGGCATATGTTTCTAGGAATTCTTCCATTTCTTCCAGAGTCTTTAGCTTGGTGGCGTATAGTTCTTCATAGAAGTTTCAAATGATTTTCTGGATTTCTGTGGTGTCTGTTGTGATCTCTCCTCTATCATTTACAATTCTATTTATTTGAGTCTTTCCCCCTTTTTTTTAAGTTTGTCTGACTAGGGGTTTGTCATTCTTGTTTAATTTTTCAAAGAACCAACATTTGGCTTCATTGATCTTTTGTATAGTTCTCTTACATTTGATGTTTATTTCAGCTCTAATTTTAGTGATTTCTGCCCTTCTGGTTGCTTTAGGGTTCCTTTTTTCCTCTTCCTCTAAGTACTTAAGGTGTGCAGTAAGGTCATTTATTTGAGCTTTTCCTGTATGGTTATGAGTTTTTCTCTCAGTACTGCTTTAGCTGTGTCCCAAATATATTGATAACTTGTGTCTTCATTTTCATTTGTTTCCAGGAACATTTGAATTTCTTGCTTGAGTACCTCTCTGACACAGCAGCTCTTAAGCAGTATGTTGTTTAGTTTCCAAACTCTGTGACCTTTAGTAATTTTCTGTCTGTTTTTGAATGTTAGCTTTACTTCACTATGATCTGAGAAGATAATTGGGATGATTTCAATGTGCTTGAATTTGTTGATACTGTCTCTGTTGCCTAACATATGGTCTACCCTTGAGTATTTCCTGTGTGGATTTGAAAAGAAGGTGTATTTGAGTTTCTTGGAGTGAAGAACTCTGAAAATATCCAGGAGGACTAGTCTGTCCATGTCTTCATTTAATTCTCTTGTTTCTTTGTTGACTCTGTGCTTCGTTGATTTAAGTGTGAAAGTGGGGTTAGAATCTTGCACTATTATTGTATTACTATTGATGTATTTTTTTTAGTTCTTTTATTAGGTGTTTGATGTATTTAGATGGTCCCTCACTGGGTGCATAGATGATAGTAATTGTTAAATATTCTTGGTTGATTGATCCTCTATTTATTATGTAATGGCCTTGCCTATCTTTTATTACTTTGTTTAATTTAAAGTCTATTGTGTCAGAGATGAGAATGGCTATTCCTGCCATTTTTTGTGGTCCATTAGCCTGTATGATAGTTTTCCATCCTTTCACCTTAAGCCTGTTGGTTCAGGTGGGATTCTTGCAAGCAGCATATGGTTGGGTTGTGTAACTACAACAGTAAAACAACCAGGGCAACAAAAGGGAATAAATAAATCAATAAATATTAAGCATATATATTTAGCACCAGAGCCTGTGTAACTGCTAAGTCCCTATTGGTCTGAACTTATAGCTTGTGGTCACATCTGAGGAACATTGCAGGTCTCAATCATTTCAGGACCAGTCTTTTTCGAGTGGCAGGTCAGGATACCCCCAACCTCCCTTCTGAAACTGGGGCTATCCCTACCGTCATTGTTTTATGATGAGGACAAGGTCCTGGGGGGCCCACAAAATGCCATCCTTATGGAAGTGACCAGTGTATCCTTTAATTTTATAATCTTGTAAGTCATTAATAAAATATATAATATATAATGTATATTTATGCACAAAAATTCTGTTTTTTAATTTTTATTATCTTTATTTGATAGTGTTGGTATGCTTCTGGATTCTGCTTGTGAAGCCTTCTGATTTTACCATCACAATGGGTTCGCTTGTGTTGCTTGCTATGTGTTCTGTTTGCACATCCACTGTTGGCTGGGCACCCCCTGCCTCCAGGATATTGGTTTGGTCCCCCACCCCTGCCTCTGGGACATTTGGTTTAGTCATCTCTGATTCATGCTTCTTCCTTCTCCCCACCCCCTATGTATTTCCTTTGTTCCTCACACTCTTCTGTGGGAGGAGAGAGATGGAGGACAGAATTGGGTTGTGATTAGATTAGATTAGTTTTTTGGACTGCATCCCCGCTTGTGAATAAGGATTGAACTGCGTTCTCAGCTCAGCCATGAGTCTCTGGTCATCTCTGTCTCCCGCCCAAGAAGCCATCCTGGCAAAAACGACAGAGCCAGCCAGGAATTGAGAGGGAAGCCCCTCTCAATTCCAGAGAGGGAGAGAGACAGAAAGATATCCACAGCACTGCTTCACTACTTGTGAAGCTTTCCTCCTGCAGGTGGGGACCAGGAACTTGAACTCGGGTCTGTGCACACTGTAACATGTGCACTCAATCAGGTGCACCACCACTTGCCCCGTTTTTTTATTTGTTTACGTTTTATAGCAATTCCTTCTCCTTACCACTACTGTATTTACAGGAAATAAATTATTGATTTTTTGTCTATATAGATTAAATTTATCTACTAGGTAATCTCAAATAAAGGAATCATAAAGAATATGGTTTTTTCTGTCTAACTTTTTTAAAGTCAGAATTATGCTTTTGTTTTATAAATGTAGAGGTTAGTAGTGACCTCCTTTATATTTTTTAGGAGATTTCCACTTCTGAATATATGCGGATTTATTTGCCCACTCACATGTTGATAGGTGAATATTGACTTTTTTTTCAAATATTTTGTTAATATGAAGAAGTTTCCTATGAATAATAAGTGCAAAGCTTTTTTATGGGTAAATGCTATCAACACGAACTTCTGAGTCATAAACTAAGTGTTTACCTATTTCTCTGTGTTTATTCTCTTCCAAACTGCTTATGGATACACACACATACACACACACACACACACACACACACACACACACACACACACACATATTACATATATATATGTATGAGCAAGAACATCAGAGCATTATGCTGGCATATGGAAAGTCAGGGATTAAACTCAGGACCTCATGTCCTCATGCATGCAAATCTGTATTTTACCCTTTGTGTTACCTCCCATGCTTGTAGATATTTATTTTTCATTTTTTAATATTTTATGTATTTATTCTCTTTTATTGCCCTTGTTGTTTTATTGTTGTAGTTATTGTTGTCGTCATTGTTGGATAGGACAGAGAGAAATAGAGAGAGGAGGGGAAGACAGAGAGGAGGAGAGAAAGATAGACACCTGCAGACCTGCTTCACCGCTTGTAAAGCAACTCCCCTGCAGATGGGGAGTCGGGGGCTTGAACCGGGATCCTTGTGCTGGTCCTTGTGCTTCGCGTCACGTGCACTTAACCCGCTGCGCTACCGCCCGACTCCCTGTAGGTATATTTTATTCAAGTAATTCTGTCAAAATTTCAGTGTCTACTTTCTTGTCACCATACAGGCATGGATTGCAATATATTTCTGTTATTTTATCACTGAATGAGACTTAAAATTTTTTTAAAAATATTTTATTTATTTTTGAGAGAGATGCAAAGGGAGAAAGACACAGAGAAACAAACACCAAAGCTCTGCTCAGCTCTGGCTTATAGTGGTGCGGGGGATTGAACCTGGGACTTCTGAATGAAATTTTTATATTGCTCATAATACTTTTTCTTATGACTATTTTGCCTGATATGAATACTATTTCATATGGTTGTATTATTTGAAGTATTATTTGTATTATTTGTATTATTATTATTTTGACTATTCCTGTCATTTAAATATTTATGTATAATTGCTTAAAAAGAATGTCTGCTCATAATGTAAAAGTCAAGTTGAGCTTCAGTGTTTAGTGGAAACAGCTTCTCTCTTGCCATTCTCCCTCCTCATCCTCTAGAAGCAAATATTTAAACTTACTTTTAGTTTCCTATTCCATATTTACCCTCAATTTTTAAATTATGAAAATTTAATTTTATATCATTTATTTATTTATTATTTTTGTTCAACAGAATTATTACTGAGTCTCAGTGCCTGCATGATGATTCCACTGCTCCTGGTAGGCAGTTTTTCCTTTTATTTGATAGGACAGAGAACAATTGAGAAGGAGAGGGGAGACCGAGAGAGAAAGAAAGATACCTGTAGAACTGCTTCACTGCTTGTGAAGCTTCCCCTACAGGTGGAGATCTGGGGCTTTAATTCAGGTCTTTGCATGGTAGCATGTGCACTCAACTGAATGTGCCTGGCCTTCACTTGATCATTTAAATATCCCCTCCCCCAATTTGGTGCAATATCTATTGATTTCCGAATAAGATAAATGTGGAGCTCTTTACTCATACCTCCCTGCTTCCATAGCCTCCTATATGAGTAACTGCCAGTTTCGATCAAACACTGTTCAGAGATAGTATCACATGAGTTCTTCTTTCTTTCTTTCTTTCTTTCTTTCTTTCTTTCTTTCTTTCTTTCTTTCTTCCTTCCTTCCTTCCTTCCTTCCTTCCTTTCTTTCTTTCTTTTTTCCTATAAGGGTTCTTTTTTATTTATTTTCTTTTCTTTATTTTTTATTTATAAAAAACCATAGGATAAGAGAAATACAACTCCACACAATTCCCACCACCAGATCTCTGTATCCCATCCCTTGCATCTCATACTATTTCTATCTGCACTGTGATAGTATTTAATTGCAGGGCTCTTTTTGTATAATGCCATTTTTCTGACTATCAACACTTATCAATACCTATGTCCTCTTCATTTCCAGGGCTTCAATGACCTGAGTGTCTTTTTCAGCAGAAGAGAGAAAAAGAGAGAGAGAGAGAGAAGCTACTGCACAGCAGCTTCCCCCAGTTGCTGTATGCTCTCATATTATGGGCTCTGACCTGGGAAGCAGCAGAGTAAAGTAAAGGGAGTAAAGTAAAGGGAGGCCTAGTAAGCTAAGTCACAAACTCCATTTTTGCTTTTTTCTTATAAACAAAAACTTATTACCAAATGTTTCTCAATTTGACTGGCAAAATAGCCCACATGAATAGTGTGCTTTGCCATGTATGTGATTCAAGTTTGAGTTCAGTTCCCACAATACTGAAGGAAGCTTCAGTGCTATGGTCTCTTTCACCCTCTCTGCATCTTTGTTTCTATCTGAAAATAACTAACTAATGTTCCTCAATCTTCCCAGCATATATTTTGGATAACCTATATATTAAATATTCTTCCTTAATGAAATCCTTTCTAAAGATGTTCAATCTTTTATATTAATCTGGACTTTTGGCTCTAGACTAGCTTCCCAGCAATTTTTTTTTCTTCCTTCTTCTCAGCATTGAATTTATCTCCTGGCTCATTTTTATGCCCTCTCCTTCTGAACAGGATTTTTTTTTTTTTCTTCCTAGTCCATTACACACACTCTGACAATTTATACTCAGTCCATTAACCTCAAATTCCTAAAATAAGTACAAATAACCCTCCCTTCCCCCCCCCCTTATTTTGTATTTCTTTGCTTTCAAACAGCAGATGACAGTGGAGAAAGACAGAGTGAAAAGTCTGTTAGAGGATTTTAAGCATGGAAGGATTTATGTTTAAACCACCACAGACTGCAGAACACAAAGTTAGCAGACCACTGTGGAAGCAGTTATTACCATGGTCCACTTGTGAGATAATGGTGGCCACTCAGATATAGTGATAAAAAAAATGGAAAGAGAGAAAACAGCATATCCAAATAATATTAAAGTGCTGTATACTTAGGGCTTGGTGATTGGAAAATGTGAAGTGAAGATAGGAGAAATGTGGGAGGGTAAGATAACTCTAGGATTCTGGCTAGACCAACAGTGTTGTCACTTAGTGGCACAGTGACTTGTGAAATCCTCAAGTTCAGACGTGGTGTATGAGAGGAAGAGGAGAAGGATAAAGATTCCACTTGCATGTGGTAGGAACATGGCTACATCTGGGGGTACACGTTTTCTAAATGTGCTGAACTGTTTATTTTTTTGTTTCCGGAGCCAGAGCCTCATACATGTGCAATTTCACAGCTCTCGGGCTGATTTTTTTTAATTCAGTTAGAGTGGCAAAGATAGACCACAGTACCTTAGCTCCCTCTTGGTGCCAATTTACTTGCCTGTGGTGTGGGGGCTCATGCTGGCAAGGCATACACCTTACCTAGTAAGCTATGACCTATCCTTAATGTGCTAGACATTTAAAATCAGTGGATGGATGAAGTTAAAGTCATTGCTTCTGTCAGAAGTAGGATGACAGTGTATAGTTGTCTTGCCTGATTGCTCACTTTGGATGGTTCTCAGTTAGGTTAGTATGATAGAGTACTAATTACTGGTTTCTTCTTGGGCTACCATTTCATGTTGAATTTTTTCATTTTGCTTCTGTCTCCCAAGTAACAAAGAAAGGCGTATTTAGCAAGCAAATAAGCTTGGAAAATGAGTGCTGTTCTCCTGAAAATAAGATGGAAAAAAAATATCTAAGAGTGTAGGGCTTGTGCTAAATCAAACAAACAAAAAACCCTAGAGAGAAAAATACAATAAGCTAATTTAATAAGCCAACCAGTTTTTACAGGAAATTATTGGAAAAAGAAAAATTTGAAGGACTTGTAAGTGTATTTCACCTTCAGAGAGCATGGTGTTAAAATGCCTACTGGGAATAATTCAGGAGGAAGGGGGAGTGTTGGGCTAGCAACGTGAGGGAGAGAGATGTCCCAGGAACCAAGCTCGTGGCAGCAAGGCAATTCAAATCTTTATTCATTCGAGTTCCCCAGAGTCAGACGGTAGCACACTTGGTTAAGCAAACTACAATGGCCTGCATCAGCCTCTTGGTCTGAGCGCCTGTCCTCCTCTAGCTCGGGACACGGAAGAGACAAGACAGAAACGGAAGTGGCTTCACAATACCATACATGGTTAGGAAAGGGGTGGAGAAGGGAAAAAGGGGCCGGCCGGGAATGGTATGGACATCCCCAGCAACTGTTGCTAGGGGTTCAACTGGTAGATTAGCAATACCCTGTGGGGAATTAGGAAGGAGACCTTTATTCATTTGTAAGACAAAACAGAAGATTGATATGTATATAATAAAAGGAATGCAGGGTGGAGTGGAGCAGGCTTAATGTTTTAAGGAATGCCAGGCTCCTGGAGGCAGGAAGATGCAGGATGTTTTGTGAGGCAGGGAAGACTTACATGGCTGGTGACCTTTTGAGGTTCCTGTGTCCCCCCTTTTGCTCAACCCCTCCGTAGAGAGAGAGACTTACCAGGATGTACTCACCTCTCAGGTCAAGCCAGGCTCCACCACATCCTCACAACCTCCCTACAGGGGAGGGTTTTGAAAATTAGGTCTATGGCCAGTGAAATAGTTCACTTGGATAGTATGCTCCTTTGCCATGTATGTGATCTGAGTTTGATCCTGGCATCTATTGTACTAAAGAAAACTTCAGTGCTGTGGTCTCTCTCCCTCTCTGTTTCTCTCCCTTGCCCCTCCTTCTATCTCCCTCTCTTTATCTAGTAGGAAAGAAAGGAAAGAAAAAAGAAAGAGGGAGGGAGGGAGAGAGAGAGAAAGAAAGAGAGAGAGAGAGAGAAAGAAAGGGGGGAGGGAGGGAGGGAGGGAGGAAGGAAGGAAGGAAGGGGAAAAGGAAGGAAGGAAGGAAAGAAGGAAGGGGAAACTAAGTCTATTAAGGAATCTCTAAATCTCAGAATGAAGCAGGTTTCATTGTTCATGGTTCATATACCTAAATTACATAATCTTACAGAACTGTATATGTATCCAACTGCCATTTTTATCCCTCTATTTTTCTACCTACCAATATATCCTGAGTATGTGCTTTGCACAAAAGGGAAATAAAGACCAAGTAAGAGAATTTAGCATTGATCAAGGAAACATGATTTATGTCTTTATAAAAACATAATCATGTAGCAACATGAGTCAATTTCCCTGCTGAACCCTCATCATCAGAGAAAGATTGTAAAACAGCATTTTCTTCAGTCTAAATCATGTGCAAATGACATCACACATTGACTAATAAATGCAGACTGCGTTAGTGTCTGATAAATTTGTGAGAGGTAAGAAGCAATCTTGTAAGATAAATCTACCTCTAGTGAATTTATGCTTTGCAATACCTTTCCATGCTATTATTACAAGTTTCATTATTATGTTATTATTGGAACATATATTCCATTATACCTTAATGAAGGTTCTGGTTTTTTAAAGTAGAGAAAAAGAATAAATCAGCATTTTTTTTTTTTTTTTTGTCAGCTAGGGTACAAAGTTATATGTTGACCAGGCAAGAGACCTCTAATAAATTATTCTGATTTATTTCTGACTGAAGGCCTAGAGTCTCTTTTATATACTCTGTGCAAGTATAACATATTACAGGATTACCCCAATAATATGTATTAACTTTTTTCTCAAACTATGAGCAAACTCTGAAGTTTCTCAAGTTCTCATGGTTATGGTTTCAAGTGTTGGAAGTTCCTACCATGTTAAAAAAAATTCAACACATACAGTGTAATAGAAATCACACAACTGCAACCAAACTGATCTTCTCTTTTTCTAAGTCATTTTATGACAAAAGTCAAGAATAAGAAGAATTTTGTGGTCCGGGAGGTGGCGCAGTCGGAAAGCTTTAGACTCTCAAGCATGAGGTCCTGAGTTTGATCCCCAGCAGCACATGTGCTGGGGTGATGTCTGGTTCTTTCTCTCTCCTCCTATCTTTCTCATAAATAAATAAAATCTTAAAAAAGAAGAAGAAGAAGAACTTCAAAATATGATTCAGTTGTTCTTTACATGGATACTTGAATCTCAGATATCAGATTGTTCAGTGTGATAAAGGCAAAATATTCAGATGCTTTAGGGGATTTTTATTTTGCCTTGATGATATTGTATAAACAGATCTAAATGATGAACACATATTCTCAGAAATGATTTGTTTGCTCATGAATGGGTTTTGGTAGCACTGCTGATCCATAGACTAGTGTTCTTAATGACTAGTCCTAATGCCACAAAAAGCTGTATAGAGCAGGGGGAAGAGCAGACTATAGAGTCAAACTCCTGGGTTCTGAGTCAGGCACTGCTTATTTGAAAACTTTGTGATATTGACAAATATTAATCACACTGTAAAACAGAAACAATAATAACACTTGACTTGTAATGTCTCATCACTGTGAAGAGCTAACATTCCAACATTGACACTTTTATAAATGAGAGACAGGCATGTATTTCCTTGTCTTTATTCACCTAAAGTTATTTTAATGAGGAGAGATAGATGATAGGTAGCTAGATAGCTAGATAGAAAGCAGAGTACTGTTCAACTCTGGCTTATGGTGCTGGGGATTGAACCTGGGGCTTCAGGGCCTCAGACTTCAAAGTCTTCTGCATAATCATTATGCTGTTTCCCCATCTCTTGTACTTTCTGAGTACAGTGTTTCACCTGAATTGTGACTACAGTGGTGAGCTAACTTTGTTACTGAGTTATCCTTAAGGTTCATTTTTAAAGGGTCAGTCTCAGAGTCTCAGTTTTTTACATTCAGTATGAATTCAGCCAAGATGGCTGCTGGATGTGAAAGAAGCAATTCTAAACCTCAGATTTTTATTGCCTGAAGTAAATTACTGATGTCCAAGGTGAGTCATTCTACAGATTGATACTACATGTGTTAGTTTTGCAATAATGGTTTAAATGTTTCCTCATAAGACAGGAAAATTTATGTTGGACACACTTGTGGCTTCCATTTTATATTCCAAAATGGCACTCTGGAGTTGGCATAAGACAGAGACTCATCAGGCAAACCATTTCTACTCTTGATTTGTAATCCTGTTGGTTCCTTGGAAGAATTTTTCAGAAACCCTGAGTCAGTGGCCATAGTTCTGTCAACACCTTCACCACAGGAGCAGGGGTTATAAGATTCAATCCCTGGGATCCAGGCAGTTAATCTTGTGTCAGAGAACACTGGACTAAAATATGTGGGCTTGGTAGAATCTGGCCCTGGGGGCTACAAAAGCCTTTATGCTAAAGAGTACTCAGAAGTGGTGAGCTGCCCAATGCCTGGCTGCTGATTCTGCACTAAAGATGCTCTAGATATTCAGGGATGGGGATAGCCAAACTGCACTTGCTAAATCACTGGACCAAAGTAGAGAGTGTTCTGAACTCTTTTCTAGCACTTGTAGTGCAATAACTTGTGTGAGGTTTTGAGTTTCCTGTAAATATTTTACCACATTTCTGGGGTAATCAGAATGAGAACAATTTAAATCTTGATAGGAACTAGTTAGAAGGTTATGTGTATAGGAGTATTTCTTCATGTTTTGGGTCCAGAATCTACCTCTCTGTACCCTCCTCTGGACTTAGAGAGACTAGCCAACAAGGACTGTGTCAACAGGATATATTATTGTCTGACTTTGAGTTGGATGGTCCAGTGGGAGCACCTGTGAGAAATTTCTGGAAGGAGGAGAGTTATCCAAAGTGTGTTCCTAATTATCTCCCTAGATGGGTGGGAGAATACAGTTCTGTTGGTTGTTTCTCACATAGCATTCTCTTTTCTCTTCATCCCTCCTGGCCTACATGGGGAAAGAGATGGTATACCTTTGTCACCAACCCTGGGTCACACATTCTTCCTTGAAATTTTTCTTGTTCTTTGGTAATAAATAGGAAATTGTTTCTTATGTAAGCCCTTTACCTGCATCCCAATTCTAGGGTGCCATATTCTCTCTGCCAAGACTGATGTGACAGGTGAGCTAAAGTTGCAATTGTCCTGCATATCTAAAAAACCTTAGTTGGCCAATAATTGTTGAATGGGATGCTATCCAATTATAATATTTGTGTAAGTTTTTTAATGATTCCATTACTTTCTTTATAAGGCTTGATTTACCTTAGTTCTGTCATACAATGTCATAATACAAACACCTGAATCTGTGGTGAGAACTACATCACTTACTGAAAGCAGGTCATGATTAGTACTGTTTGATATATAAGATAAGACCTTTGTAAGGGAAGGGTCAAGATGGTCAAAGAGGGAAAATTTATATTTACAGCTTCCCGTGAATACACCAAAACTAAACCAAAGCAGGGAATGATCTACACATTCAAAAACATGAATGAACAGAGTTTCTACTGTTAGTATCCAGGATATGAATAGACATGTCCATGCTAGAAAAGAAAATCCAAGTTCATGACAGCATGCTGTAATCCAGAAGGGATTTCTAAGGTGTAGAACTCTTCTTAAGAGACTGGGGGGGAGTCGGGCTGTAGCACAGCGGGTTAAGCACAGGTGGCGCAAAGTTCAAGGACCGGCGTAAGGATCCCGGTTCGAGCCCCCGGCTCCCCACCTGCAGGCAGGTCCCTTCACAGGTGGTGAAGCAGGTCTGCAGGTGTCTGTCTTTCTCTCCCTCTCTGTCTTCCCCTCCTCTCTCCATTTCTCTCTGTCCTATCCAACAACGACATCAATAATAATTACCACAATAAAAACAACAAGGGCAACAAAAGGGAATAAATAAATTAAATTAAATTTAAAAAAAATTAAAAAAAAAAGAGAGTGGGGGCGGGTGTGTGTGTGTGTGTGTGCCTGGTATCCCAGTTCCTATACTACAAATTCCTATGATCCTATACTGTGAAAACCAGAATAAGAGGCAGGTAATTGTAGGGTAAATGTTCCATTAGCATCATGACAGGTACCATTTTATCTCACTCTCACAACCTTCCTGGGTGTAATTGGCACATGATTTACTGGATCTCAGTTTCCACAATAACAGACCCTGAAAGCATATCTCTTTTTAAAATGTTTTTATTTAGTATTAATTATTTATTTTTATTTAGTATTAATTATTGATAGAGACAGAGAGAAATTGAGGGGAGAAGGGAGATAGAGAGAGGAAGAATCAGAGAGACACCTGCAGCCTTGCTTCACCACATGTGAAGTTTCCCCCTATAGGTGGGAACAAGGGTCTTGAACCTGGGTCCTTTACCACTGTAATGTGTGTGCTTAAACAGGTGTGCCACCACCTGGCCCCCTGAAAGCATATCTCTGAGGGATATTTCACCTACTGCCAGTTAAAAAAGGAGCTATCTGGGGGGTCGGGCGGTGGCGCAATGGGTTAAGTGCATGTGGCGCAAAAGTGCAGGGACCGGAGTAAGGATCCCGGTTCGAGCCCCCAGCTCCCCACCTGCAGGGGAGTCGCTTCAGAGGCGGTGAAGCAGGTCTGCAGGTGTCTATCTTTCTCTCCCCCACTCTGTCTTCCCCTCCTCTCTCCATTTCTCTCTGTCCTATCCAATAACGAATAGAGTCAACAAGGGCAATAATAATAACCACAACGAGGCTACAACAACAAGGGCAACAAGAGGGGAAAAAAATGGCCTCCAGGAGCGGTGGATTCATGGTGCAGGCACCGAGCCCATCAATAACCCTGGAGGGAAAAAAAAAAGGAGCTATCTGGAGAAAAACAAACAAGAGTGCTTTCCCTGTCAGACAAATAGTCCTGGCACCCTTCAGCACATATCTGACTACTACTAGCCAAACCACACACCCATAGTCAGCAAGTGAACCATGACCCCTCAAGTCAGAGCTAGCTACAAATAGGTCCCACAGACTCTGCTCCCTGACACCCTCAGAGTATATACTCTACAACCAGTTTCCCTTGAGAACTATTCCACACTGGCATTCCAACTTATCACTTCACCTGCTGCACTGGGGCTGTGCAACTGTAACAATCTGGGGATTATCTATCATTATGGACCAGTAACCCCAGGTCATCCCCAGGCTAGCTTGGTTTGGCACACAGACATTAATAAACACTTGACATTCAAACTTTATACCCATTCAGTTCTGCTCAGGTCCACTCAACATTGTTGCCATAATTTTGTTTGGTTCTTAATGACCACAAAACAGTGGTCTTACCTAGGCCTGCTTGATCTTTGCACATGGGTGCCATCTGAATCACATAACAGTGAACCCCAAGTTGTTAGTTGTTTGCAAATGGAAATGCAACAGATTTATTTTTTGTAGGTCTTGATTTTGTAATCTGATTAAGATAGCTTAATATTACTTATTGCTTCTAATAGTTATTTTTAGTGGAATCTTAGGGTTTTTCTTTGTATATTATCATGCCACCTACAAATAATAGTACTGCTGAATTCAGTGTGTGTATCCTTTATTGTGAGTCCTTTTATTCATGCTCATCAGGGGGCAGTGGTCTGTAATTTTCTTTTGGACTGTTGTTGTGGTACTGTTGAGTGTGCTCTCTTTTTTCATTTATAGATGTCTCTTTAGCATTTTTTTAAATGTTTTAAAAATATTTATTTATTCCCTTTTGTAGCCCTTGTTTTATTGTTGTAGTTGTTGTTGTTGTTGGATAGGACAGAGAGAGATGGAGAGAGGAGAGGAAGACAGCGAGGGGGAGAGAAAGATAGATATCTGAAGACCTGCTTCACCTTCTGTGAAGTGACTCCACTGCAGGTGGGGAACCAGGGGCTCGAACCGGGATCCTTATGCTGGTCCTTGCACTTTGCACCACGTGCGCTTAACCCTCTGCACTACCCCCCGACTCCCCTCTTTAGTATCTTTTTTTATGAAATACTTTAACAGTCGTTTGGACAAGAAACTCTTTATCTCTTCTGTAAGTTTAAATGATAAGCTAGATAGAAAGAGTATTCTTGAATTGAGATTTTTTTTCCTTTTAAATTTTCTGTTGCCCAAATCTATAGTAGGTATTTGTCATTCTGAAAATGTGATCATAGCCAATATGCATAGTATGAAAGGATTGAAAGAGAAAATCTAACTACTTTTCAAGATTTGTCAGTGTGAAAACATTGAAACAATTTGTATTTTTGGTGGTAGAGTTACATGTATCATCTCATACATAGGCTTATTGTCCTTGTCAAATGACTTATTCAAGTTTGCTTATTTTATTTACTTAATGATAAAACTGTATTTAAAAATTTTTATCAATACTGTTGTTTCTTTTAAAAAAGAACTAATATTATATGTTCCCACCTTCTTGGAAGTGCACTAATTGTTGACTTTATTGCAATTCTCATCCTCCAAATACTGCATGCATATAAGAAACCCGAGATTTAGAGAGGCTAAATGATTTGACCAAAGTCACACAGTATACTAGGTGAAAGAATTAAAATTAGGGAGCCAGGCAGTAGTATACTTGGTTAAGCGCTCATAGTACTAAGCACAAGTACCCATGCAAGGACCTGGGTTCAAGCTCTTACTCCCCATATGCAGAGGAGAAGCTTCGTAAGTGGTGAAGAAGGTCTGCAGGTGTCTATCTCTTTCTCTTCCACTCTATCTCCCCTTCCTCTCTCAATTTCTTTCTGTCCTATCCAATAACAATGGAAAAAATGGTCACCAGGGACAGTGGATTTGTAATGCTGGCACCAAACCTCAGTGATAACCCTGGAGGCAAAAAAAAAAAAAAAGTCAAACCTACTTTAATATACTTTCACTTTGGCAAGCTGTCCATTCATATTAGCAATTATTTTTTAGGTGGGGTTACAACTGAAGGAAATAAAGTTAGTATATTAAAGGGTTATCTCTACCCCCATATTTATTGCAACATTGTTTACAGTAGACATGAAAACAAGCTTGGTCCCCATTGACAGATGAATGAGTAAAAGAAATATAGTATATTAATCTATTATAATGGAATACTATTAAGCTGTTAAAAAGAAATTCAACTACATGGATATTACTAAAATCACCAAGTAAAATGAAATAATAAGTCAGAGAAAGGCCAAGTGGAATCTAAAATAGTTAAAGTTATGAAAAAAGAGACCTATTTTGTAGTTGACAATGACAAGGAGGTAGATAAGAAATTAGGTGAAGACACTCAAAAGGTACAAACTTCCACCTATAAGATAAAATGTACAACATGATGACTATAGTTAATATTGATGGGTGCTATATTGAAAGCTGCTGAGAGAGTACATTCTGAAAGGTTCACTACTAATATAGACATTAACTAGATGTGTGATACTTTTTTCAGATTATATATATGTTATCTGATGCTGCATACCTTAAACTTATAGAGTATTACATGTGAATTATGAATTGTGTCTCAGTGAAGCCAAGAATTTTTTTGTATTTATTCATTTACTTTTATCAGACCGCTTCTCAATTCTGCTTTATGGTGGTGCCAGGGGGATGAATCTAAGATGTGGGAGCCTCAGGCATGAAAGCCTTTGCTTAGCCATTATACTACCTCCTAGCTGGAAAATTTACATATGCATAAATATAAAGACATGTTGTTAATAAGGAGTAGATGTTATTTTACTGCAAATCAAAGTAAACTTGTTGAATCAGAGCAGACTTCTGATGTTGAATTCTGGTCAGAAAAAGTATATACAGAGGTGATAAACTGAGATTTGGAGGAAACAAAGAAAAGGCTTTAGAAAAGTGACTGAAAGCTTTGATTTAAAATGACTTAAAGACCATTATTGCTATTATTATTCACAGCGGGGTATCACTGAACTACTTTCAGATTGCACACTTATTTTGGAAGGTGTTGATGTTAGCCTCAAACTAAGTCAACATTGGAAACCTTCCAAAATAATTGGCTAGGCAAATGATCTGGAGGTTTGTTGCACAGATACTCTCTGTCAAACAGACAATGCCCTACCAGGAGCAGACAGAAAAGCAGCCTCCAATGTTATTTTTTTCTGAAACTAGCCTGATGACTTGAAGGGCAATAATCACTTATTGGTGTACCACCTTGACCTGGCTTGTAGTTTCATTTTACATTATTTTGTGATCTACTTAAAAGAAGTTTATTTTTGAAGGCATTGGACAAGGGCCCAAAACAGATGATTAATTATACTTCTAGTTGAGTTGTAATGATAGAAGAAAGGGTTTGTTTTTTAAAAGTAACAGAGAAGTAAAAAAATTCCTGCTAAGAAATAATGAGAAATTTGAGGAATTCTGTATGAAACTTTGTAAACATCTGAATTTCATATACTCGACCCTATATCTTCCTTTGAGTTTCTGCTTTTAGTCATGAGGGGAAATAATCTATCTGGCCTCAGGTTTTCTCCATGTCAAGGGAATTTATATATATATTAGACTTAATAACCAAGAAACTAATGTCAGTATTATCAGATAATGTTATTTGACGCTCAAATTTAAGTAGCTCTTAAGATGTTCAGAACAATATTAGTGATATTTTCCTAAACTAGCTGCCATAGAATTTCCCTGAGAATTATTTGTGAGGCTGGAGTTCTTCATACCACCTTAGGCTAGGTCCTGGGGAAAGTATATAGATTATGTATATGTGTATTCTGGGCTGTCACAAAGGAAAACTATGTAGTACCAGCTTTAAATCTTGTAGCATTAGTTGCCTTTTTTTTTTTCTGTCAGTAGTACTAAGTTAATCAAAGGTACAGTAACATGCACACTCCTAAATCTTTGTGGATTTACACAGTTAAAATTTGCTTCTGTGAAAACCTGTGTATATACCAGGTATGCTATTCCAAGCTCCTTCTCCAAGTGGTAACTAAAATATTCCAGCTTTTGCTGTTGTTGCCTATATCATTTGGAAATGCTTTACTACATTAATAGGAGAGAGAAAGTACTTACAATCATACTGGAAATTTTCATGGCCATGACCTCTAGTTTGGGGTTTAGTTACATAACTAAACTGCAACATAACTGCAAGAGTCTGGGAAATGTAAAACACCAATAAGAGAAGAAATATTTTATATTTCAGCAACTTTAGTTTTTGAGTGTTGGACTTAAAATGGTCAGAATATAAGTAGGTAGGAAGCCTGTTACTTAGAATGAATATAATTTGTGAAAGGAAGGACAGTACAAAGCCAGTGATTCTCTCAATATCATCATTCAGATTAAAGAAATCCAAACCTACTTCTTTGGTCACTAGAGCTATGGTTGATCAGTAGATTTAGCAATTTATTGCTAAACTAATCTCAGTTTACTTACGTGTCTGCTTTTCCAGGAAAAGAATGCATCTTTTACTCGACAATAAATTCTGAATAGTTTGTAGCAGAATTGCCATCCCATTTTCTGATTTACAATGGATACATTTATAATATATCCAGTGCTGGCTGCAGGAAAGGAAGAGAGGTTCACTGGGAGTTCTGAAAAGGTTTTTGGTGTGTGTGTGTGTGTGTGTGTGTGTGTGTGTGTGTGTGTTCTCTTCCAAGGACTCTAGGTGGGCACAAATCCCCTTCACCAGCTGGGGCTTGTGTCTGAAAGTAGCTGATAGTATTATGGGTGTCATTTGGGGGACTGTTAAAAGAATTACCTGAGAAGAATGCTGACATTATGAAGATAGCCTCGGTGATATCAAGTCTGATGGTGGCATTGACCTACTGAAGTAACAATCCATGGAGATACTATCTTTTTCAATTTTAAAAAATATTTTATTTATTTTTACTTTATTGTATCAAGATAGAGAAAAGTCAAGAGGGGAACAGTAGATAGAGAGGGAGGGAAGGAAAGAGAGATACTTGCACCACTGCTTTACCATACATAAATCTGCACTCTTGCAGATGGAGATTTACCTAGGTTCTTGCACATAGTAACTTGTGTGCTCAATTGGGTGTGGCACCACTTGGCCCCAGACCTAAAGATGTTCTATCTTGAGTTTTCTGATTGTGTTGAGTGATACATTTTCTTGGTTAAGTCAATTTAATCTAGATGATTATTACACACATGCAAAATACTATAACTGATATATAAACCCATCTTTCAAATTACAAACTAAGCCAGCCAATAAATTATTTGTTTCTAGTCATCACTAAGGCTTCTCCACTATGGGACTGACTTTTTCAGAGCAAGATAGATAAATAGATTGACAGATGGAAAGGGAGACCAGCACTGAAGCTTCCTCCAATGCAGTGTTGACCAGACTTGAACCTGGGTTGTACACATGGCAAAACAGCACATTGTCCAAGTGAGCTATTTTATCAGCCCTTTCCTTCTATGGTATTTTCTAATTCCATTCCAGGAAGTTCACTTCCTAACAAAGTCCCAAAACTTAGATATAGATCAGGTCCTGTAAGACAGAGTATATGTTCACATGTATCCATAAATTAGGGCAAAATATATACCTGAAAGCAAAAATACACAATAGTCTATAGTGAGTCAGTATCAAGTTCATAATGAAACAGTTCCTACTTAGACTTAGATACCCTACTCACCTACTTCCTATTACAGTTCTCTCACTTACTCCAAAGCTTACCTCATCAAAGCAAGGACTGTAAAAGCTGAATAAGGGCAAGAGACTGGCATACTTTAATGATGGCTCTTTAGTCACTATCAGGCTGTTCCACCAGCTGAGGCCCTAATCGGGGAGTCCTGAGATTCCCAAACAGACTTGATGGGCCTAGACCTCGAATAAATCCATCTATCCATTGTTACTGGTTATTTCTATTAGGAACAAGAAAATAGACCCCTTGGTGAGCCCCTAAAGGACCTTACCCTCAACTTGGATCAACAATGGCAGAGAATGTTCCATCTTCCGAAGGGAGGATGGACAACATACTCTATGCTACACCTGAGGAAAATGAGTTGATAATGGGGTAGTATGGAATGTTCCTACTCATTGCCACAGAATGTGAACTCAGATCTACAGGGATGCAGAGGTCACATAGGCTTCTAAGCTGAATATGGGCCCCAGATCACATCAAATCGATGGGGTTTACAGTCAACAATATTTATACCCGTTTCCCATATTTGGGAGCTACTCTCTTCCCTGATCCAGCTTTCTGGTCCTTTTCCCAGCCATGAAATTATCTCCCCAGACAGTAACTTGGATCCACTGGCATATCAGATTTCAGGCTTAGGGACAAAAATAAAAAGGAAACAAAACAAAACAAAACTAAACAAAACACTAGTATAGCCACAGACCCTTTGGAATTCAACTAAAATATACCTACTAGCTATCTACAAAATGGAGGAACCCCCCAACTCTTCATCTGCACTATTCCAGCCCTTAGGTCTGTGATGGGTCAACAATGTGTTTGGCTTTGTATGCTAGCTCTCTTGTCAACCACCAGGTTCCAGATGCTAGCATGATGCTGACCAGACTTCCCTGGACAGACAACCCCAGTAATGTGTCCTGGAGCTCTTCTTCCCCAGAGCTCTTCCCCACTAGGGAAAGAGAGAGAGACAGGCTGGGAGTATGGATTGACCTGTCAACGCCCATGTTTAGCGGGGAAGCAATTACAGAAGCCAGACCTTCCACCTTCTGTATCCCACAATGACCTTGGGTCCATACTCCCAGAGGGTTAAAGAATAGGAAAGCTAGCAGGGGAGGGGATGGGATACAGAGTTCTGGTTGTGGGAATTGTGCAAAGCTGTACCCCTCTTATCCTATGGCTTTGTCAATGTTTCCTTTTAATAAATTAAAAAAATTAAAAAAAATTATTTTAAAAAAGTGGTGAAGGGCTTTAGGTGTCTCACTTTCACTCTATTTCTCCTCCCCTCTCAATTTCTTTCTGTCCTAGCAAATAAAAAATAATAAATAAATAATTTGAAAACAAATTTCTGAAAATAGGAGCAAGTGCTTTAGAAAAAAAATCATGTCATCTCCTTTAGCAGAAATGACCATCATACTTGTCAAGATGAGTCATGTCCACTTCTAAACATTCTTACTTTATCATGGATGTCACTGTTCTAACAATTTCTTTTTTTTTTTTGCTTCCAAGGTTATCACTGGGCTCAGTGACTTCACAATGAATCCATTGCTCCTGTGGCCATTTTTTTTTTTATAGGACAGAGAGTGTGGGGAGCCACATGTGCCCTCAAGGTTGCTATTGGCATGGCCATAGAATTTATGTTAAAAGATAGTTCCTGAGAATCGGGCGGTGGCGCAGCAGGTTTAGCGCAGGTGGCGCTAAGTGCAAGAACCAGTTCAAGGATCCCAGTTTGAGCTCCTGGCTCCTCACCTACAAGGGAATCGCTTCACAGGTGGTGAAGCAGGTCTGCAGGTGTCTCTTTCTCTCCTCTTTTCTGTCTTCCCCAACTCTCTCCATTTCTCTCTGTTCTATACAACAACCACAATATCAGTAATAACAATATAATTACAACAATAAAACAACTAGGGCAACAAAAGGCAAAATACCAAAAAAAAAAAAAAAAGTTCCCGCTTCCCTACACCTTAGAGTCCTTGTTAAAAGATAAGTTCTTTTTCCCCATGAATCACCCAGGACCTTCCAGATAACGGCTGACTACCATGACAAATAATATAAAATAATAATAATAAATGAATAGGAAAGATACATCCCCCAATACTCAGTTGGCTAAGGCACCAAACCTCTTTTTCTATAAAGCATTCAAATCAGATGCCCTGCTAACTACGAGAAGCAGATTGTTTGTGTTTCTTCCACAGGAATCCCGGAAAAAAACATCTGGACCCCTACTCACCCTGACATCACCCACTAGATGGCATGACTACAGTGGCACCCCCCCACCCCCTGAAACCCTAGATGTCACCTGAGGTGATCTGAAGAACCTGATTCACAGACTCCAAGGACAGAACTTTTTTACTGCTTGTCTGCCTTTCCTGCTTCTGCTTTGACCTGTCACGTTTTGGCAGTTCCAGCTCACTCTCTACAGAAAAGCAGAATTCCAGAGGCTGACCTTCCTCATGCAGCATTTCATCCCCTGCCACTTCTCCCCCTAGTCGCCTACTTTGGACTGAGACTTCTATTGGACTTGCTGGTATACCCTTTGGACACTTTAGACAATTTTACAGCAGCTTCCTTCCCTTCATGTTGCTGGTTTTTCATAGACTGACCCTGAGTAGTTCATAGACTTTACACACTGTTGCCCTGGGCATTTGATAAAAGGAAAGGGGGAGATGCTGGGAAATTGTGCAGATGCAGTCACATCTACCATGTTGTCCCCTCAGGCTACTGCTAGTTCCCATGAGAATTGGGACATTCTCCGAGTGCCTGTTTCACCATGTTGTGCCCTCAGGGCATTGTCTATTTCCCCGTGATATTTGGAATGCTTTGGTCACTCCTCCCCCCTCCCATTCTCACGAGAGTTATTATCCTATCCTGGAGTGCTATGGTTACTCCTCCCCCTTCCCATTCTCATGAAAGCTGCTCCTATAAAAGCCCTTCTTCTTCCGCACCTAGCTCTCTTGCCAGCACTTCACTTCAGTGTTCAGACGCAGGAAAGGTTACTGCGTGAGGCGGCCATTTTCGCTACCTCCACGTGGCCCAACCTGCTTCTCTAGCACCCAACTCTGAGGTGCCAGCGCAAAGAAAGATTTGTGTGCCCTCTTCACTCCAGACCTCCTCTCTCTTCTCCGCGGCACACAACAACAAGAGAGAAATTGAGAGAGGAGGGGAAGATGGAGAGGGAGAGAGATAGACACCTGCAGACCTGCTTCACCTCTTGTGAAGTGACCTCCCTGCAGGCTCGAACCAGGAACCTTGCACAGGTCCTTGCTCTTTTGTAGTATGTGCACTTAACCCAGTGCACTACCACACAGCTCTCCAACAATTTCTAAAATATGGACAAAACAAATGGATCCCATAATATTACGGACTACTAGTGTTCACTTTAATTAGGATTATTTGAATCCATGATGAAAATGCTGTGCTTTCCTGTTATACCATTCCTCAATACTCAAATCAATGTTTTACTCAATTTTATCTTACTAGACTATTAAATCTTGCCCTTTTTTTTGTTCTGTTCTACGGTTATATATAGCAATCTAACATTTCTCTATCTTTTCCCTTTTTTGTTCCTCCATAATAACCAGCAAGTATTTGGTTACATAGGAAAGCAACAACAACAACAAAAAATGTGTTTGGGTAGGATAATAGCATACTGGTTATGAAAAAAGACTTCAATGCTTGAAGCTCCATAATCCTAGGTTTAGTCCTCTGAAACACAAGAAACCAGAAATGAGCAATGTTCTCATAACAAAACAAAATAAAACACATGTTCAACTTTGTAAACAACAACACCTTCCTCCTAAATATATTAGCTCAGTTACCAATGATTCCCTGGTAATTTCACAATTTGCAGTGTAAATCAGCTAGTTTGTATGTTTTGATTTGCCTTAAAAATAGGAATCAGATTTACAGATAGCTGACTTTGCTAGCTGGGAGAAATTGCCCCTGAAAAGACTAGAGGGGACATAGAAAATTTATCTATTGTCTGAGCTTTTAAAATAGCATTCCACAGGAGTAATATACATGAAAAAAACAGCTGTGTGTGCGTGGGGGGGTGCCCTGGGATTTATAGGCACTTTTGTTAGAAAGGAAAATAGCATTTATCTATCTAAAATGGATTGAATGCTTCAATGCACACAGACTTCTTCATTTTTAAAAAATCTGTAAACAATTTCAAAAATTCAGCAAGTGAGAAATGAAACACTGATTTGCTTTAAAATTGAAACCTCTCAGATAAATTTAACACTTTTCTCAAGGAAAGTATCAAAGATTTCTATGTTTCAAATAGAGAGCCCTGGGCTAGAGCAGCAAGGGGCACATAATGTCAATACTTATGAAGTTTATGGAAACAGGCAAAGAAGTGTCTAGGATGCAACAAGTTAGAATTTATAAACATATGTATTGGTTTACATATCTGACTCTCAGATAAATCACACTGAGGGTCAGCTGGCAGAGTCAGAACTGTGTTTCCTAGTACGTGATAGCCACAAAACTTTGGGA
Source organism: Erinaceus europaeus (assembly GCF_950295315.1). Classification (NCBI taxonomy): domain Eukaryota; kingdom Metazoa; phylum Chordata; class Mammalia; order Eulipotyphla; family Erinaceidae; genus Erinaceus; species Erinaceus europaeus. The sequence continues at coordinate 40,658,930 of NC_080171.1, read as the reverse complement.
ACCAGGTATATTTGTGAAGCTCTTGAAACTGCAAGCAAGGATTAGGAGGGCAATTTATGTGGAAGGGACCTAATGGGAAGAGGATTGGTAATAGCAAAGTGCTGTTTAAAAGTTGTAAAGTTGTTCCCTTGGGAATGGGTGGTAACACAGCAGTTTAAGCACACCTGGTGGAAAGCACAGGAATCTGCTCAGGGATCCCTGGCTCCCCATCTGCAGGGGGTCGCTTTAGGAGTGGTAAAGCAGGTCTGTAAGTGTCTATCTTTTTCTCCCCCCTCTGTCTTCCCATCCTCTCTCAATTTCTCTCTGCTGTATCCAACAACAACAACAGCAATGGCAACAATAACAGTAGCAACAACAACAAGAGCAACAACAAGGACAATAACATGGGGAAAATGGCCTCCAGGAGCAGTGTATTCATAGTGCAAGCACCAAACCCCAGCAATAACCCTGGAGGCAAAAACAAACAAACAAACAAACAAATAAATAAATGTTGTTCCCCAAACAGTACCCCTCCAACTCCCCCCAAAAAGTTCATTCATTTTTGTTTGAAGGGGAATTTTTTTCAATTTAATTATTTAAGAAAGGAGACATTAAGAAAACCATAGGATAGGACAGGTACAACTCCACACAGTTCTCACCACCCGATCTCCATATCCCATCCCCTCCCCTGATAGCTTTCCCATTCTCTATCCCTCTGGGAGTATGCACCCAGGGTCGCTGTGGGTTACAGAAGGTGGAAGGTCTGGCTTCTGTTATTGCTTCCCCTCTGAGCACGTGTGTTTACTGGTTGATCCATATTCCCAGTCTGCTTCTCTCTTTCCCTAGTAAGTTAGGTCTCTGGAGAACTGGAGCTCCAGGACATATTGGTGGGGTCTTCAGTCCAGGGAAGTCTGGTCGGCATCCTGCTGGCCTCTGGAACCTGGTGGCTGAAAAGAGAGTTAACATACAAAGCCAAACAAATTGTTGAACAATTATGGACCTAAAGGCTGGAATAGTGCAGATGAAGTGTTGAGGAGTACTCATTGCAGACTATTGTGTACTTCTGCTTTCAGGTATATATTTTGCCCTAGTTAATGGATACATGTGAACATATGCTCTATCTTAGGGGACCTGGTCTATATCTAGGATTTGGGACTTTGTTAGGAAGTGAACCACCTGGAATGGGATTAGAGAATACTATGAAAGGAAAGGTCTCACCAGAGTAATGAAGCTGAAGAGTTGTCATTCCACACCTGAAGTCCCTGGACAAAGTCTGAAGTGAAGCATGCTGGGGTGGCACTTGTTGCGTTGATTAGGTTTCGATCGGTGGCTGTAATATCATATGATATGCATTGAAAGAAGCATGTCTTTGTTGATCTCACAGCAGCCTATGACACAGTCTGGCACCGTGGTCTCCTAGTCAAGATCTCAAGATGCCTGCCTCCATGGGTGGCCAACACTATATCGTTTCTTCTCCAAAACAGAAGATTCCGGGTGCATCTGGGTGACAAGTCTAGCAGATGGAGACTTGTCTCAAGTGGCATCCCCCAGGGCTCTGTTCTGGCTCCTACGCTATTTAATATTTACATCAATGACCTCCCAGAAACTTCTTCAAGGAAGTTCATCTACGCCGATGACATCTGCTGTGCAACTCAGGCATCCAAGTTTGACATCCTCAAGGAAACACTCACGAAAGACATGTCTCTGATATCTGATTACTGTAAAAAATGGTGACCAATCCCTAGCACTGCAAAAACAGTATCATCTGTTTTCCATCTACACCATGCCTCGGCCTCGCGTGAGCTTAATGTGCAGCTTGGCGATACGAGAATCCGGCATGAAGCCCAGCCAGTCTATCTTGGCGTTACTCTCGATCGATTGCACTCTGTCATTTCACAAACATCTCATAAAAACTGCAGCAAAGGTGGGTGCGAGGAATAACATCATTGCAAGACTGGCCAGCTCCTCATGGGACGCGAGCGCTTCCACACTACGATCCTCATCTCTGGCATTATGCTATTCCACTGCAGAATACTGTGCCCCAGTATGGTTCCATAGCCCCCATGTCCACTTGGTCAATTCCAAATATATTCCTCCATGAGGATAATTTCTGGAACCATCCGTTCCACCCCGGTTCCATGGCTGCCAGTTCTTAGCAACATCGCCCCGTCAGATATTTGTCGGGGTGCGGCATCATCTAAGTTCATTTCCCACGTCTACGCTCGACTGGACCTGCCAATATATGCGGATATCTTCGCCCCCCTGTCCAACGCTTGACGTCTCGTCACCCAATCTGGTCCCCTATGCCTACACTGAACTTCTCTGTTCCAGACTCTTGGAAACAGAGTTGGCAGTCAGCTGAGGTAAAGAACAAACACCTCATCACAGACCCCTGCAAGCGTCAAACCGGCTTTGACCTAGCACGTTATGATTGGGCCCTCCTCAATCGCTATCGAACAGGCCATGGCCGGTGTGCCGCTATGTTCCATCGCTGGGGAGCCAGAGACGGCCCGAACTGCCCCTGCGGCTACAGACAGACTATGACCCACATAGTCGACGACTGCCACCTCTCCAGATTCAAAGGAGGTCTCGAAAGTTTACATCAGGCTCAACCTGACGCTGTTGACTGGCTACGGAAGAAGGGCAAACGCTAGAAGAAGAAGAGAGAAGCATGCAGGAAAGTGGGCCCCACCCTAAGGTTCCAGGACTGGGGGAAATATAGGCTCTATAGTGGAAATGTGAGGTTCCTGCAGTCTTAGGGTTCAAGAAGACAATGGATAGTTATTGTTATCATCACATTATTTGGTAATTGGGTTAACTCTGAAAAGTCCCCTTGTTAGGGTTTGCTGTATAATACACAGCATCTTGTATATAGCTGTGCCACCAGTTGCTTCTGTTCTACCTGGTTTAAGCTATTGAGAGAGTCCACATATCAAAGACTCAGCCTATGTATTAAAAAGACTCAGTCTGTGTTTTAGAAAGTGTGAGACATACAATCAATTTTCCCCTCTCATATTAAATAGTGATTTATATGACTAAACTTTACTAGGAGTGTACATAAACACCATTCCCACCACCAAAAGACTGTGCCCCATCCCACCAACCTCCCCCCACCCCTGCCCCGGGAAGCTGAATGTCCACCCTCCTCCTCACCACAGGGATTTTTCTTTGGTGCCCTACTCTCAATTTAGTCAGATCCTGCTTTTAGTTTCCCTTTCTGTTCTTCTTTCTCCACTTCTGTTGATGAGTAGGATCATCCCATACTCATCTTTATCTTTCTGACTTAGCTCACTTAACATAATTCCTTCTAGCTCCATGCAAGATGGGTCAGAGAAGGTGGGTTCATTGTTCTTAACAGCTGTGTAGTATTCCATTGTGTAATTATACCACAGCTTTCTCAGCCACTCATCTGCTGTTGGGCACCTGGGCTGCTTCCAGATTTTAGCTATTATGAATTGTGCTGCTATGAACATAGGTGTGCACATATCTTTTTGATTGGGCATTATGGAATCCTTGGGATATATCCCCAAGAGAGGAATCACTGGGTCATATGGAAGGTCCATGTCTAGCCTTGTGAGAGTTCTCCAGACTGCTCTCCAGAGAGGCTGGGCCAGTTTACATTCCCACCAGCAGTGCAAATGGGTTCCTCTGTCTCCACAGCCTCTCCAGCATTTGTTGCTCCTGTCCTTTTTGATGTATGCCATTCTCACAGGGGTGAGGTGATATCTCAATGTTGTCTTTATTTGCATTTCTCTGACGATCAGCGTCCTGGAGCAATTTTTCATGTGGATCTCTTTTGGATCTCTTCTGTAGTGAATGTTCTGTTCATATCCTCTGCCCATTTTTGGATGGGGTCATTTGCTTTTTTGAAGCTAAGTTTGCTGAGCTCTTTGTATATTTTGGTTATTAGTCATCTGTCTGATGTAAGGCATGTGAAGATTTCCCATTCTGTGAGGGGTCTCTTTCTTTGTATGATAGTTTCTTTCGCTGTGCAGAAACTTTTCAATATGATGTCGTCCCATTGGTTTGTTTCTGTGTTAGTCTTTCTTGCAATTGGTTTTATATCCTCAAAGATATCTTTGAGGTTTAGGTGGGAAAGTGTTCCACCAATGTTTTCCTCTAAGCATTTGATAGTTTCTGGTCTAACATCCAGGTCCCTGGTGCATTTGGGGTTGATTTTTGTTTCTGGTGAGATAAAGTGGTTCAGTTTAATTCTTCTCCATGTTTCAACCCAGTTTTCCCAGCACCATTTATTGAAGAGAGCTTCCTTTCTCCATTAATACTTTGGGCCCCCTTATCAAAGATTGGATGTCCATAGGTGTGGGGTAGTTAGTGTTTTCATGTCCTTTGAATACATGCTTAATTGCTGAATCATAAGGTATTACCATTTGTGTTTGTATAAAGACTTTACATATTATATTCCACAGGGACTACACCAGACTGCATTCATACCTATTGTGTATCAGAGTTCCTTTTTCTCCACATCCTCACCATTACTAGTTATCTTCTGTTTAGTCGATTTGAACAAATCTCATGGATGTGAAGTGGCATGTTACTATGGCTTGAATTACATTTCCCCAATGATAAGTGATGTGAAGCATTTCTTTCACATGTGGGTGTTCCATCTGAATCTCTTCTGAAAGGCACTATCTATTCAGATCTTTTTCTGGGTTGTTTTTGTTACTGTTGCTGAGCTGTCTGGTTTCTTTATAAATTTTCAATATCTTTCCCTAGTCGGATGTATAATATACAGATATTTTCTCCTAGTTGCTTGGTTGCCTTTGTATCTTTGTGGAAGTTCCCTTTAGTGTGTAGAAGCTTTTTAATGTGATGTAGTCACATTTGTTTATTATTTTTTAGATTCTTTGCCCACGTGGTTAAATCTTCATATGTATCTATAATGCTAAGGTCCTGATAACTTGAGTTTTGATCTAGTAGATCTATTTCCCCTCCATATGTGTTTAATCTAAAAGTGTAGCCATTATTTTATACATATAGGCATATTGCCTGCAAGTCTGTGTTGATATATTAATATGGAATTTGGGTAACCTATAGCTAATAGCACTTAAATTTTAATAAAAATAAGATTTTAAGTATTATATTCTTTATTTTCTAGTTCTAAAACCCAATATATGATTAACACAAGGACTTACAGAATGTCATACTGAAAGTAGACCTAGAGATCATCTGCTCAGTTTCTATTAATCATTTTCAGATATAGAAACAAGTACTAATTTAAGCAGCCAAAATATCTCAGTTGGGAGAACATTAGACTGAATAAATGTTGGTCTGCTTCTAAATTCTGCTTCTAAGACCCCTTCTGTTGCATTGCTTGCTCTGTGGTCTATTTACATAATCAGTGTTTTGCCTGCACTGGTTTAATCCCCACTGGTTTGCGCATTTTCCTTCTCTTCACCCTCTATCCTAAGTACTTCCTCTTCCTGACACTTCTGCCTCAGGAGATACATATGGACAGGATTGTGATTAGAGATAGATAGCTTGTACTGCATTCCTCATCTATAAAGATCGAACTGCATCCCCGCTCATCAATAAAGATTGAACTGCGTCCTAGCTCAGCCATGAGTCCCTGGTCGTCTCTCTCACACCCGCAGAGCTAGCCTGTCAAAGAAACAAGTACTAATAAAGTAAACTAATCTGCCTTAACTTGTCCATGTCAAGGTCCTCAATGGTGACCAGTCCTCTGAAAATAATAAAAAGTAATTTTGAACTTGGTATAATAGCATGCAATTCATCAAGTTAGAGAATATTCTTGAAACAAAGTTCTCCATGAAGTCCATTCATACTATTAATGAGACAATGTCCTGCCCTGCCTTCTGTCTTGGTTATACTCCTTATTTCCAGAAGAGAGTTGCAAAAAAAAAAAAACTTTAAATTAAGGACTTTATCACTAAGAAAAGTTCTCTAATTTTCTAAGCTTACTAAGAAAGATCACTCTTTGAATGTGCAAACTCTAGTGTGTTATTATTGTTTATTTGCTATAACTTGGGATATTTGAGTGTTCTTTCATGTGTGAAAATGACCTTACAAATTGGGCAAATTTCCCTATCATTTCTGATTTCTGATTCACTGATTTCTGAAGCATGACAACTGTCTAACCAATATCTCTCATGAAGTAAAAGCAAATAAGAAAAACTACACTCTTTTATAAAACAGTAAAGAGAAATGTTCCTTTTTGTAATTTGAAGTTATTATAATGACATTCTTAGTAAGCAATTCTGGGCTCTGGGTTAGATATCTAAATAAATGCTTAACTATTTGCTTGACTTATTTGCAATAATTATCTTTTCAAGTCTTTTTAGTATGTAATTTTCTAATTATTTGCAAATCAACATTTATATGTAATTCACAGAATGCATAATATCTTGCTTCAATTGTAGCTGATAAGTCAATAACATTTGTATTTCTACCTATAAAAATCAACTCTATGAATTATCTATTGCAGAAAATATATTTTTTCATTCATTCAGCTAAATTTACCATTTCTAACCAAGCAGAGAGAGCTAATTGCTTGCCCAATGTTCATTTCTCCCTACTTGCTGAACCATGTGCCCAGCTGGAGAAAACAATAATATTTCTTCACTGAGAAGTGAATTACAAATTGAAAAGTTCTGGAAAATGTCTTAAGATTCATGTCCCTTTCCTCTTGACCTTTTTCCCCTACCAGCAGGCTGAAATGGAGTCTTGGTAACTAGAGTTCCAGTAGTTATAACATGAGATAACTTCTAGGGTAGACACCAAGGCTAAGAGTGGGAAATGAGAAAGGACAAATAGAATGTGGAGTCCTGATGAAAGCTCTGTAGTGCCTACCTTCTGGGTTTTTTTTTAATGTGAGAAAAAAAGTAGTTGATGTGCATCAAAGTCACCAGCCATGGATTATCCGTTCTACTCAGTGGAATACAATCTCTTCTCATTTGCTTAGAGATAATACCATTATTTATTTTGTTTTGTTTTGTTTTGTTGTTGCCAGGGCTTCACCACTCCAGGCCAACTTTGTAAAAAAAAAAAAGGAAATAGAGAGAAAGAGCAGGACAGAGGGACAGAGGGATAGAAGGAGAGGGAGAGAGGGAAAGACATCACAAAACCAAAGCTTGGGGCCAGGCTCAAACCTGGGTTGTGGGGTTATATGCATAATAGCTCCCAGGTGAGCTGTCTTTCTCACTCAGCACCAGATTTTTGTCAGCTCAAAAAAATCTTTACATTACCTGTTGCTTAAAAAATATGTGTGTCAGTCTTTTGGTGGCGGGAATGGTGTTTATGTACACTCCTAGCAAAATGTAGACATATAAATCACTAGTTAATTAATATGAGAGGGAGAAAATAAATTGTATGTCTCAAAGTTTTTCAAAACACAAACTGAATCTTTTTAATATATAGGCTGTGTATTTGATATGCAGACTCTCTCAAAAGCCTAGACCAAGTAGATCAGAAGCATCCAATAGCCCAGCTATATATAAGATACTAGGTACTGTACAGCAAACCCTAACAAAAGGACTTTTCAAAGTTAACCCAATTACCAAATAATGTGATGATAACATTAACTATCGATTGTCTTTTTGAACCCTAAGACAGCAGGAACCTCACATCTCCACTATAGAGCCTCTACTTCCCCCAGTCCTAGAACCCTTGGATAGGGCCCACTTTCCCATATGCCTCTCCCAGTCCATATCAAATAATATTGCATCCGCCGATCACAACCTAACCAACACAATGATTGCCACCTCAACATGCTTCACTTCAGACTGTGTCCAGAGACTTCACATGTGGAATGACAACCCTTCAGATTCATTACTCAGGTGAGACCTTTCCTTTCATAGTATACTCTAATTTCATCTCATGTGGTTCACTTTCTAACAAAGTCCCAAAACCTAGATATACACCAGTTTCTGTGTGAGAGAGCATATCTTCACACATATCTATAAACTACTGCAAAATATATACCTGAAAGCAGAAGTACACTAGAGTTTGCAGTGAGTACCTCCCTAACACTTCCTCTCCACTATTCCAAGCTTTGGGTCCATGATTGCTCAACAATTTGTTTGGCTTCGTATGTTAACTCTCTTTTCAGTCACCAGGCTCCAGATGCCATCAGATGCTGGCCAGGCTTCCCTGGATTGAAGACCCCACCAATGTGTCCTAGAGCTCAGCTTCCCCAGAGACACACCCTACTAGGGAAAGAGAGAGGCAGACTGGGAGTATGGACCGACGAGTCAACGCCCATGTTCAGTGGGGAAGCAATTACAGAAGCTAGACCTTCTACCTTCTGCAACCCACAATGACCCTGGGTCCATGCTCCCAGAGGGATGGAGAATGGGAAAGCTATCAGGGGAGGGGGTGGGATATGGAGATTGGGTGGTGGGAATTGTGTGGGGTTGTACCCCTCCTACCCTATGGTTTTGTTAATTAATCCTTTCTTAAATAAAAAATAAAAAAATAAAATAAAATAACATAGAAAAAAATGTGTATGTGTGTACATGTACACATATTTAACATCTCCTATACTTTTATCTCTTTGCTTTCACAATGTTAATTGCCTCTCATAATTTACTATAAATTTATTTGCAATTTACTCTTGCTAAGTATGCTTTACTTCTCTTTATGGAACACAATCAAATTTAAATATAAAAGTTTCAAAACTTGTTTTCATAAAATGATGCCAGTTTATAGTTTACATGCATAGAGATGTCTTTCTTATTCAGAATTTTATTCATGGTATAGAATGTATTATTTTCACTTTTTTTTAGTGGTTCAACAGTGTTTTACACACTTTTAGAATTCCTAAGGTATAATTTCACATCCACACACAAATCTGTTTAAAACTGAAAGTAAGAGAGAAGCTAAGGTGGAAATAGGAATGAGGAAATTTAGGAAAATCTTGAAAATCTCAATTTTTAGTCATTTTGATAAATGATGATAAAATGAGCATTTCAAAACAATATAAGTGATCAAGTCTCTGAGAGAACAATTTATGACAGTGGAAATTCAATTTTCAAGAGTGCACAATCCACAAATCTCTGAAGTTAGAGAATTATGAAATGTCACTGTAAGGCTACTGAAAACTTGGAAACAAAGATTTAAGTAAAGATAAATTGGCAGGTAAAAAGATAAGCTTCTCTGTTAGGTATTGTATGACATACAAAATTCCCACTGTAAAAATTATATTTTACATTTGTCACTTTATGTTTTTTAATATATGATTTTCAGGGATATAATAATGTATACTTTTCAGGAATATAGCTCATGTGGTCTGTAAATGTGTCCTCTCATGTCCTTTTTTTTTTTTTTTAAATCAGGAATATACTTTTTCTTACTAAATGTAAGGAATGTCCTTAAATTTTACTTTCACTAGTCTGTAACTATACAGAAGACAATAGAACTTACCTGTCAGTTTATCTGGGAGCCCAATATTTTTTCCCTGGGCTTCTTTTCCATTCTTTAAAGGACTCCTAGTTGCATTTGTTACATGCTAAAGATTCTGGTCACCAATTTTATAATGTGTGTGTGTGGGTGTGTGTTTATGTGTGTGTGTGTGTGTGAGGGAGGGAGGGAGGTTTCCAACAAAGCAATTCTTAGACAACATCTGGGTGTTTGACAATTCAACCCAATTCTGACAATGCTTAGCTGGTGATAGTATCAAATCCCACGTGTTAAGGACACAGGTTTTTTCTTTTTAAATTTTATTTCTATTTTGTATTGATTTAGGATGTTTGTTTGTTTGCTATCACTTTTTCACCAGGGTGCAGGTGTGTGAATAATGACTTCACTGTTCCTGGTGGGTTTTTTTTTTTTGTCCTTTTTATTCCACAATTTGGGAAGTTCCTCCCCTGTGGTGACCAAAGACTTGAACCCAGCTCTTAGATTATTGGTGGTAGGTACACTTTACCAGATTTGCCACCAGCCAACCAATAGGACTCAGTTTTAGATCAGTGGTACTTAATACCCTTCTCTGACTTTAATCAACTTTAATAATGCCTACCTGAATCCTAAGTAATATTATAATTTAAGAATATATCAATTAATTTTTTCAGAGATAGAAGTCAAAGAGAACCAGCACTGTCTGAACCTTTATTTTGAATTTCTAGCCTGTAGGTCTGTGAGGCAATATGATTATATAAATCAATCATCTACTAGAAAATTGTATTTACATGGTCTTAAGATTTTCTTCAGAAAACTTGTTATTTTCAAAGGGGAAACAATTTTGCAATAGAATGAGCAAGCGATATATTAGCTGGGTGATCAGAATGAGTTTCTCTGATAAGAGACAGATGGATAACTGTTCAAGTGTGATAGCTTCATAACAAAATGTGGGTGGTTGGGATGTGGTGCACCTGGTTAAGCACAGATAGTACTAAGCATAAGGACACACATCTCTGGTTCTAGCCCCTGGTTCTCCACCTGCAGGGAGGATGCTTCACAGGTGGTCAAGCAAGTCTGCAGGTACCTCTCTTTCTCTCTCCCTATCTATCTCTCTTCCTGTATCAATTTCTCTGTCAAATCCAAGAAAAAGTGGAAAAAATGGCCACCAGAAGCAGTGGATTCATAGTGTGGGAACTGAGTCCCAGCGATGACCCTGAAGGAAAAAAAAAAGAAATGTGAATTGGTAGTTGTGGGACTACGTGAAAGCTTGGTAGAGCTTAGGGAAAACTCCCCATCCTTGGATGGAGGTCTGGAAAGACACCCCCTTTTTAGCCTCTCTCATAGAGATGAGCCAAGGGGAAAGTCTCCCAGACTCAGTTTCCCTTGTTAGACTCTCAAGCTCACAGAAATCTCACAGTTTCTCCCTGCTAGCAGCAGGCCACATGGCTGCCTGCTTTAAGGTTCATTCACAAAGGAGAAACACACTCCATCAAACACCTCCCCAACACCAGACAATAACCTCAAAATGTTATTTCCTTATGTCTTTTGATATCTATGATTTACATCAACCTTGTATATCTTCTCTCCATCTCACCTTAACTGGTTTAACCCCTATGCTTCTCTCAAATGCCTTTAGATAATTAACCTGTTTGCATCATGGGGAATAGTTGTCTTGAACTATATGTATTGCATCAACTCTTATCATACCATCCCCCTACCATAGGGGCAAGATGACTTTTAAGAAACCTGTAATTTCTGACATATTTGAAAAATGTTCTTTGTTTAAATTTCTATATATACTCAAGCCCACCCCTGAATAAATTGAGTGTTTGTACCAGAATTCTCCCCGGTGTCTCTTGTCTATATCGCTGAGCCCTGGAGCTAGTGAGGAGAACCGGTAAGCTTACCTTCCTGGCTGAAGTCACTCCACGTGAGCCCCAGCAGGTGGTATTCTGACAAATCTAATATGGAAGAAATATGTATTCTTAAAATATGTCTGCCCTGAAAGAAAAAGAAAAAAAAAGTTTTGAATAACTGTTCCTGAAAAAGGAGATAGCTAAGTTTAGTCATTGGTATCAATATAGTCACTTGATTGAAGAACAAAGATGCTACTAAAGAAACTAAGGAGACAATGGAAAAAACTGAAATATAGATAGTAAAACTGAGTGAAATGTATTATTGTTAAAGTTTCTAAATATAATGATGTTATAGGTATGTAAGTGAATGTCATTTTTCTTAGGAAATGAATGGTAAAGGTTCACTTTGAACATTAAGGTCTGAAAGAATTAAGGAACATTAGACATTAAACCTGCTTTCAGTTGGTTCAAAAATCTATGAGAGTGAAAGAAAGAAAATTATAAAAGGGCCAAGGAGCTGTTTGATGGTAGTGTACAGGACCTGAATAAAAGAGGTCTCAAGTTCAGTGGCACCAGCATACACAAAAAATGAAAAGTGCTATTTTAAAGAAAGTTGTTACATAAGAAAATTCTAAAGAAAATTGATCAACTAAGTAAATTTGAGTGAACAGTTTTGGGAGTTCATTGAACTATTTTTAGAGTTGAAATTATTTTATTTTAAAGTAGAAAGTGAAAATATATTAAAAGACATAAATTTACAAAAAAGAAAGTAGTAATCCAACAAATATTAGTTTTCTTCTTTCCTGCCCCAGTTGATTAACTGAAACTTATTATAAAGTGTGACTGTACTGGAGATAACATAGTTGTCAATTTTTCTAAATTTAGAAGGTAAATAAAACTAACGTTTGCTATACCAGTGTCTCTCCAAAGAGAAAAACCATAAGTATTTGAGGATTGAATCATAAACTGTTCTTTTATTGGCATATTTTCTTTGGTAGCTACTAGCTTAGAAATCTTTGATATGCCCCATAAGACCTTGCCCTCAACTTGGATCAACAACAGTAGAGAATGTTCCATCCTCTGAAGGGAGTATGGACAAGATACTCTATGCTACACTCTATGCTTAGAACGTTCCTACTCATGACCGCAGAATCTGAATTCGGATCTACAGGGATGCAGAGGTCACATAGGCTTCTAAGCTGAACATGGGTCCTAGATCCCATTAAATCAATGGGGTTCAATAATATTTATACACCTTTCCCATATATAGGAGATACTCTCTTCCCTGATCCAGCTTTCTGGTCTTTTATGCAGCCATGACATCATCTCCCCAGACAATTACTTGGATCCACCTGCATTTCAAATTTCAGGCTCAGGGAAAAGAAAAAAAGAAAAAAGAAAAAAAAAAACACAAAACCTAGTATAGCCACAGGCCCTTTGGAATATAACTAAAATATGGCTACTAGCTATCTACAAAACAGACACCCGCCCCCAAATCTTCATCTGCACTATTCCAGATTTTAAGTTCATGATTAGTCAACAATTTTTTTGGCTTTATATCTTAACTTTTTTTCAGCCATCAGGTTCCAGATGCTAGCATGATGCCAACCAGACTTCCCTGAACAGACAACCCCACCAATGTGTCCTGGAGCTCTAATTCCCCAGAACCCCACCCCACTAGGGAAAAAGAGGCAGGCTGGGAGTATGGATCGATCTGTCAATGCTCATGTTCAGTGGAGAAGCAATTACAGAAGCCAGACCTTCCACCTTCTGCATCCCACAATGACCTTGGGTCCATACTCCCAGAGGGTTAAACAATAGGAAAGCTATCAAGGGAGGGGATGGAATGCGCAGTTCTGGTGGTGGGAATTGTGTGGAGTTGCACCCCTCTTATCCTATGGTTTTTATCAGTGTTTCCTTTTTATAAATAAAACTTTAAAAATATAAATAAATAAATAAATAAAAATAATCCTTTGATAGGAAATATAACAAGTATTTGTGGTCTTCCAAATAAATAGACTGTTAACATGATTACTCAAAGACATCAATGTGTACATTTATAGATGGCTAGGTCAGGGGAATTAAAAACTGTTTTTAGAACAAACTACATAGCTTTGTCCAAAAGAATGTTTAATCTTCATTTCCAAAGAATAATTTGTATTGGAAATCAGTGTCCCTTTATATACTGAGACATATTAGAAAGAAACTGCTGGTCAATGTGTTAAAAATTTTTTCTTTCCCTATTGGCAAGGGTTTTACCATGTTGATTCCTTTAAAAAATATCAGTTTAAATGCAGTTTATTTGAATTTAAGATAAAAAGATACAACCAGAATGAAATTCCATTTGAGAATGGAGATAGGAAATTTCAACCAGACAAAAATCTCAATTGAAACAAAATTTACAACTGGGTTAATAGGGGTTCTATATTCTTTATTATTATTATTGTTGTTGATTTAATAATGATAAAAAAAACTACTGAATAGGAGGAGTACAATTCTATATAGTTACCACCACCAGAATTCTGCATCCTATGTTCTCCATTGGAAGCTTTCCTATTCTTTATCCTTCTGGTAGCATGGACCCAGGATCATTATGGGGTACAGAAGGTGGGCGGCCTGGCTTCTGTAATTGCTTCTCTGCTGCTCATGAGCATTGACAGGTCAATCCATACCCCCATCCTATTTCCATCTTTCCCTAGTGGAGCAGGGCTGTGGAGTTGTGGGGTTCTAGGACACATGGGTGAGGTCATCTGCCCAGGGGAGTTAGGTTGGTGTAGCATCTGCAATTTGGTGATTGAAAAACATTAAGATATAAAGCAGAACAATTTATTTAATAATTAGGAACCTAAACCAAAGAATATAACAGATGAGTTTTTGGTGTCTCCATTTTGGAAAAAGCCAGCAGGTCTATTTTGGGTATATTCTAAGAGGTCCTTGACTAATTTTTGCCCGAGCCTGATAACTAACATGTAGGTAGGCTAAAGGTATTGCCTGAGAAGATGGTGTCAGAGTTATTAATAGGACTAAAAAGCTGGGTAAGGGCAGAGAATAGCTCCCAAATATGACAAAACTATGTAAATACTGTTAACTATAGGCCCCAAGGATCTGATTTGGGGCCCATATTCAACACAGGAGCCTGTGCAACCTCTGCATCCTCTGCATCATTCTAGGGTGCATTCGCTGCAGGACCTGTCTTCCTTGAATGACAGAGTATGTTGACCCAAACTCCCTTTGGAGAGTGGGGCAGTCCCTAACCATTGCTGTTCCACATTGAGGGCAAAGTCCTGTAGAGGCCCACAAGAAGGTCCACTATATTGTTCCTCATTGAGATGACCAGCGAAAGTGGAGAGAGGGATCTGTTAGAGGTCTAGGCCTATCAAGTCTATGTGTGAATCACAGGATTCTCTGACTAGGACCCTGGATGTTAATGTGGCCTGGTAGTGGCCAAAGGAGCCATCATTAAAGGATGCCAGTCTCTTGCCCTTACCCAGCTTTTGTAGTCCTTACTTTGTCTGACAAGTTTTGCCTTAGAGTGATTGAGGGAAGTGAAGCTATTTGATTAAGTACTTTACAGTGCTTAATTTTAAAAAGTGGGTTTTTTTTAGGTCTTTCTACTTGTGTGCTGCACTTATTGAGTCACTGCAAACTGTTGTGCACTTTTACTTTAAGGTACATATTTCTCCTAACTTATGGATACATGTGCACATGTTCTCTGTCTCTTGGGTCCTGGCCTATATCTAGGTTTTGGAGCTTTGTTAGGAAGTGTACCACCTGAAATGGAATTTAGGAGTCCTATAAGCTAGTCTCATCAGAGTACTGGAGCTGAAGGATTGACATTCCACATTTGGTATCTCTGGACACAATCCAAAGTAAAACATATCGAGGTGGTACTGGCTGCATTGGTTTGGTTGAGATCAGCAGATGCAGTATCAAACTGTATGGATAGAGAGAAGCATGCAGGAAAATGAACTAAGTTGCAGAGGTTCCAGAACTGGGAGAAATATGGGTTTTATAGAGATTGGAAAGGTATGGGAGTCTGATGGTAGTGCAGAGGGTTAAGCACAGGAGGTGCAAAGCATAAGGACCAGCATAAGGATACCGGTTCAAGACCCCAGCTTCCTACCTGCAGGGGTGTCACTTCACAAGTGGTGAAGCAGGTCTACAGGTGTCTATCTTTCTCTCCCCCTTTCTGTCTTCCCCTCCTCTCTCCACTTCTCTCTGTCCTATCCAACAACGATGAGAACAATAATAATTACAATAATAAGCCAAGGTAAACAAAAGGAAATAAATAATTAAATACTTAAGAAAAGATTTCCCGGGTATACTATTATGCTATCTGAAAATGTGATAATATCAATATTTTCTTTTGTGGCTAAAAGTTGCTTGCTTTTGTATAGTTACACTAATAATTCTAACATCAAATTAAATAGTCATGGAGTTAGTACATTCTTACCTTGGTGGGAATGCCTCTATTGTTTTTCTATCAAGTAACATACTTGATTTAAGTTATATATGTGTGAATGTATATACACAAATAGATGCATACTTCACATATACAATTATATAGTAATGTATGTTATATTAATATTAACATATCAGTAACATGTCTTATATAACACGATTAGTTATATATGCCAGAATTATAAATATGGTAATTATGTATAAAATAATATTATGCTTGTAAATATAATATGTATGGTTATTTTCATATTGAATTCTTTCTGTCTTTATGACAGGGAGGTTTCCTGTTTATTGGACACAGCTTTCTCTCTCTGGTCTCTGCCTATATTTACTTCTTTACCCTGATGCTGTATATGACTACTATTCATTTAGTAGACTTTGGCAAAGGTGTAGAGTGTATATTTTTTAGTGTATATTCCCAAATATTTACCCTAATTATTATCTTGAAATTTTCCCTACTTTCTTATCTCTATTTAGTTCAGAATTACATCAATACATCAATGCCAAACCTCTTTTACCATTGTGTTTTTTTTTTATTTCTTTTCAAGTTATTTTCAGGCATTTTTAAAACTTATTTATTGGGGAGTTAGTGTTTTACATTCAACAGTAAGTACAATAGTTTGTACATGCATAACATTTCCCAGTTTTCCATTTAACAGTACAACCCCCACTAGGTCCTCTGTTGTCCTTTTTGGACCTGTATTCTCCCACCCCCCACCCACCCCAGAGTCTTACTTTGGTGCAATATGCCAATTCCAGTTCAGGTTCTACTTGTATTTTCTCTTCTGATCTTGTTTTTCTGTATTTTCAGGCATTTTGAGTTGTTCTTGCTTATCATTATAAATGAGCTTTACTATCTTTCAGGAGCTCCTCCTCTTCCTCCTTTTTTGTTTTGCTAAACAGTCAGAGATTTCCTCTGTCAGTTTTCAATACCATTTTTGTCATTTCATAGGATTTAGATGAGGAAGAAGAATCCATCCACCTTTTGTTTTGATTTAACAACTTGTTTAAACATCTACGTAGGTTGATAAATTTATCTTTATTTGTCAAGGACTTTGCTGGGTGAGGCACTAAGTGTCCTGTGTTCTAGGAAATTCCCCTGTTCCTGGAAAATAAGAACAGTTGGTCACCCTATTCCCATGAAACTACTGGAAAATTACTCTAACTTATTTTTATATATAACTGATAATTTCAATAATATTTTCTCCCACATATCCATAAAAAGACAATTCAGATAACTATTGTGACATGAATGGTAAAAGCTAGAGTGTTGAAGAAGGAAATAAGTTAATCGTCTATCTATAACACTGGCAAACTAATTAGACTAGTCTCAACCTAAATATTCTGTCTATATGACATTCACCAGCCTACCCTATATTCTCTGTTTGAAAATATGAATACTATGTCTGACAGAAGTTTCATAGAACCAATGTGTGGCAACATTGTGTGTATCCTCATGTTTCTATATTTTGGAACATGCCTTATTTATTTACTTATTAATTAGATAATTTATTTATTTATTCTTCCATATTACTGTGGAGTTTATGGTTTACAGTATAGTCTTTAACACATACCACTGCCTCTCACGTCCCCTGAATTGGTGTCTAGGAGACACACCAGGACACCAATGTTCCTTCATCCTATCCTTTTCCATCCTTCCCAGATTCCTTTGCTTTGGTACAATACACCACACCTAGTCCAAGTTTCATCTTTTTTTTAAAATTGATTTAATAATAATTAACAAGATTGTAGCATAAGAAGGGTACAATTCTACACAATTACCACCACCAGAATTCTGTAATATCATCCCCTCCATTGGAAGCTTCCCTATTCTTTATCCCTCTGGTAACATGGACCCAGTACCATTATGGGATGCAGAAGGTCTGGCTTCTGTAATTGCTTCTCTGCTGCACATGGGCATTTACAGGTCATTCTATACCCCCATCCTGTTTCTATCTTTCCCTAGTGGAACAGGTCTCTGACGAGGTAGGGTTCCAAGACACATTGGTGAGGTCATCTGCCCAGGGAAGTCAGATTGTCGTCATGGTAGCATCTGCAATTTGGTGGTTGAAAAGCATTAAGATATAAAGCAGAACAATTTGTTTAATAATTAGGAAACTATACCAAAAAATATAGCAGATGAGTCTTGGTGTCTCCATTTTGGAAAAAGCCAGCAATTAGGGGCCCTTGACTAATTTTTGCCTGAGCCCAATAGCTAACATGCTGGTGGGATAAAGGTATTGTCTGGGGAGACGGTGTCAGAGTTGTTAATAGGACTAGAAAGCTGGATAAAGGCAGAGTTAGCTCCCAAATATGAGGAAAGTATATAAATATTGTTAACTGTAAACTCCATCAATTTGATCTGTGGTACATGTCTATTTATATTCAGCATAGGAACCTTTGTAACCTCCACATCTCTGTAGTTCTGAGTTCGCATTCTGTGGCCATAGCTAGAAACATTCTGGGCTGCAATCATTTCAGGATCAGTCTTCATGGAATGGCAAAGTATGTTGTCCCAGCCTCCCTTCCATAGTGGGGCAGTCCCTACCATTGTTGTTCTACATTGAGGTCAAGGTCCTGTAGAGGCCAACAAAAAAGGTTTATGATGGTGTTCCTGATGGATATGATCAGTGATCAGTGATCATATCTATCAGGGCCTCACTGGAGGTCTAGGCCCATCAAGTCTATCTGGGAATTCCAGGATTCCCTGACTGGGGCGCTGAATGATGGTGTGGCCATCATTAAAGTAAGCTGGTCTCTTGCCCTTATCCTCCGTTTGTAGCCCTTACTTTATCTGACATGGTTGGACTAAGAGTAATTGAAGTAAATGAAATAGGACATAGGTAGGTAGGTGAGGAAGGTATTTAAGTCTACATAGAAACTATTTGATTGAGTACTTTATGGTGTATATTTTTAGGTCTCTCTACTTGCTTGCTGCACTTATTGAGTCATTTCAAACTATGGTGTACTTTTATTTTAAGGCATATATTTTCTCCTTACTTATGGATATATGTGCACATGTGCCCTATCTCATGGGCCCTGCTATATATATATGTTCTGTAGCTTTCTTAGGATGTACACCACCCGAAATGGAATTAAGGAGTTCTATGAGCTAGGAAATGTCTCACCAGATTACTGGAGATGAAGGGTTGATATTCCACGCCTGGCATCTCTGGACACAATACAAAGTGGAAATATGTCTAGGTAGTACTGTTTGCATTGATTTGGTTGAGATAATCAGATGCAGTATCAAGTGGTATGGATCAAGAGAAACATGAAGGAAATGGGCCATGCCTAAAAAGTTCCCGACTAGGAGAAATATGAGTTTTTTATATTATTTTTTATATTTTTAATTTATTTATTTATTCCCTTTTTTGCCCTTTTTATTTATTTAAAAAAGGCAGACATTAACAAATCCATAGGGTAAGAGGGTGGGGTGGGGGCATAGCATAATGGTCATGCAAAGAGACTTTCATGCCTGAGGCTCTCAAGTCCCAGGTTCAATCCCCACACCACCATAAGCCAGAGCTGAGCAGTGCTCTGGTAAAAAAAAATAAATAAATAAGAGAGGTACAACTCCACACAATTCCCACCACCAGATCTCTGTATCCCAACCCCTCCCCCTGATAGCTTTCCTATTCTTTAAACCTCTGGGAGTATGGACCCAAAGTCGTTGTGGGATGCAGAAGGTGGGAGATCTGGCTTCTGTAATTGCTTCCCCACTGAACATGCGCGTTGACTGGTCGATCCATACTACCAGCCTGCCTCTCTTTTTCCCTAGTAGGTTGGGGTTCTGGGGAAGTGGAGCTCCAGGACAAATTGGTGGGGTAGTCTGTCCAGGGAATTCTGGTTGGCATTATGCAAGCATCTGGAATCTGGTGGCTGAAAAGAGAGTTAACATACAAAGTCAAACAAATTGTTGACCAATCATGGACCTAAAGGCTGGAATAGTGCAAATGAAGTGTTGAGAGGTCCTCCATATTGTAGATAGCTAGTAGGCATATTTCAGTTATAGTTCAAAGGGCCTGTAGGTATACTAGTTGTTTTTTTTATTTCTTTGCTCCTGAAATCTGATAAGCAGGTGGATCCAGTTATTGTCTGGGGAGATGATGTCATGGCCAGAAAAGGGACAGGAAGCTGGATCAGGGAAGAGAGTAACTCTAATATGGGGAAGCAGTATAAATATTGTTGACTGTGAACCCCATCGATTTGATTTGGTCTGGGGCCCATATTCAGCTTAGGAGCCTATGTGACCTCTGTGCATCCCTGTAGATCTGAGTTCACATTATGTGGTCATGAGTAGGAACATTCCATGCTGCCCCAATATAAACCCATCTTCCTCAGGTGTAGCATAGAGTATGTTGTCCATCCTCCCTTCGGAGGATGGAACATTCTCTACCATTGTTGATCCAAGGGCAAGGAACTATGTGGGGCCCACAAAGGTGTCTATTTTGTTGTTCCTGATAGAAATGACTGGTAACAATGGAGATAGGCCCATCATGTCTGTTTTGGGAATCTCAGGACTCCCGAATAGGGCCCCAAATGATGGGGTGGCCTGATAGTAACTAAAGAGTGATCATTAAAGTATGCCAGTCTCTTGTCTTTATTCAACTTTTGCAGTCCTTGCTTTGCTAAGATTAGCTTTGGAGTGAATGAGAGAATTGTAATAGGAAGTAGGTGAGGAGGGTATCTAAGTCTAATGAAATACTATTTCATTATGAACTTTATGCTGACTCACTGCAGACTATTGTATACTTGTGCTTTCAGGTATATATTTTGCCCTAGTTTATGGATATGTATGAGTATATGCTCTATCTCACGAGACCTGGTCTATATCTAGGTTTTGGGACTTTGATAGGAAGTGAATCACCTGGATTGGAATTAGAGAGTACTATGAAAGGAAAGGTCTCACCAGAGTAATGAAGCTGAAGGATTGTCATTCCACACCTGAAGTCTCTGGACACAGTCTGAAGTGAAGCATGCTGAGCTGATACTTGATGCGTTGACTAGGATGGGATTGGCAGATGTGATATTATTTGGTATGAATTGAGAGAAGCAAGCAAGAAAGTGCACTCCACCCTAGAGGTTCCAGGACTGGGGTAAATATAGGCTCTAAGTGGAAATGAGAGGTTCCTGCTGTCTTAGGGTTCAAGAAGACAATATATAGTTATTGTTATAATCACATTATTTGGTAATTGGGTTAACTCTGAAAAATCCCTTTGTTAGGATTTGCTGTATAATACCCAATATCTTGTATATAGCTACAGGTTGCTTCTGTTCTCCCTGGTCTAGGCTTTTGAGAGAGTCAACATATCAAAGACTCAGCCTATGTACTAAAAAGACTCAGTCTGTGCTTTAAAAAGTTTGAGACATACAAGCAATTTTCCCCTCTCATATTAATTAAATAGTGATTTATATGACTACAAATTGATGGGAGTGTACATAAACAACATTCCCACCACCATATGAATGTGTTCCATCCCACCCTCCACACACCGCCACCCCAGGAAGTTGAATATACACCCTCACATAATTCCTTCTAGGTCCATCCAAGATGGGTCAGAGAAGGTGGGTTCATTGTTATTAACAGCTGTGTAGTATTCCATTATGTAATTATACCACAGCTTTCTCAGCCACTCATCTGCTGTTGGGCACCTGGGCTGCTTCCAGATTTTAGCTATTATGAATTGTGCTGCTATGAACATAGGTGTGCACATATCTTTTTGATTGGGCATTATGGAATCCTTGGGATATATCCCCAAGAGAGGAATTACTGGGTCATATGGAAGGTCCATGTCTAGCCTTGTGAGAGTTCTCCAGAGTGCTCTCCAGAGAGGCTGGACCGGTTTACCTTCCCACCAGCAGTGCAAAAGTGTTCCTCTGTCCCCACAGCCTCTTCAGCATTTGTTGCTGCTGTCCTTTTTGATGTATGCCATTATCACAGGAGTGAGGTGGTATTTCAGTGTTGTTTTTATTTGCATTTCTCTGACAATCAGCAACTTGGAGCAATTTTTCATGTGGATCTCTTCTGTAATGAATGTTCTGTTCATATCCTCTGCCCATTTTTGGATGGGGTCATTGGTTTTTTTGTTGTTGTTGTTGCTAAGTTTGCTGAGCTCTTTGTATATTTTGGCGATTAGTCTCTTGTCTGATGTATGACATGTGAAGATGTTCTCCCATTCTGTGAGGGGTCTATTTGTGTGATAATTTCTTTGGCTGTACAGAAGTTTTTCAACTTGATGTAGTACCGTTGATTTGTTTCTGTTTTAGTCTTCCTTGTAATTGGGTTTGTATCATCAAAGATGTTCTTGAGGTTTAGGTGGGAAAGTGTTCCACTAATGTTTTCCTATAAGTATTTGATAGTTTCTGGTCTAACATCCAGCCTCTTGGTGCATTTGGAGTTGATTTTTGTTTCTGGTGAGATAAAGTGGTTCAGTTTCATTTTTCTGCATGTTTCGACCCAGTTTTCCCTGCACCATTTATTGAAGAGAACCTCTTTCCTCCATTTAATGCTTTGGGCCCCCTTATCAAAGATTAGATGTCCATAGGTGTGGGGGTTTAGTTCTGGGCTTTCAATTCTGTTCCACTGGTCTGTGGGCCTATTTTTGGTCCAGTTCCAGGCTGTTCTGATGATGATGGCATTATAATATAGTTTGAGATCTGGGAGTGTGATGCCTTCATTTCTGTTTCTTTTCCTCAAGATTGTTTTGGCAATTCTAGGTATTTTCTGGTTCCAGATAAATGATTGCAGTTTATGTTGTATTCTCTTAAAGAAGCTTGGTGGAACTTTGATGGGTATTGTGCTAATTTTGTATATGGCTCTGGGGAGAATATTCTGGGGAGAATATTTGATGATATTTATTCTTCCATTCCATGAGCACGGAATGTCTTTCCATTTCTTGGTATAAATTTCTATTTCCTTGAATAGTGACTCATAGTTTTAAGTATACAAGTCTTTCACTTCCTTAGTCAGCTTTATTCCTAGGTATTTTATTGATTTTGCTGCAACAGTGAATGGGAGTGATTTCTGGATGTCTACTTCTTCAGATTTAGTGTTTGCATAGAGAAATGCCACTGATTTTTGTACACTGATTTTGTAGCCTGACACCTTGCTATATTGCCTGATAACTTCCAGTAGTTTTCTGCTGGATTCTTTAGGTTTTTTTATGTATACTATCTTATCGTCTGCAAATACTGAGAGCTTGACTTCTTCCCTTCTGATCTGTATTCCTTTGATTTCTTTCTCTTGCCTGATTGCTGTGTCAAGAATTTCCAATACTATGTTGGAGAGTAATGATGATAGTGGACATCCCTGTCTAGTCCCCAATCTGAGGGAGAAAGCTTTCAGCTTCTGTCCATTGAGTATGATGTTGGCTGTAGGTTTTCTATATATGGACTACACTATCTTGAGGAATTTCCAATCTATTCCCATTTTTTGTAGCTTTTTGAGCATGAATGGGTGTTGGATTTTGTCAAAGGCTTTCTCTGCATCGATTGAGATAATCGTATGAGTTTTGGTTTTGCTTTTATTGATGTGGTGAATGACATTGACTTATGTATGTTGAACCAGCTTTACATTCCTGGGATAAATCCCACTTGGTCGTGATGAACAATATTTTGATATACTGCTTTATCCAGTTGGTCAGAACCTTGTTTAATATTTTGGTATCTATGCTCATCAGAGATATTGGTCTGTAGTTTTCCTTTTTGGTTGTGTCTCTATCTATGTTTGGTATCAAGGTGATGTTCATAGTAGGTGGAAGGGAGTGTTCCTGTTTCTTCAATCTTGTGGAGAAGCTTGAGAAGTATAGGTATTAACTGCTTCTTGAAGGTTTTGTAGAATTCGTTTGTGAAGTCATCTGGTCCAAGACTTTTGTTGTTGGGAAGATTATTAATCACTGTTTTGATTTCTTTGTCTGTGATTGGTCAGTTTAGGTTTTGTAGTTCTTCTTGGTTCAGTTTTGGAAGGGTATATGTTTCCAGGAATTCTTCCATTTCTTCCAAATTCTCTAGCTTGGTGGCATATAGTTCTTCATATAAGTCTTGCATGATTTTCTGGGTTTCTATGGTGTCAGTTGTGATCTCTCCTCTATCATTTATAATTCTATTTATTTGGTTCTTCTCCCTTTTTTTTAGTGAGTCTAGCTAGGGGTTATTCAATCTTGTTTAATTTTTCAAAGAAGCAACATTTGGCTTCATTGATCTTTTGTATGGTTCTCTTATTTTCAATGTTGTTTATTTCTGCTCTAATTTTAGTGATTTCTGTCCTTCTGGTTGCTTTAGGGTCCCTTTGTTCTTCTTCCTGCAAGTCCTTAATGCGTGCAGTAAGGTTGTTTATTTGAGCTTTTTCTTGTTCTCTATTTTGTGATTGTATGGCTACGAGTTTCCCTCTCAGTACTGCTTTAGCTGTGTCCTAAATATTTTGATAACTTGTATCTTCATTTCCATTTTTTTCCTGGAACATTTGAATTTTATTGCTTGAGTGACTCTCTGACCCAATGGTTCTTCAGAAGTATGTTGTTGAGTTTCCAAATTCTGTGTCTTTTAGTAATTTTCTGTTTGTTGTTGAATGTCAGGTTTATTCCACTGTGGTTTGAGGAGATACTTGAGATGATATAAACACTCTTGAATTTGTTGAAACTGTCTTTGTGGCTTTATATGAGGTCTATTCTTGCTTGAATATGTGCTGTGTGGATTAGAAAAGAATGTGTATTCCAGTTTTTGGGGTGAAGGACTCTGAAAATGTCCAGGAGGTCTAGTCTGTCCATCTCTTCATTTAATTCTCTTGGTTTTTTTGTTGATTATCTGCTTCGTTGATCTTTCTAAGTGTGAGAGTGGGGTGTTGAAGTCTCCCACTATTATTGTATTACTATTCATGTATTTTTGTAATTCTTTCAGTAGGTGTTTGATGTATTTAGAATGTTCCTCATTGCATGCATAGATATTAATAATTGTTAAATCTTCTTGGTTGATTGATCCTCTAATCATTATGTAATGTTCTTGTCTATCTTTTATAACTTTATTTAATTTAAAGTCTATAGTATCTGAGGTGAGAATGGCTGTTCCTACCCTTTTTTGTGGCCCATTAGCCTGTATGATAGTTTTTCCATCATTTCTCTTTAAGTCTGTTTTGGTTTTGTTGGGTCAGATGGGATTCTTGCAAGTAGCATATGGTTTGGTTATGTTTACTGATCCATCCTCCCACTCTGTGCCTTTTGATGGGTGAATTTAATCCATTGACATTTATTGATATTATGGATTTAATGTATTGTAGTGCCATTATTCAACAATTTTTTATTCCCTGTGATATATGGCAAGTATTATAATGATGTTCTTGTTTATAAGAGGTTTTTAGATCCTCTTTTAGGGAAGGCTTGGTGATGGTTGCCTCCTTTATTGTTGTCTGTCTGAGAAGGTTTTGATCCCTCTATCTAGTTTGAATGAAGGTCTAGTAGGATCTATTATCCTTGGTTGAAACCCTTTTTCATTCAGGGCTTGATAGATATCTTTCCATTCTCTTCTGGTTTTTAGAGTTTGAGTGGAGAAGTTCTGCCGATAGTTTTATGAGTTTTCTCTGTATGTGACTTTTTGTTTTTCTCTTGCAGCCTTTAGGATCCTTTCTTTATCCTTACTTCTTTTCATTGTAACTATGATGTGTCTTCATGTCTTCAGGTCTGGGTTGATTCTGTTTGGGACTCTCTGGGCCTCTTGAATCTTAATGTCCTTTCTATTGTTCAGGTCTGGGAAGCTTTCTTCTATTATTTCCTCTAGAATGTTTACTTCCCCTTCCTCTCTTTCATCATCTGCAGGCCAATGATACGAATGTTACTCCTTTTGAGGTCATCCCAAATATATTGTTGTTTTCAGTGTCTCTCAATCTCTTTTTGAGCTCTTTTACATATTTCTTAGTTTTCTCTAGCTCATCCTCTGTCTGGATCATTCTGTTTTTTTCTTCTGTTAGTCTTCTTTCCCTTCCCTCAGCTTCTTTCTTCAGTTCAGTTATAGTATTAGCTAGTTGGCCTTTTAGCTCCACTATTTCAGCTTTCAGTTCTCTAATTACCTCGAGGTAGCTTGTATTTTCTTTGAGGTTTTCTTTTGTTATGTCCTTAATTCTGGTAGGCCTTTCCTCCATAGTTGTCTTAATTTCTGTGATTGTTAGGTTTACTATTGCTTGCATACTTTTCTTATTTATGGTTACTTCTAACTGATTTATAGTTTATTCTGGTCTCCTGTCCTGATTCTTTGTGGTATCAGTTTTATTTGCTCTTTATTTAACCATTTTTTTATTAATGTGGTTTTTATTTTTCTGTTCTGTCATTCTTAAGTTGTTGTGTTTTGAGTACAAGCCACACTATACTAAAGACCTTTATGTTAAGTGCAGTCACCAACCTCAGAAATTACAACAATAGTAACTGAAGCAAGGATTGATGCTGTTCAACTAATACCATTTAGCCAAACAACACTTCCAGTCCACAAAAAAATAGCAACAAAATCCAAAAGAAAAAGAAAGAGACAGGAAATAAATGGAAAGAAGAATAGAAAATTATGCAAATCTACTGTCCACTATAAATTCTAGGGATATAAAGGGGTAAAAGGGAAATAGAGAAAACACACACACACACAGAGTCCACTCTGAGTCAGATTTCTTCCCCAAAATATTTCATAAGTGAGTATCAGTGAATTCAGAAAACAAAAGAAGGAGTAAGGAAGAAAAGGATAAAAAAGAAAGGGAGAAAGTAATAATGAAAGAAAGAAAGAAGGAAAAAGGAAGAGCATGAAGGGAAAGAGTTTTTTTTTTTTTTAATTAGCTAGGGGGAGGAAAAAGGAGAGTGGAGAGAAGATGTAAAGAGAAATCCATTCCTCACAATGGATACAACACTCAGTCACCTAGCAATGGAAAAAAACAACAATGGTTAATTTTGTTCAACCTGAAGAAGGTGGATGGAAAAGGGACACGTGTATATAATAATAGTAGTAATAAAATAAAATAAAATAAAATAGAGTAAAAAACCCCTAACAGTCAATCTGAAGCTTGGACCATTAGACTGGCTGCAGGCAGCCTGAGCAGACAGCCAATTGTAAGAAATATATATATATACAAAAACAAAAAACCTCCAGGTAGTCTTTCCCAGGCAGGGATGAGGCTCTGATTGGTCAGGTATTTTGTCACTCAAATAGAGCTCCAGCCACTTAAAAAAAAAAAAAAAGAAGAGGAAGAAGAAGAAGTTAAAGGAAGAGGCTTGAAATGACACTCCTGGTGAGCCAGAAATTTTGGTAAAGAAAATAGCTCATTGGGGAGCCTGCTAGGAGTTGCTGCACTGCCCCTGGGGGCTGGTACTGGGGTGGGGGGTGAGCTCAGAAATAATCAAAGGATTTTCCTTTGTCCCCCTGACCTCCGTTTGCCAGCCCAAGAGAGAGTTATGGGACTGTATTTTGTTATTACTCTTACCAGCCCGTTTTCACCCTCCTACAGAGATCCCAGTATCTTATATCCAGTGCATCCTGCAAACTGGGTTGCAAACTGCTGCCTCTTGGAGCTCACAGCAGCTGCAGCTTCAATGTCCCCATCTTTGCTCCATCCCCAGAAATATGAGTTTTACTGAGAATGAGGAAGGTTTCTTGTGGTCTTAAGAGTTTAAGAAGGCAATGATAGTTATCATTATAGCCAAGTTATTTGGGAATTTGGTTTACTTTGAAAAGCCCATGGTTAGTATTTACTGTAACTTACCATGATTTACTTCACTTACTGCTGTTTACAAATAACTACATCTTTATTGATTGAAAATTTAACATTTTATTTATTTATATATATTTTATTTTATTTTTTATAAATAACTATATCTTATATATTGATAATACCAGTTGCTTCTGGTCTCCCTAAATTGTAGGTGATTTCACATTTAAGAAAAAGAAGTTAGTATTAGAAATGCATTAATAATTTATGCCTGCCATTAAAATTCAATCATTTCACTAACTTGAAACCTTAAGTGCTTAGATAAAAGAAATATATACTCAGAACTGAGGCCTATGCATTAAAAGGTTCAAGACATTAAATCTATTTCCCCCCTCTTATATTGCTTAAATAGTGATTTATAAGAATAATAGTTAAAAGGTGTGTGTATTAATTCCATTTCTCATGCCAAAGTTTTGTTTCCCTCCCCTTACTTCCCTATAGTGAAGCTGAAAATCTATACTCCCCTCCCCCCAGTTTTTTACTTTGGTGTAATACTCCAAACTCATTCAAATTCTGCTTTGCATTTCCATTTCTGTTCTTCTTTCTCAACTTCTGTTTATGAGTGGGATCATTTCAAACTTGTGTTTCTCTTTCTGACTTATCTCACTTTACATAATCCCTTCTAGCTCTATCCAAGATGGATCTGAGGATACAGATTCATTATTCTTAATAACTGAGTAGTATTCCACTGTGTCTATATAACAGAACTTTCTCAGCCACTCATCTGTTGTTGGACACCTGGGTTGCTTATAAGTTTTGGCTATTACAAATTGTGCTGCTATGAACATAGGTATACACATATCTTTTTGGATGGATATTCTTGACTGCTTAGGACATATCCCTAGTAGAGCAATTACTGAGTCATAAGAAAGGTCCATTTCTAACCTGGGAGTTCTCCAAACTGCTCTCCACCAGGGTTGGACCAGTTTACATTCCCACCAGCAGTGCAAGAGGGTTCCTTTGTCCCCATAACCTCTCCTGCGTTTGGTGTTGCTGTTGGTTTCTATGTATGATGTATTCACAGGGGTGACATAATATCTCATTGTTGTCTTTATTTGCATTTTTCTGATAATCAGTGATGTGGATCAATTTTTCATATGTCTGTTGGCCTTTTGTATCTCATCTGTAGTGAATACTCTGTTTATATCCTCTCCCCACTTTTGAATTGGATCATTTGCCTTTTTGTTGCTAAGTTTGTTGAGTTCTTTATATATTTTGGTTATTAGCTTCTTGTCTGATGTATGGCATGTAAAGATCTTCTCCCATTCTGTGAGGAATCTCTTCATTTGGGTGATGCTTTCTTTTCCAGCAACATTTTTTGAAGAGACTTTCTTCACCCTATTGAATGGTTCTGGCCCCTTTGTCATATAATAGGTGATTGTATATTTGTGGGCTCATTTCTGGGTTCCTGATTCTGCTCCATTTATCCAATTGTCCATTTCTATTCTAGTACCATGCTGTTTTGATTACTACTGCTTTGTACTATAAACTGTCATTGGGGAGTATGATACCTCAGTATTTTCCCTTTTTCTCAGAGTGCTTTGCCTTTTTTTTTTTTTTTGAGGCTCCACACAAGTCTTTGGAAAAGTTGTTCAATTTTATTGAAAAAGCCATTGGGATGTTGATAGTGATTGCATTAAAATAAATGATATGTAAAAAGTTTACACTCTTCTTAGGAAGTCTGGTGGTAGCGCAATGGGGTGAAACTCAAGGACCAGCATAAGGATCCTGGTTTAAGCCCTCAGCTCCCCACCTGCAGGGGTGTTGCTTCATAGGCGGTGAAGCAGGTCTGCAGATGTCTATCTTTCTGTCTTCCCCTCCTCTCTCCATTTCTCTCTGTCCTATCTAACAACAATGACATCAAATACAACAATAAAAAACAAGGGCAACAAAAGAGAAAATAAATAAATATAAAAAAACAAACAACAACAACAACAACAAAAAAACAAAGTTTACACTTTTCAAAGAGAGAAGAGGGCCAGAGGCAAGAGAGAAAGCCTCAGTCCTGAGGTTAGGGTACATTGGTATTTTGTGAGTGGACATATGGGGAGAGGGGAAAAAGGCAAGCTGTGAATGCAGGCATCTGTCCATTGATAATAAGACCTTGGTTCTTTTGTTTAGCATGACCTTGGGGTTTTTAACATTATCCATGTCTGGTACCTACAGGATGCGGGCAGGAGTAACATATGGGGGCAGCCTTGACACATTACTGAGTGTTACTGTCTGTCTTTTCCTTGAGGAAAGAAGTCCATCATTTCCCTGATAGAACTATGAGTGACAGAACATAGCTTAAGAGATTCCATCATTAACCTTACACTGTCAATACTGTGACAGATTGTATGAGAGTAAAGTGAAGGGAGTTATTCATTCCATACATGGGGGAGGAGGGGAAAATCTTATAGAGGGAAATGACATCCACAAAGACGTGGAGTAAACAGCAGGCTTCTTTAGATGGAACTGTATATGATAAAATTAAAGAAGTGAATCTCCTGGGAGCACTTCTTTGAACAGAAGTATTTTGAAGCCATTTGTCATGTGCCACATGTTCAGGTTTCATTTTCCATTATCTCTGTAAAATGTGCTCCCAGGTGTCTATTGCTCCTTGAATAATTTAAGTTCAGTGTCAAAATTTTATCATCTTACACATATGAAACATTAAATACTTAGGCTAAAGGAGATATGTATACTCAGAGCTATGGTCTAGACAGAGAACTTGAAGTATTAAATCTACCCCCCCAGCCAGTTGTCATTGAAATTCTAAATATCAATGACTATTTGCTTATTATCTGTATATCTGCATACTTCCACTCTAAGCTTATCCAAGTTAGTTTACCTTGTCCTTAAACTTTACATGGCCATTGAACTTAGCAAATGATATAATGATATAATCTCACTAAATATACCAAATCTAGGGAAATGGCTAAGCAGTAGGGTTCTTGGCCCTAGGTTCAATCACTGGCTCCTAATGAGATCAACAAAGACAAAATAAGTGAAACTCCATAGATGGTAGTGGTATGATGGCATCTTTCTTTCTCTCATAAAATGAGTAAAAGAGAGTGATTTTTGGATGTCTTCTTCTTCAGATTTAGTGTTTGCATAAACAAATGCCACTGATTTTTGTACATTGATTTTGTAGCCTGATACCTTGCTATATTGCTTAATAACTTCCAGTAGTTTTCTGCTGGATTCTTTAGGTTTTTCTATGTATACTATCATATCATCTGCAAATAGTGAGAGCTTGACTTCTTTCCTTCCAATCTGTATTCCTTTGATTCCTTTCTCTTGCCTGATTGCTATGGCAAGAACTTTCAATACTATGTTGAAGAGTAACAGTGACAGTGGACAGCCCTGTCTAGTCCCTGATCTGAGGGGGAATGCTTTCAGCTTCTGTCCATTGAGTATGATGTTGGCTGTAGGTTTGCTATATATAGAATCCACTATTTTGAGGGATTTCCCATCTATTCCCATATTTTGTAGAGTTTTGAGCATGGCCAGTGGGGGGTGGGAGTGGGTGGGAGGGATGGGTCACAGTCTTTTGGTGGTGGGAATGGTGTTTATGTACACTCCTAGCAAAATGTAGACATATAAATCAGTAGTTAATTAATATGAGCAGGGGAAAATTAATTGTATGTCTTGAAGTTTTTCAAAACACAAACTGAATCTTTTTAATATATAGGCTGTGTATTTGATATGCGGACTCTCTCAAAAGCCTAGACCAAGTAGATCAGAAACAATCAATAGTACAGCTATATACAAGATACTGGGTACTGTACAGCAAATCCTAACAAAAGGACTTTTCAAAGTTAACCCAATTACCAAATAATGTGATGATAACATTAACTATCGATTGTCTTTTTGAACCCTAAGACAGCAGGAACCTCACATCTCCACTATAGAGCCTCTACTTTCCCCAGTCCTAGAACCCTTGGATAGGGCCCACTTTCCCGTATGCTTCTCCTAATCCGTATCAAATAATATTGCATCTGCCGATCACAACCTAACCAACACAACGATTGCCACCTCAACATGCTTCACTTCAGACTGTGTCCAGAGACTCCACATGTGGAATGACAACCCTTCAGCTTCATTACTCGGGTGAGACCTTTCCTTTCATAGTATACTCTAATTCCATCTTATGTGGTTCACTTTCTAACAAAGTCCCAAAACCTAGGTATACACCAGTTTCTGTGAGAGAGAACATATGTTCACACGTATCCATAAACTACTGCAAAATATATACCTGAAAGCAGAAGTACACTGGAGTTTGCAGTGAGTACCTCCCTAACACTTCCTCTCCACTATTCCAAGCTTTGGGTCCATGATTGCTCAACAATTTGTTTGGCTTCGTATGTTAACTCTCTTTTTCAGTCATCAGGTTCCAGATGTCATCAGGATGCTAGCCAGGCTTCCCTAGACTGAAGACCCCACCAATGTGTCCTGGAGCTCAGCTTCCCCAGAGACCCACCCTACTAGGGAAAGAGAGAGGCAGACTGGGAGTATGGACTGGCCAGTCAATGCCCATGTTCAGCGGGTTCAGCGGGGAAGGAATTACAGAAGCCAGACCTTCTACCTTCTGCAACCCACAATGACCCTGAGTCCATGCTCCCAGAGGGATAGAGAGTGGGAAAGCTATCAGGGGAGGGGGTGGGATATGGAGATTGGGTGGTGGGAATTGTGTGGAATTGTACCCCTCCTACCCTATGGTTTTGTTAATTAATCCTTTCTTAAATAGAAAAGAAAAAACAAACAAACAAACAAGCAAAAACAAAAAAAGAGTAAAAGGAAGGTGGCTCAGTGATAGAGTCTATGCCACTTTTGCTTGAGTGCCTAGGAATCCCTGACATTACATTAAGGGGGGGGAGATGGGGGTGGAAATGAGAATACAGAAATCATAGAGTACATGGTGAATGAGTCTTACCTTTCCAACACAAATGGAATGAGAAGTCTCTGATTCAGTGCATTAATACCTATGGAAAGGACTAGGAAAGGAAAGCTGGACTTTCAGTAAAAAAGTGGGGGGCTAGGGAGTTGGGCAGCTAGTAGAAGGACACAGAAACCTTGGTCGAGGATGCTATGAATTGTAAATGTGTGTGTATACAACTATATTCCTGAAATGCTGTAATTTTCTTTTTTTAAAAAAATATTTTATTTATTTATTTATGAGAAAGATAGGAGGAGAGAGAGAAAGAACCAGACATCACTCTGGTATATGTGCTGCCAGGGATTGAACTCAGGACCTCATGCTTGAGAGTCGGATGTTTTATCCACTGCGACACCTCCTGGACCACAATATTATAATTTTCTAAGCATATGTTAAATCTATAAAAATGACTTAGTCTTAGACTCCCTCAAATGAAGAACACCCTATGCCCCAGGAAGCTCTCAGAAGCCTTAAGAATGTGTTTATAAGGCTAGGGGTATGGATTGACCTGCCAACACCCAAATTCAGTAGAGAAGCAATTACAGAAGCCAGAACTCCTACCTTCTGCACCCCATAAAGAACTTTGATCCATACTCCCAGTGGGGGATAAGTGATAGGAGGAAGAGGATAAGAGGGCTCTGAACTCCAGCTACATCAAGTCCCAGAGAGGGAGGATGAAAAGGGGAAAGATAATAGTGTTATTTGTGGCTTGGAGGGGAAGAAAGGATTGGACATAGAAGAAAAAGGCAATTATGTATAAATGTAGACAAAATTAAAAAAAATAATATGTTTATACACTTCACAAGGAACAGTTACTCTTTGAGTAGATTTCATTTGGAGGAAAAATGATGTTTCCCAGCTTACTTAATCCATCAAAAATATTTGCACACCTTATCAGCAGTTTTTGCAACTTCCTTATGTCTCTTCTGCTTATGGCATGCCTGAGAGATACTATGACAGGCCTGTGGGGGTGTGTGGGGGATAACTTACATAAAAAAGAAGCCAAAGGACTAGAGGCAGTGGCACATCTAATAAAGTGTGCATATAATTAGTTCAAGGCCCCGGCCCCCATTTGTGAGGGGGAAGCTTCATGAGCTATGAAGTATGCAGATATTTCTTTCTTTCTCCCTTTCTATGTCCCCCTTCTCTCTCAAAAATTTCCCCCCTCTAACATAGGATTGCTCTTTTCCTTTTTCTTCTCTTTTTTATTTCTTTACTGGGGGATTAATGTTTTACAGTTGATGGTAAATATAACAGTTTGTACATACATAACATTTCCCAGTTTTCTGTTTTATTTTTTATTAGTGATTTATTATTGATTTACAAACGATGAGATAACATGCATATAATTACACACCATTCCCATGAACAAAATGTTGTGTCACCATTCCCTCCATTGGAAACTACAGCAGTTCTCCCAAGGTTACAGATATAGTTTGACTATTATTTCTATAGCTGTCTCTGGTTATATGTATTTGGCAATTTTTTCCACAGTCATGCCTCTATTCCTTTCTTTTCTTTTTTAATTTAATATATTTATAAAATAAAAAATAGAAAATATCGACAAAACGATATAATAAGGGGGGTGAAATTCCACACATTTTCCACCACCAGAGTTCCATGTCCCATTCCCTCCACTGGAAACTTTTGTGTTCTATGGGAACATGGACCCAGGCTCACTATGGTGTGCAGAAGGTGGGAAATGTGGTTTCTGTAATTGCTTCTCTGATGGATATGGGCATTGGCAGGTTGATCCATATTCCCAGACTGTCCCCATCTTTCCCTACTGGGTCAGGATCCTGAAAAGGTGGGGTTCCAGAGTACGTTGGTGAGGTAATCTGTCCAGGTGAGTCAGGTTGATGTCATGGTAGCATCTGCAGCTTGGTGTTTGGAACATGTATTCTTATTTATTTATTTATTTATTTAAGAAAGTATTAATTAACAAAACCATAGGGTAGGAGGGGTACAATTCCACACAATTCCCACCACCCGATCTCCATATCCCACCCCCTTCCCTGATAGCTTTCCCATTATCTATCCCTCTGGGAGCATGGACCCAGGGTCATTGTGGGTTGCAGAAGGTAGAAGGTCTGGCTTCTGTAATTGCTTCCCCGCTGAACATGGGCGTTGACTGGTCGGTCCCTACTCCCAGTCTGCCTCTCTCTTTCCCTAGTAGGGTGGGTCTCTGGGGAAGCGGAGCTCCAGGACACATTGGTGGGGTCTTCAGTATAGGGAAGCCTGGCCGGCATCCTGATGACATCTGGATCTGATGACTGAAAAGAGAGTTAAGTGTGAGAGTGGGGTATTGAAGTCTCCCACTATTATTGTATTGCTATTGACGTATTTTTGAAATTCTTTCAGTAAGTGCTTGACGTATTTAGATGGTCCCTCATTGGGTGCATAGATGTTAATAATTGTTAAGTCTTCTTGGCTGATTGATCCTCTAATCATTATGTAATGTCCTTGCCTATCTTTTACTACTTTATTTAATTTAAAATCTATCATGTCTGAAATGAGAATGGCTGTTCCTGCCCTTTTTTTGTTGTTCGTTAGCCTGTATGATAGTTTTCCATCCTTTCACTTTAAGTCTGTGTTTATCTTGTTGTGACAGATGGGATTCTTGCAAGCAGCATATGGTTGGATTATGTTTTCTGATCCATCCCCCAACTCTGTGCCTTTTGATGGGTGAGTTTAAGCCATTGACATTTATTGATATTATGGATTTAATGTATTGTAGTGCCATTGTTCAAAAAAAATTTTTTTTTGTTTGCCAGTATTGTAGTGAGGTTATTGTTTATAAGAGGTCTTTTAGAACCTTTTTCAGGGCTGGTTTGGTGATGGTTGCCTCCTTTAACTGTTGTTTGTCTAAGAAGGTTTTGATCCCTCCATCTAGTTTGAATGAAAGTCTAGCAGGATATATTATCCTTGGTTGAAACCCTTTTTCATTCAGGGCTCGATAGATATCTTGCCATTCTCTTCTGGCTTTTAGAGTTTGAGTGGAGAACTCTGCAGATAATCTTATGGGTTTTCCCTTGTATGTGACTTTTTGTTTCTCTCTTGCAGCCTTTGGGATCCTTTCTTTATCCTTACTTCTTCTCATTGTGACTATGATGTGTCTTGGTGTCTTCAGGTCTGGGTTGATTCTGTTTGGTACTCCCTGGGCCTCTTGAATCTTGATGTCCTTTCTGTTATTCAGGTCTGGGAAGTTTTCTTCTATTATTTCCTCTAGAATGTTTGCTTCCCCTTCCTCTCTTTCTTCCTCTGGCAGGCCAATTATGAATGTTACTTCTTTTGAGATCATCCCATATGTCTCTGTTGTTGTTTTTAATGTCTCTCAATCTCTTTTTAAGCTCTTTCACCTCTTTCTTAGTTTTCTCTAACTCATCCTCTGTCTGACTAATTCTTTTTCTGCTTCTGTTAGTCTGCTTTCCCTTGCCTCAGCTTCTTTCTTCATTACAGCTATTTCAGTGTTCAGTTCTCTAATAGCCTCAAGATAATCAGTATTTTCCTTGGGGGTCTCAACTGTTGTTTCCCTAATACTGCCATTCCTTTCCTCCAATGTTGTTTTCATTTATGTGATTAATAAGTTTATTATTGCTTGCATACTTTTCTTATCTATGGTTACTTCTGGCTGATTTGTAGTTTCTTCTGGGCTCTTGTCTTCATTCACTGGAGTAGCAGTTTTATTTGTTTTTGATCTACCCTTTTTTTGATTTATGTGTTTCATTTTTTATGCTCTGTTGTGCCTCAGCTGTTGTGTCTTGAGTACAAGCAACACTGTACTAAATACCTTTATGACAATTGCACTCACCAACCTCAGGAATTACAGTAGCAACTGAAGCAAGTATTGAAGCATTTTAATCACTACCATTTAGCCAAACAATTTCTCCAGTCCGTGAAAGAATAGTAACCAAATCCCAGTGAAGAAGAAAGAGAAAAGAAAGAAGGGATAGCAAGAATAGACAGTTATGCAAATCTACTATCCACTGTACATTCTAGGGGTAACAAGAGGGTAAAGGGGACTAGAGCAGAGATACACACAGAGTCCACTCTGAGTCAGATTTCTTCCCCAAAATAATTCACAAATTCAGAAAGGCAAAGAAGAAGGAAGGAAGAAGTGTATGACAAGATATAAAAAAAAAAGAAAAAGAAAAAAGAGACAAGTGAGAGAAAAGGGAAAAGATAAGAAAAAGAGCTGTAATTAAAGAGCAGTGAAAGGAAAGGTTTTTTTTATTACTTTATTTTTAATTTAATTTAATTTGATTTTTTTAATTAGCTAAGAGGAGGGAGGGGAGAGTCTGTAGAGGAGGTAGGAGTAAGGAGACAAGTTCCTCCCACAATAGATTAGATGCCCACTACCCTAGCAATGAAAGATACCCTAAGTTAATTCTGATCAACCTAAAGGGGGGGGGGAAGATATATGCATTTATATAATATTAATAATAAAATAGAGCAGGGTAAAAAAAAAACAAAACCCTGTCCCAGATTACCTCAAACCTCATGATCTGAGGCACCTGATTGTTAAGAATGAGAAAAAAAAAAACACCTCAGGACTAGACAAGGATAGCTGAAATAGACAGTTATGCAAATCTACTACCCACTGTATATTCTAGGGGTGGCTAAAGGAGGAAGGGAAGTTGAGCAGAGACACTCGCAGTGAGAGTCCACACTGAGTCAGAATTCTTCCCCCAAATAATTCCCAAATGTGTATCAGTGAATTCAAAAAAGCACACTATTTGGTGGTGTGGGGGCTGGGTCCTGTGGCTTTGGAAGTTGTAGGATTAAGGAAGAAAGGATGACAAGAATGAGAAAAAGAATAAAAAAAGAAAGAAAGAGAGAAAAAAGAAAAAGATAAGAAAAAGAACAGTCATAAAAGAGCGGTGAAAGGAAAGAATTTTATTTATTTATTTATTTATTTATTTATTCATTTTTAATTATTTAATTAGCTATGTGGGGTGAGGTGGGGGAGTTGGCTACTTAGAAAGAAAGAAGGCCAGAGGTTTCAGAAGGGTATAGACTTAGAATGAATGATACTCCCTGGTGGGACAGGAATTTGGTAAAGACAGAAGCTCAGCAAGGGAGCCTTCTAGGAGCTGGTCCCCAGGGACTAGTTATGGGGGGCGGGAAGGGAGAGGTGGTGTGCTTAATAATTAAAAGAAAAAAAATTTTGTTCCCTTTTTTTCTACTCTATTTCTTAACCCAAATTAAGTTATAGTCACCTCCTTGGTGTCACCGCTAGGACCCCTTATTGACTGGCCTACTAAAGGCAGAAAATCCTACCGTTTCCAGAAG
The DNA here is from genome assembly GCF_950295315.1 of Erinaceus europaeus. Taxonomy (NCBI): domain Eukaryota; kingdom Metazoa; phylum Chordata; class Mammalia; order Eulipotyphla; family Erinaceidae; genus Erinaceus; species Erinaceus europaeus. The sequence goes on along the minus strand of NC_080171.1, from coordinate 40,621,312 downwards.
ATGTGGTCAGAGCTCAAGCCACTAGCAGCTTCTCAGTTCACCATCTTCTTGGAACCTGGATCATGTATTCTTTTGATTCCTCCTTTCTTGTGGAACTCGATTCAGTAGTTCTTGTAGGGAGGGGTTGCTTGTGACAAATTCCTTTAGTTCTTGAATATTTGATAAAACCTTTATTTCTCCCTCATATTTGAAGGATAATTTTGCAGGATACAATATTTGTAGCTGAAATTCCCTCTCCATTAGAACTTTGAATATGTCATTCCTCCTTGCATCTAGAGTTTGTGAAGAGAAATCTGATGAAAGTCTTATAACTCAGAAGTCAGGCTGTAGCACAGCGGGTTAAGTGCAGGTGGCGCAAAGCACAAGGACTAGTGTAAGTATCCTGGTTTGAGCCCCGGCTCTCCACCTGCAGGGGAGTTGCTTCACAAGTGGTGAAGTAGGTCTGCAGGAGTCTATTTTTTTTCTCCCCCTCTATCCTTTTTCTTCTCCCCCTCTCTACATTTCTCTCTGTCCTATTCAACAATGATGACTACAATAATAACTACAACAATAAAACAAGGGCAACAAAAGGGAGTAAATAAATATTTTAAAAAAGAAAATCTTATAGCTCTGTCTTTGTATGTCTTTAGCTCTGTCTTTGTCTTTCCTTTGCCTAGCATCCAGCAAAATGTTTTCCTTGTCATTTCCTTGACTTTTGATAGTTTTGCAATGATGTGCCTTGGCATTGGTCTTTTTGTATTTGTAAATCTGGGTAATCGTTCTGCCTCTTGAATGAGAATGTTCTGATGGTTTCCTAAGTGAAGGAATTTCTCAGCTAAAATTGCTCTGAAAATGGACTCTTGGGATGGGGGTTGGTAGCGCAACAAGTTAAGCACAGATGGCGCAAAGCGCAAGGTCCAGCACAAGGATCCCAGTTTGAGCCCCTGGCTTCTGATTTTCAGGGGGGTTGCTTCACAAGCAGTGAAGCAGTGAAGCAGGTGTCTATCTCTCCCCCTCTCTGTCTTCCCATCCTCTATCAATTTCTTCCGTCCTATACAACAATAATAACAACAACAATGATAAACAACAAGGGCAACAAAAGGGGAAAAATAGCCTCCAGGAGCAGTGGATTTGTGGTGCAGGCACCAAGTCCTAGCAATAACCCTGGAGGCAAAAAAAAAAAAAAGGACTCTGGGTCTTTGGCCTTGTCATTCTCTTTAGATATACCTATCACTCTTATATTCAACCTTTTTATGGAGTCTGCAATTTCACAGAGAGTCATTTCAGTCTTTCTGAACCATTCCTCTCCCTCATCTTCAAATTGAATGAGTGGGCTGTACCTATCTTCTAGATCGGAGATTATTTCTTCTGAATGTGTGGATCTGCTTCCTAAACCTTCTACCTGGGCATGGATGGCAGTTAGGGTGTCTGCTATTTTATGTATTTCTGACTGAAGTTCTTTCAAGACTTGAAGATTCTTAGTTAACTCTGTTATAGGTTCCTCTCCTGTGTGTTTTAATTCCATAGTACCATGCTCTTTTAATTCTTGATTAAATTCTTGGAGAGTCCTCATAATGAGCTCTCTGTAGTTTGTCTCTGAAAGACTCTCTAAATCTTTAATCCCTCTGTTTCATTTCTGTCTGACTGATATGGCATAGTTGGTTGTTTAGTTCTGTTTTTCTGCTTATGCATTTTTTTGTGCTTGTTATTGATGGCCAGCAGGTGGTGCTGTTGTGATCTCTAGGTTTCTCTTACTTGTATGATCTGCAGCAGGTGGGATGGGGTGGGGTTGTGGTTGCTTTGGGCTGTCTTGTGGTCACAAATGCTGTTTTATGTTGTGTTCTCGTCTTAAATTCAGAAGGTTAACCCTCCCCACCCCACCCAGTCAAACACTGAGAAGTTTTAAGCCCCTGTCTCTTTTCTTCAGGTACTAGGAACAGTGTTGATTGCTGTGCTTAAACTGAAATCGCCAAAATGGCGCAGCTCAGCAACAGCACTGCCCAGAGCTCTGATTTGACTTTGCTGTTTTTCAACCTGTGCCCATGCCTGCACCCCTTTTTGCTCCATGTGAGCACCCACTAGAGGCTGCAGAGCTTTCAGCTGTAGATTATGACTTCAATTGGGTCTCTTGTAGTATTTATTTATTGTTTTGGGAGGAGAGGGGATTTTGTCCCAGTTATTCCATGGCCATGTCTCCCGGAAGTTCAAATTTTCTCTTTATCTTAGTTTTCTTTCTTTTTCTACATCCTCCCCTCCCAAAAGCCAGAAGGGACTGGCAAGGTAGCTCAATTAGTGCCTGCTTTGCCATGAGCATGATTGGGCTCTAACTCCATACTCCTCACTGCACTGGGGGATGCTTTGGTGCTGTGATGCCTTTTCCCTTTTCCTTCTCTATTTAATAAAAATCTCTGCTAATCAATTTTCTACACTTTCCAGTTTCTTTAACAATAAATTTCTGATGTGAATTTGTTCCTATCAACAGCCATACATTGTAAGGTGAAGTTAACCAATTTCATTCAAAAAGACCTGATATTATGGTGATTTTAGGAGGGAGAATCAGTAGCGTAAAACAAACTAAAAAGTATTGGTTCATTTTCAAACTGTGAGCATAATTTGCACCTTTAATTTTTTCTAGCAACTCCCAGATGGAATATAAAGATATTTCCATTTTTGTTTCTCTTGTCATATAGCATGCTTTTGGTTAAATTAGCCTTGCAAAAGGTGTTCTTGACAGATTTTGGCCCCTCAACACTGTCTCTGTTTTTACAAATGGGTAAAAAGCTGCTTCCATTTTATAAATGGTACCTCCATTTAATTACCTTCTACTTCCTGCTACATCCCATCATGCTAAATTAAGGAGCATTTATAACTTAAAATTAAGCGACTCCTTAGTAACCTTAGTTTTAAGGTTTTACATGGGCTTTTACGCTGTCTTGAAAAAAAACAACAACAAAGACATGTATTATTGCAGTTACTAACTATCAGGCTATTTACTTAGTAGTCCTCATAGTAATTTCATGAGATACTTTTGATTATCATTTCTGTTTTTAGATGGAGATCGGAGAACAGTACAGGTTAAATAACTTGTCCACTGTATCTTTCAGAATGTGTAGAATCTGGCTTTGAATATATAGTTTTACTTTTTAAAATAAGAAAATTTAGAAAGGGGGAGAAGTGGAGCACACACTATCCTTCCTTCCTTCCTTCTTTCCTCTTTCTTTCCCTGTATTTCTTCCTTCTTTCCTCTTTTTTCTTTATTTCTCTTCCTTCCTCTCTTTCTTTCTTCCTTCCTTCATTCCCTCCTCCCTCCATGCCTTCCTCCCTTCCTTCTTTCCTTCCTTCCTTCCTTCCTTCCTTCCTTCCTTCCTTCCTTCCTTCCTTCCTTTATTCTTTCTTTCTTCCTTTCCTACTTTTGTTACCAGATCACTGTTCATTTATAGCTTGTGATGGTGCTGTGAATTGAACCTTAAACTTCAGAGTCTCAGACATGAAAGTCTTTTTGCATAAACATTATGCTGTCTCCCTCACCTAGAGCACTTACTTTTTTAGATCCAGCAACTGCTTGAGTTCACTCCAGCTTTATTTAGATGATTTAATCACCCTGATGTCAGCACACACACACACACACGTTTGTGTATGTGTGTGTGTGTGTGTGATTTGCTTATTTTATGAAAGGGATACATGGAGATAGAAAGGGGGAGATAGTGTATTGCTCATCTATGGTTTATGATATTGCCAAGGATTGAATCTGACACCTCAGAGCCTCTGACATGAAATTTTTTTTGCATAACAGTATTTCTATCTCCCCACCCCTAACAATAATTTTAAAGACATTTAAAAAATACAATGTGAAATTTTTTCCTTTTAATCTGGCATAAAGTATTTTAAAATCCCTTTTCTGTCTTCTTTTTGTCTTTGAATTTATACAAATTTTAAATTTTACATAGTTATAATTATAGCAACTATGACAACTTTATGTTTTGTCATTCTACTTAATAGTATATTAAAATATTCTCCATAATATTATGTAATACTCAAAATCATTTTATAATACCCTAAACATAGTTAATTAATTTAACTGGTCCTTTATTGTTAGATTCACATTTCATTTAAATTCTACAGCCATAAGTGATATAAAAGTACATACTCCAATGCTTATAGCTTTATATATCTCAATCTGAATTAATTTAATTTTTATTTTAAATATTTATTTGTTTATTAGATAGAAATAGATATTGAGAAGAAAGGAGGCAACAGAGAGACACCTACAGCTCTACTTTACCACTTGTGAAGCTTTCCCCTGCAGGTGGGGACCAGGGGCTTTAACTCTGGTCCTTGGGCACTGTGATGTGTGCACTTAAACAGGTGCACCACCATCTGGCCCCCTTGAATTACTTTTATAGAATAAATTTCTTGAAGTAGGTTAAAAAAAAAAGCACAAATGACTGTCCCAATTACTACAACCATGGCAATGTATGAACCTACTATTTTCCCCATGACCTCACCAGCAAAGACAAATAATTATTTTGAAATAGTTAGGTTTTTAACAGATTACAATGTGATCTGAATGTGAAATAATTTGGTTTTATTTTGTTGCTAAATTGGAATATGATTATGCTTATAGTTAACAAGGAATACATGAAACAAAATAGTCATCTAGTTTGCATCATTGATTTTGACCACCCTCCCCCCTCTGTTGTTTTGACCTAAGCTAGATCCTGAGAGCACTGAGTTAGGTCAAAATAAAAATAGTCTTAGCTTCTGCTGTCCTGGAAAGTGATGCATTGTATTTTGTCCCAGATATCCTTGGCCTAGTGCCTTCAAAGGCCGCATGTTTTCACTGCCAGGACTTCAAGGCTCATTGAATGAAATTCTCTATAAAAAGAAGTGAGAAAGTAGATATGAGTATGGTATAAAGGCAAAACTAGAAACTCATTATCATTCACTCATTCTAATGAAAAAAGATGTAAATACAGCTCAAAATTGGCACCAGAGTGAAAACCTACACTATCCTTCATGAAAAACCATTTACGTTGATTTTGTTTTCCTGTGTCACTAATGATCAGAATGAAAAAATACCTTGCCCTTTAAGATAATTCCATAAATAGTTGGCTTTTTTTGTTTGTTTTTTGCTAAAGGTGAGGTTTTTTTCTGTAGAGTCCTAATATTATATTCATCACCTCCCTTTTGCAAACACAGATGGCTTGGTTTTTATAAACAAGCCCACTACCAAGGGAAGAACTTATGAGTCTTTGGTGCTATAATTCACATAGATGAAAAGCCTTCATAGTTGCTCCTTGACTACTGGAATTATTGTATAGAGCTGATAGTTTTGTCATTTTGCTCAACACGCATACCATTACCTGAATTTTCTTCTTTCTAAGGCATAAATTAGATTTAAAATAATACCATTGAACACTACAAGGCCCATTCAAAGATTGCATTACTTGAGAGAAAATGGGCAGATAAAACCTATATCAATGATCACTTTTCTTCTACACATGTAAGATAAAAATCTCTTAAGCAGCAGGTATTATGTTGGGCAATGCCATATATATATATATTTGTAATTAATGTGTAAAATGTAGAGTCCAGAAAGAGTTCTTAGAAATCTGAGTGATTTGAGAACCTTTCTGTGCCATAATCCACAGGCTTACATTTTCATAGGCCTTTCACATTTCAAAAGTAATATGTATGCTAGGCCTCAGAGTTGATATTTGTTCCCTAGGTGAATTCTTATGTTTGTAGGCTGTATTTTTTTTTGGACTTGATTTAGCCCAGAATAGCTTTTGTAGCAATAAAAGGCAATTTTATTGAAGGCCTGCTTTATTGCTACTGAACACAATGCACTTATTATCTACTTTTATTTTCTGAGGAAAGTCTCAGAGCAAAAAGCAATCTTTGCAAATCTCTGCATTCTGGAAGTTTACTTCAGTGGACTGATCACACCATGGTTAGCAAATTCACAACCTGAAAGAATTTTGAGCCCTATAGTTGTCTGATTGGGTAGATGATATTAATTTCCTTTCCTATATGAAGAGAGTGTTCCTCAGTGGAGCAACAAGTCATCCAGTTAGTGACTAAGCAGAAAAACTAGAGGTTTTGGTCCTTGCTCTTGTTGCTGCAGCACCGTGACTCCACAGGGAATAAAAAGGCATCTGAGATTATAAACTGAGTTTGGAATACAATGCTAGGACACAGACTTCTTCAACTACTTGTTGCCTTGAAATAGAGTATGGATCCAGGATCAATTTGTGCAGATTTCAGTTCATTTTTTAGCAGAAAAATTTGTATCATTTAAATCTTTCTGCTTCATTGGGCTAGCAAGAGGTAGATTAAGGTGTTTGTGGGCTAACTTTGATCACTATTTTTGCATAACTAAAAGTAGTGGCCATAATGGCCAGTAAAAATAAGTAACTCCTAGGAAAATTTCTGAAGACACAAGGGCCAGGATTTGCTCAGATATTTGATGGAATAAGAACTGTGTAAGAGGGGAGTTGGGCGGTAGCACAGAAGGTTAAGTGCAGGTGGTGCTAAGCACAAGGACCGGCCTAAGGATCCCAGTTCGAGCCCCTGGCTCTCCACCTGCAGGGGAGTTGCTTCACAGGCGGTGAAACAGGTCTGCAGGTGTCTATCTTTCTATCCCCCTCTCTGTCTTCCCCTCCTCTCTCCATTTCTCTCTGTCCTATCCAAAAACAAGGACATCATCATCAACAACAATAATAACTACAACTATAAAACAATGGTAACAAAAGGGAATAAATAAAAAAATATTAAAAATTTTTTTAAAAGAACTGTATAAGAGTATATATTGAGTGTTCAATTCATCATTATTTTTTTTAACTTAGTGATTTAATAATGTTGGCAAGATGTAGGATAAGAGGAGGGGATACAATTCCACACAATCCCCACCCCCAGAGTTCCATATCTGATCCCCTCCATTAGAAGCTTCCCAAGTCTTTATTCCTTACAGTACAGAACTCATCCTGACTCTTTTTTTTTTTTTTATCACAGTGAAGACATGTTTTAATAAACTGTCAAATGAACTCCACTGTAGGGAGACGTCCTGAAAATTTGTCTTCTTTGGCTCTTTCCCATTCTCTCCCACCTGTGATAATGTTTTATAAAATGTCTCTAGGTCTATAGGATGAGACAGTTAGGTAGTTTCTCTAAAATGTTTTTGTTAATTATTGTTCTCATAAAATGTAGCATAAAGGTCATGAGAGAATTGAAATGGCAGTAATTTATTATACACTACCAAACTTGAGAGTAGAGTTTCTCACCTGTTACCTTCCTCACATCATCAAGTAAGGTGAAGAATAAAGCATCATTAGAGAAAACTTATCATGGCAATTAGCATTATAGAAGAGAAAATGTCCAGAAGAGGAAATGTCCATGAAAGAAGGAAAGCACAAAAACATTCAACAACTGAAGCAACATCTGGCAGTATGATTCTAAGTAAACCTTTAAGGGTCTGCTTTATTCTCTAGACTTAAACAGCTTGTCCTGCCCAGGTAAAATGAAGGGAGAAAGCTAAGTAATTGTATGGATAATGTAAAAACTCTTTTTCTTACTCTGCTCTCTTTTGTTAGGAAAATAAAGAGGCTGATTCCTAACTTTTCCTTTGGATAAAGATCCATATTACTCCATCATTTTTCATCATCATCAATATCATCATCACTATTATTTCATCACTAGGGTTATTGATGGTGCTCAGTGCTGACCTGAGGACTATATAATTTTGGCAGAAATTTTCCTTTATTTCTTTTTTTTAATCACTTAAGCATATATTATGTGTATATATATGTTTGTGTGTGTACAAGCTCCCTCACTTATCACATATATTCGACTATTAACACTGGAAGAAAGGACCTAGTAGTGACAGGTTCTGTCAACAGTCATCTAAGAGTTGTAAATGGAACAACTGTAGTTTTTCTCTATCTCCATCTCTCACACTCTAGTCAGGGATGTTTAAGATAATAGCTTCTCCTTCAAAGATGGTGATGTTGAAGGAGTGATAAATATGAATAAATGTCAGTTGCTCTTACAAACTGGGCCTTCCAACACTGCTTTAGGCTGAATTTTGAAGATAAAGACAAATTTAGACACAGAAAGACAGAAAGAAAGGCACCAAAGTACCAAAGTCCATGTCGTTGAGGTCAAGGTTCAAATCTGAATCATCTACTTGTCAAAGCAAATGAACTATCCAAATGAACTATTAGACTGATCCACATTTTTATTTTTAAAGATTTGTTTTAGGGGCTGAGTGGTGGTACACCTGGTTGAGCACAATGAGTAAAGACCTAGGTTCAAGCCCCAAGTCCCCACCTGTAGGGAGAAAGCTTTGCGAGTGGTGAAGCAGGGCTGCAGAGGTCTCTGTTTTTCTCCCTCTCTATCACCCCCATCCCACTCAATTTCTGGCTGTCTCTATCCATTAAATAAATAAATAAATAAATAAAAATAATAAAAACTTGTTGGGCAGTACACCAGCTCCCCCTTGCTTAACCCTGTGGTCTATTTACACAATCACTGTTTTACCCAAGATCCACCCTGCCTTCAGGGCATTGGTTTAATCCCACTGGTTCACACTCTCTTTTCACTCTGCTCCCTCTCCTAGTCACACCCTGTTTTCCACTGTTTAATCCCTACTGGTTTGCACTCTCTTTTTGCTCCACCCTCTCTTCATCATATCCTGTTTTCCACCCTACTATTTCCTTCTTGGCGAGTATAAATACAGATTCTTTTCTGATTAAACACACACTGGATTGCCTTCTGGCTCCGCGATTACCAGAGTCTCTCTCCTGCGACGCTAGCTCGACAGGAGTTCCTGATCCCTTTCCCACGCAGCAGCCTAGGTTGGCTCCAGTGTCTGATCCCTCTCCCATGCAGCAGCCTAGGTTGGCTCCAGTCAAGTTCTCTCCAACCCAGAGAGCACATGCTCAGAAAGAAGCACCCTCAGGCTATCCCAGCAAAAACTCTTTAAAAAAGATTTATTTTAATGAGAGACCAGAGCACTGTTAAACCCTGGCTTATGGTAGTTCTGAGGATGGATCCTAAGAACTCAAAGCTTCAGGCATCAAAGTCTGATATATTTCCTTTGTATTAGCAGCCTGGACCCTTACCAAAAACTTTGGTTAAAAAGTGTTAAGCATGGCCTTACTTGAATAATGTATTTTTTTTTCTTTTTCCCTATGCTTCATCCAGAATCAAGTCCCACCACATTAAAGGAAATTTCAATGCTCTGTTCTCTTTCACTCCCTCTCTCTACCCCTCTTCCCCTCTGTGTTTAAAAAAGGTGTTCAGTGCTCAAAGACCCCTCACTACTTTATTCAAACTTTTAGAAACCCTGGAATATTTTCAGAAGGAAAAAATAAAACAACTTTGTATTTTTTCAACAAACTTAAGAAGGGGAGCTCTATCTTCTGGGCATATGGAAATACATATAGTGTTTAGAGTACTGGATTTGCTTCTTATGGTAAAGATATTGCTTTTTTATTTTCACCCATTTTTTCCAACTATATCATTTTACTGAGTAAATATTGATTCATCATCACCACAGAAGTACAATTTCACATTTTTCCAAGATAAGTGTTAGTGTATGTCATCCTCCATCATATTGCTATTGCCCTTCACCATTGGGCAGTAGATCCTCAAATCATACTCCTGCTTCCCTCTTTAAGTCTTTGGGTCTGCTGAAATAGACCACAGTTTATTGATGTTCATTGCCGTGTAATATATAATATTCAGTGCATAATATATAATATTCAAGATTTGGAAATGTCCCAAGTGTTCAATTAGAAGAGTGGTTAAAGGAATCATGATGTGTATACACAATGGAATACTACTAACTATAAGAAAGGTGAAATTTTATCTTGTTACAATATGGATGGAACTGGAGGGAATCATACTAAATGAAACAAAGCAAAAAAAAAATCAACTTATTTTTAAACCTGTCAGATGCCTTCCAACTCAGTCCTCTAATTCTTGGAGCTTGTGTGAACTGGGTCATGCATCAGAAACAGAGGGAAAGGAACCTATCAATGGAGGTATCCATTGCGGTAATGCCACATTCAATGATTCATGATTCATATCCTTTCTGAAAGTTTTAGTATAACTTAGATTAACATAGTGTGTTTTCCTATAAAAAGGACACTCTTAATCTATGGGTCATGTAAGACTATTTCCTGTAGCTTCTTTTCATGCATATGAACTAAAGTAATCTACTAGAAAAGATGACTGACTTGAAAATGCAGGTTAAAATTCATGATATGTTTTCAGTTACTAGACTTTCAGGGGGTACTCCAGATAGTGAATTCTAATTCTTGGAAATTTGTTTATTCTAATTCTGTAATTGTGGATGAAGTTTATTTGACCTAGGCTGTTATACACTGGTTCCAGAGAGATCGACTAATCTGAGAAAGCCAGTGCTCAAGGATAAGTCTGGACACAGCATTTGGCTACTGGAACTCCTGATCTCCTGCCAGATTAGTCATTCAGAACCAGCTTAGGCATCCTGGAGGCCATTTTTTTCTTTTTGTTGCCCTTGTTGTTTATCATTATTGTTATTATTGCTGTCATTGTTGTTAGGTAGGACAGAGAGAAATTGAGAGATGACGGGAAGACAGAGAGGAGGAGAGATAGACACCTATGGGGAGTCAGGTGGTAGCGCAGCGGGTTAAGCACAGGTGGCACTAAGCACAAGGACTGGCGTAAAGATCTCAGTTCGAGACCCCGGCTCCCCACCTGCAGGGTGAAGCCTGTCTTCCTCTCCTCTCTCTATTTCTCTCTGTCCTATCCAACAACAAGGACATTAGTAACTACAACAATAATAAAAGGGCAACAAAAGGGAATAAATAAATATTTATTAAAAAAAGAAATAAAAAATAAAAAGATAGACACCTGTAGACCTGCTTCACCACTTGTAAAGCAACCTCCTCCCCTGCAGGTGGGGAGCCAGGGGCTTGAGCCTGGATCCTTACTCTGGTCCTTGTGCTTCATACCATGTGTGCTTAACCCCCTGAGCTACCATCTGGTCCCCAGGTTCCCTATTCTCTATACCTCTAGGAGTATGGACAAAATTTCTTTTTTTTTCCTCTAGGGTTATTGCTGGGGCTTTGTGCCTACACCATGAATCTGTTTCTCCTGGAGGCTACTTTTTTCCTTCTGTTGCCCTTGTTTAATTGTTGTTGTGGTTATTATTATTATTGTTATTGATGCCATTGTTGGGTAGGGCAGAGGGAAATGGAGAGAGGAGGGGAAGACAGAGAGGGGGAGAGAAAGATAGACAGCTGCAGACCTGCTTCATCGCTTGTGAAATGACCCCTCTGCAGGTAAGGAGCTGGGGGCTTGAACCAGGATCCTCATGTCAGTCTTTGCACTTTGCGCTATGTGCACTTAACCCCCTTGGACCAAAATTCTTTATGTGGTGCAGAAGGGAGGAGGTCTGGCTTCTGTTACTGTTTCTCTACTGGACATGGGCATTGATAGGCCAATTCATATCCCTAGTGTCTTTCCCTAGTGGGATAGACCTCTGAGGAGGTAAGGTCCAGGACACATTGATGAGGTCATCTGCCCAAGTAGTCAGAATGGCATCATGGTAGCATCTGCAACTCGGTGACTGAAAGCAGTAAGATATAAAGCAGGACAAGTTGTTTAATAATCAGGAACCTAAAGGTAAGAATAGAGCAGATGGAACTATGGGTCTTCATGTTGGAAGAAGCCAGAAGTCTCTTTTAGGTATTTTCCAAAGGACCCATGATTGTACTAACTTTTGTCTGAGCCCAACATATAACATGTAGATGGGATAAAAACATTGTCTGGGAAGATGGTGTCAGAGTTGAGAATAGGACTAGAGAGTTGGATCAGGGCAGAGAGTAGCTCCTAAATATGAGAAAAGTATATAAATACTATTAACCCATTGATCTGACCTAGTGCTCATATCTATTTATATTTAGCACAAGAGCCTGTGTAGCCTCTGAGTCCCTGTCAGTCTGAGCTTGCATCCCATGGTCACAGCTAGGAACATTCTAGTCTGTATTCATTTCAGGATCAGCCTTCTGGAATGGCAGAGCAATCTGACCCAGCCTCCCTTGGGAAAGTAGGGGAGTTCCTACCATTATCGTTCTACATTAAGTGCAAGATCCTGTAGAGGCCCACAAGAGGGTTTATGATGATGTTACTGATGGAGATGACCAGTGATAGTGGAGAGAGGGGTCCCATCATATTTTTGTGAGAATCCCAAGATTCCCTGACTAGAGTCCTAGATGATGAAGTGGCCTGGTAGTGACCAAAAGGGCCATCATTAAAGTGTTGCAGGTGACTTTGAAGCATCCCAAGCACTGTTCTAGAGTAACGTTGTCAAAAATCAGTGGGCAATACAAAAAAACTCCTAGGGACTATGTTAAAATATAGGCAGTAAGAAGGGCCTGCAGTTTAGAACTTTATTTTTCTTTATTAGGGGATTAATGTTTTACAATTGACAGTAAATACAGTAGTTTGTAAATGTATAACATTTCCCAATTTTCCACATCACAATACAACCCCCACTAGGTCCTCTGCCATCAAGTAGTTAGGAACATTTTTAACATGCTCCTAAGTGATTGATGCCAGTGCTATTAAGTGATACCAGTGCTGTTGACTTGGACACCTCAGTTTGAGTAGGAATATTTAGGATTTTCTTCTGTTCTTGCCTTAAGATGGTTTGGAGAGTTTTATTCTGGTGGTGAATAATTCCATAAGAAGGAAACATAACTCTCTTTATACTCCTATAGACATTCCAATCTATTACATTATTTGTGATATTACACTGTAATTGTCTTTTTGCTTCTTTCTACTCTCCATTGATCTGTCTTGTTAAGAGTAGGGGAATGTTTATATTTTTAGCAAATTGAAATGCCTAATGTATAAAGAACACTTGATATTGATATTGAGCAAGAATCTGATAGCCCTCTCTCTGTCTCTCTCTCTCTCTCTTTCTCTCTCTGTCTCTCTCTCTCTCTCTGTGTGTGTATAGGTACAGGTACATATATATATATATATATATATATATATATATATATATATATATATATCTCCATATGACTTTTCAGTATGAGTTGTTTTAAAACACCTAGTGAGTAACTTTTCTTGAGATATTTTGATAAACTGGTTCAATTCAAGAGACTTAAACTCTTTAAGTACAGTTAAAGTAAATTGAACTTTAATGTTAAATAGGCATGTGTCAAGTGGAGGGTGGAAGTGAAATAAAGCTGACTTTAGCCGCACTTCTGGTGAACTTCAGGGTTGCTAATGACTTTTCTTTTTGAAAAGAGAAGGGCATTCCCAAGAGAAAACAGCATTCTGATATGATGAGTATGTCATTCTGTCTTGAAAAGACTTTTCTCCTACCTATGACAAAAGGTGAACATCTTTTCTCTTTCTTTTCATAGTAATATGGCAGTGCGATGGATTATCTCTTTTGTATTTTGTTTCCTCATAGTTAACATAGTAAGTTTCCTCATAGTAAGGATAAAAAGTTGTACCTTACCTGTGAATATATCATCATTATACATTTTTAAATATTTTATATTATTTTATTATAGTAAGAGGGAGGGTGATACAGAGAGAAAGACACGGAGAGAAAAACCAGAATATCATTCAGCTCTGGCTTATGGTGGTGCTGGGGATTGAACCTTGGATCTCTGAGCTTTAGGCACAAAATTCTTTTGTATAACCATTATACTGTCTTCCCATCCCCTATACCGCAATAGTCTATAGAACCCTGACTATTGAACTCATTTCTCCATTGTACCATTTTGAATGTGTGTGCCCAGAGGAATTTGCCCTAATACTTTGAAGATTTACATCATTGAAGTGACAACACTGAAACAAAGTTGAACTGTTAAAATTCAACTGAAGTGATCTTATCCTCACCCCAAAGAAAACTGATTATAGAAATTACCTATCTTAGCATAAATTTTATATTAACAATGGTAAATAAGGGGCCAGATGATTCACTTGGTGAAGTACACATATTATTATTTTTGAGGACCTGAGTTCAAGCCCATAACCTCTATCTGCAGGGTGAGAAACTTAATGAATGGTGCAGCAGTGCTACAGATATCTCTCCTTTTCTCTATCTTTCCTTCTTAGTTTCCCTATCTTTCTTTCACCCACTATTAAAAAATAAATAAAAGAAAGGAAGAAAGGTAGGTAGGGAAGAGGATATGAAGGAAGAAAGAAAACTGCTGAAAGTGGCTTATCATGTAGGCATTGAGCTCCAAGGTTAACCTTAGTGGCAAAAAAAAAGTGGGGGGTGGGGGGTAAGGGGTGGGGCATGGGGTGGGGTGGGACCAGGTAGTGATGCACCTGGTTAAGCACACATGTTACAGTGTGCAAAGACCCAGGTTCAAACCCCCAGTCCTCACCTGCAAGGGAAAAACTTTTCAAGTGGTGCAGCAATATTGCAGGTATATATCTCTCTCACTTTCTCTTTGTCACCACCTTCCCTTTCAATTTATGGCTGTCTCTGTCCAATAAATAAATAAAGGTAATTTAAAAATATTTAAAAATAGGTAAGGAGTGAAGGTAGGGGCGAGTTAAGAAGAATTTAGCAAACTATATAAAGGAAAGTTAAGTGCTTTAAATGTGCCTTTCCAAAGTTGAACGACTGCTAAAAGTTTAAAAACACACCTCTGAAGACAGATTCCATTTAATTGAAGTCACAGGATTCAATGAAAATCAATAAACATCTCTGAAATTAAAAGCTGTACCTAAAGTACTATTTTGTAGAAGAGCTAGATAAACTCTCCTTTCTTCCAAGTACTATACACAACAATACAATGCATTGCATTTTCATTAGATGTTTAATTATCATGGTCTTTACAAAACATTTTATCTGCAACTTCATTTCACTTGGGACCACAGGAGTTAGTATATTGGAATGATTTTCAGTGACGGCTGATTTAAATTAAGACTGTCTGCCTTTTAGAGATCGAATATCAAGCAGGAAATCTATTGTGCCATGTGGACCACCAGTACTATAAATTGATTTGAATTTCTGGCCCCTTGCAATGTGTTTAACTCTGGGCTGCTATCCAGAGACAGCGGTAAAGAGAGCTGTTACTTTGTTTTGTAGTCATTCTCTCTTACACCAAAATATTTCTTTATCATGTTTACATTTTAATCCAGTACTTCTCTACGAATATGAATGAGTCATCAGACCTACTTTAATTAAATTTTTTTCACAATGAATTTTATTTTTAAAATTACTCTGCTGGGGGAAATAATGATTTATAAGACAAATGTTACATGAGTACAGTTTCTTATATCTCCACAAGAGGTGTCTGCATATCAAACCCAATACCAATGACTTCTTCCTCTGTCACCATGCATAAATTAATTTTGGTACATCCAGAGAAGGGAATATTATTCAGCAATGGGAAAAAATGTCAAGACATCAAAGTATGGAGGAAGCTTAAGTGCATATAACTATGTAAAGAAACCAGTTTGACTGTATTCTGCACATTTCTTAGAAAAGGCAAAACCAGGGTCTCAGTGTGAATATTAGGAGGAACAGGGTGAATAGGCAGAGCTCTGAGAGCTTTCAGACAAGTGAAATTGTCCTATAAAATACTATATATATAATACATTATATATATATACTATATATATAATGAATATGATACATAATATCATATTCATTATGATGTAATGATGGAGATATGTCATTTTACATTTGTACGAACCCATAGAACATACAACACCAAGAGTGAGTCCTAGTATAAACTATGAGTTTTGCCTGATGATGACGTATCAATATACTGGCTGATAAACTGTAGTAAGTAGAGCACTCTGGTGGGGAGTAATAATGAGTTGATAAACAGGTTAACTGTGCATGTGTGGGGTAAGGATGTATATAGGAAATCTCTGTAACTCCTCTTTTTTCTATGACCCTACAACTATTCTAAAAATTAAATCTTAAAAAAATAAAATCAGAATTTATCAGAGAGTAAAATAACTATAACGTGTGGCTGGGGAGGTGGCTCAACTGGTAGAACACTGGGCTTGAGAGCCTGACGTTTCCAATTCAGTCCTTGGTACCACAAGTATTGGGGTAGTACTCTATTCCACCCCCCAACCTTCCTCTCTGCCACCCCCTTCTCCTTTTCCTTCCCTTTTGAAAAACTCATTGTCTCTTATGTAGTAAACAAAGTAATTATTTTACAAAAGGAAAAGTTCGATGGCAACATAATAATAATAAAATCTACCAGATTTTATTTTTGTGGCAGAGAGTGAAAGAGACCAGAGCACCATTCGATAATTTTATGCACTGCTGAGATTCATACCCATATCTCCACTCATACAATTCATGCCCATATTTCTACTGCTTAGCCACCTTCTTGATCTTAAAAATTTAATTTAATTTTATATAATTATTAAACAAAAAAATACTAGCTACAGATACTGATTCTCATTGGATCCAAGAAGAGGGTGATTGCTTAATTTTCAGGTCTTAAAAATGGTGGATTATCAAGATTAATCAATCTACTTCTTTCAGATCAAAGTGCATACCATATTAAGAATTACCTACAGGCCATGTAAACAGAGAGCACACAGTCCTGGAAGCCATCGTTCATTTATTCAGTCTGCAAGCGTATAGCATGTTTTTGAGACCAGGAGAAGAAAAACCATTACATATTGGTAATCAACAAATGATGTGTATCTATAGTTTGTTCAAGAGGAAGACAAGTGAAACTGAAGAGATGAAGAAAACCCTTATAAAATCACATGAAAGAATTTTAATTGCATCAAAGAATTTAAAAAGGCTTTGCTCCAGAAAGTTTTGGAACTTTCATATGGACTCTGTATAGGAAGCAGCGTGTGTACACACACATGACATCTCTCACTAAAATGATCTGCTTATATTTTTCTTTATCCCAAATCAATATTCCATGTTTCTATGAGGGACAAATCAGTCTTTCTAAATATGTTTTCTCACTATAAGGGAAAACAACCTGTTGGGAATTGATGTGTTGAAGACAGAAACACACAAAGTAAAGTTGCCAGTTACCAAAATCATGTCAGTCTTTTTATAATAGGACAAAAATAAATATTAGAAAACAACTGGAATTTAAAGATCATTGAATAATCATATAATAGCCATGTAGAGAAAGGGAGTAGTATATATGTAGCAATAGTCTTAAATGTTAGAGATGATATTTAGAGAAAGGGTAGTTCATTTGTTCATTCACACATTTATAGGAACTATACTGTACCTTAAGTAATGAAAATTCAAAGGCAAGGACAGCACTATGCTGCCTACCAGAACTTCACTAGACGGTATTATATGACAGTGAATGGGGAAAAGTCATTCTAATACAATAGTAGAAAGGCTGTGATGAAGGCATGCCAAGGGTACTGAGAAAAGAAGGTGTATGGGGGAGAGAAGAAGCTCTTGAGTTCAACCTGGATGTATGTGATGGGTTGAATGGTGACTCACTTAAAGATATTTCCACTCAGAAGGTGTACATTTCACCCTATTTTGGAAAAAACAAACAAAAAACCTTGCAATTTGATTAAGGATCTCAAAATGATACCATCCTGGATTAGGGTGGGTCTTGAATTCAAAGTCAGTATTCTCTCCAAGAGACAGAAGAGAATTATTTCCATAATTTATCCTATAATCTGTCCAGTTGTCCGTAATTTGCTACAGTAATTTGGGAAACTTATGTAAAATGGAATGTGTGAGAAGTTAAGGGAAACAGTGCCGAGATGAAGGCTTGAAGACACACTTAGAGTGAACCAGATGGAATGATGCAAGTGTAGGATAGGAAGATTAAAAAAGAGGTAGGAATGGAAGGAAAAGTGCTACAGTGTTCAAGGAAGGGTCTTTTGTAAGTAAAGGAATGACCTTGAAAATAGACTAGTTTCTAATAAATTATCTCATGATTGGTTTGTTGTAGCAGAAGAGAAATGGGTTGTCCATAGGCACTTAAGAAGGATTTCTGTGAGCACATGTGTTGGTAAAATGTTGCATAGAATATTTGTATTATAGAGATCTGAAATTTATGCAAATAATTCAGGAAAATTCTGGGGTTTCCTCCTCACAGAGTTTTCAGACTTGTTTTGTGTATCATGTGTATAAAATACCTACATTCAACTTAAGGAAAAGAGTATTTCCATAATATATTCGTAAAACAATGCCACAGGTTTGGATGATGTTAGGAAAGACTTTCAGTCCCATTCCTATTTGTAGAAGCTAAATCATCAGGATTCTTGTCTTCTTCCTCCTTTCTTCGTTTTTTTCTTTGCTCTTCTTCTTCTCCTCCTCTCTTCTTCTTCTCTTCATCCTTACCCCCTCTTCTTCCTCCTCCTTCTTGTCATCTTCATTCTATAAATAATTCCATAGGTTTGTGGTCTGGGAGGTGGCGCAGTGGATAAAGCATCAGACTTTCAAGCACGAGGTCCTGACTTCAATCCTCGGCAGCAAGTGTATTAGAGTGATGTCTGAGCTCTTTCTCTCTCCTCCTGTTTTTCTCATTAATAAATAAATAAAATATTTTAAAATAATAATAATAATATAATAATTCCATAGGTTTTTTTTTTTACTACCATTTTGGGGGACTTCTTCTGCAATTGAGGAAAACAAAAGCCTTTGTTTCTAGTTTTACTTTATTCTTTATTTTGTCTCACTGATACCCTAAAACAATTGATTCTTTCTGATAAATGGTTTGGACTCAGGACTAATATGAGAGGCCATGAAAGGTCCTAGGTGAATTAGTCAACCACAGCAAAGTGATGTCAGGAGGTGAGGACACAGGTAAAGAGACCTGTGGAGAGTAACAGTAAGTTCTAGTGATTCTGGGGCTTAGATGGTCCCAAATATCCATGTAACCATTCATCCACAGGCTCGCTTTTGCCTAAGAACAATTTCTCTTCTCAGCTGTTTCTCATGACTTTTTATTTTATTCTTCTGATTTTTCTTTTTTTCTGGTCAAATAGGCATCCCTTAAAGTGAATCTGAAAATGTGACCTCTATGTCTAAGTTCCAGAGCAGGATAAATGAGGGTCCTAGGCTTTTGCCCTAGTTTTTCTTAAGGTACTGCCTTGTTTTTTATGCAGGGTGAGTCAAAAAAGATGAAGATGAATGACTTTCAGAGAATGACATTTACAGATAAATTATATAACCAAAGTAAACTACAAGAGTGTGATGTCGAAGTCAAGATGAAAGAAGGCTTTATTTCAATAAGAACAACAGCCTTGGGCTGGGGAGATAGCATAACAGTTATACAAAAAGCCTTTCATGCCTGAGGCACCAAAGGTCCCAGGTTTAATTCCCAGCACCACCATAAGCATAAGCTGAGCAGTGCTCTGGTAAAAGAAAAAGAAAGAAAGAAAGAAAGAAAGAAAGAAAGGAAAGAAGGAAGGAAGGAAGGAAGGAAGGAAGGAAGGAAGGAAGGAAGGAAGGAAGGAAGGAAGGGAACAGCTTTATCCCTTCACTACCAATGGGTGTCTAAGATCTACATTTTATGGTGATCTACATTAAATGGTAGATAAATGATGCCTCCTTTGGAACCTTTTATAAATACTTCCAGATCATAGTTCCTTATTTAGTTCACATAGAGGCTGTTGAAACCTTTACCAAAAGCAATTTAGAGAAGGAATTTTCTTCTAACAAATATTCAAAGCCATCACAACTGTTTTCACCCTCTCTCTCAGCTTAGCTTTGGTTGAATGCTTATTTGTGTTTTATAGATTAGGGTTGATTTTTTAAAGTATCTACAAATCTTTCCTAAGTAAAGGACAGCTTGCTGATCTGTATGCAAATGATATACTTGTCTGCCTTAAAAATTTAAGATTGACTTTGCACTGACCCCATGCTTTTCTCTCAGTGGAGAAAAATGAAAAGATATTTATAATACCTGTGGACATTGTGTACGATACCAGTGGGAGCTTTTCTTCACCAGAATAGCAGAAACATGGGCAGACTAATATATGGCAGATCTAAGCAAAAGGCAGATTGAAACTAATTTACATAGCAGGGTATTACTAACCCAAGTGCTCTGTGGTTTCTCCTCCTTTAACCAGAATGCTATAATTTGCTATAAGAAAAGAGCATAAAACAGAGTAGAGGCACAAATACAATAATATACTAGTTGAGTCCCCCAAAATTCAAAATTTGAATATCACATTTTTCTCTCTAAATATCTTGTAATCTTGAGGACAGCTTAAGTAGTTTTTACAATGGCCTACTTCTGACCTGGGGTAAGCCACAAAAGTCTCATCCATGTTTAAAATTCATGTGCTTCACAATTTATACCCTACAGTTCATCAGTTTTCACAGTTTGAAAAACCTTTCTTTGCTATACATTTTAAAACTCTTTTCATAGATATCTTAAAATTTAAAATAGATAGAACAGAACATTGACCTGAGATGAAATATGGATTTTTTATGCTTCTCTAGAACTCAAGTTTTATTAAGATTGTTGAAAATAAGAGCACTTCACTTAAAAAGGCCAATGAAATCCAAAGGATGAATTGCATATTGTCAACATACCTACTCTTACCTTACAAAAAACATATTTAATTCTAAACATCAGTGATTTCTTGGATTACAGTATATTCACACTTCATTTTTTAATGTTTTGCCCCCCCCCACACACAGTTGCCCATTCAGTGTCTTTTTTTTAAAATTTTTTAATCTTTTATTTATACCTTTTTTTTCTTTTCTGATTTTTTTAATTGGGGAATTAATGTTTTATATTCAACAGTAAGTACAATAGTTTGTACATGCATAACAATCCCCAGTTATTTCCCTGCTCTTTGTCTGTCTCTGGTGGCCATTAACTGTCTTTTATTCTCAAATGGTAATACTGAAACTCTCCAGGTCATTATGGAAATGGATGAAAATAGTTCTTTGTATCATAAGAGTCTTGAGTTTTACCCCCTTTCTCCTTTATTTTTTAAAAATTTTGTATTATCTTTATTTATTGGACAGAGATAGCCAGAGATCAAGAGGGGTTGGGGAGATAGAGAGGCAGAGAGACAGAGAGACACCTGCAGACCTGCTTCACTGCTTGTGTAGCTCTCCCCCTGCAGGTAGGGACCAGGGACTCGAACCTGGGTCCTTGTGCACAGTAATGTGTGCGCTTAACCAGGTGTGCTACCGCCTGGCCCCTATTTTTTCCCTTACTTTTGAAAATAGTTAATTTTATTAAATTAATGAGAGGGAGAAATACAGCAGGAAAGATACCGAAAGGATACCAGAGCACTGCTTATCCGGGGCACATAGAGGTGCTGGGGATTGAACCTGGGACCTTGGAGCCTTAGGCATGAAAGTCATTTGCATAAACATTATGCTATCTCCCCAGCGCTTGTGTTATATCTTTTACCTAATGGTTTTGCATTCATTGACTCCAAATGCAGTCAGTAGAAGAGAAAAATCTAAGAATTCTTTTAAAAATAATTTTATTTTTTTATTAGTCGTTCATCAGCCTTTTATAAAAGTATAAGGTTTCAGGAGGTAGGACTAGAAAGATAACACAATGCTTATGCAAAAGGACTTTTTTTCCCAGGGTTATTTCTGGGGTTCAGTGCTGGAACTATGCACCCACTGCTCCTGAAGGCCATCCCCCCCCCCCATTTTATTGGATGAAATAAAGACAGAGAAAAATTGAGAAGGGAAGGGGAGATAAACAGGGAGAAAGAAAGATAACTGCAGAGCTGCTTTGCCACTTATGAAGCATCCCCTCCTGCAGGTGGAGAGCCAAAGTCTCAGAACTTGAATGGGTCCTTGCACTTAATACTATGTGTGCTAACAAGGTGTGCTACTGCATATCCCCCATGACTTTTTCTATATGTGTGCTTTTTAAAAATATTGTATTTATTTATTGGATAAACAGAGATATTGAGAGGAGAGGGGAGATAAAGAGAGGGAGAGAGACACTTAGGGAACTACTTCACCTTTTGTGAAGCTTTCCTCCAGCAAGTGGGCTCCAGGGGCTAGAATCTGGATTTTTGAATGTTATAACATGTGTGCTCTACTGGGTGTACCACCACCTAACCCCTCAGATTACTTTCTTGCCTTAAGCACCAAAGGTCCTAGGTTCAGTCCTCAGCATTATCATATGCCAGAGGTGAGCAGCATTCTAGTAAAAAAAAAAAAAGTAATCCAGAGGTATAATTTCACATTCACACATGTATCCTCACCCTTCATCAAAGTCATGTGCTCACCTATAACAACCATAGTTCTCAAAAAGTCCAAGAGACAGTTGTCACCATTTTTGATTTTGCAAGTTCATTTGATTTAGTCATCTGTGTTCCATATATGAGTGAAACATTTAATAGCTGACCTTCACTTCTTTTTTCACTTATCATAGCCACCTTCAGTTCTATTCATTTTGTCTCAAGTGCTATAGTATTATCTTTTTGATTACAAAGTGGTATTCCATTGAATATAATTTCTTTATATGGTCTTCTGTTTTTGAGCATTTAGGCTGCTTCCATATTTTGGCAATTGTAAACATAACAGCTATGAACATAAGTTGAAAACACATATACATCTTTATTGAGTAGAGTGGGAACCACTTACCATTTACAGCCAACTTACTTCTAGTCTTCCCTGGCTAGAGATAAGTATTGAATTGTTGCCTTTCAGATAAATTTCAATCTAGGAAGAGCTCCTGCTTGCTCAGTTTCTTTCTCCAATTAACACAAATCATATCTGGTACTATCTACTTGAGGCACCACCAGTTTTCAGAGTATGCTATTTCATACTAATAAATCCTTCCACTTACTCATTTACAGGTGTATTGGCAATCTGACTAGAATGAATGAATCAAGGCCTACTGTTTCTTTTTAATAATTTCTTATTTATTTGTTTGCTTAATTTTATCTATGTATTTATTTTTACTTATTTATTTATGTATTTATTTATTATATTTTTGCCACTGGGATTATCACTGGGGCTTGGTGTCTACATGGCTCCATTGTTCCTGGTGGTTATTTATTTCCTTTTACCTTCTTTTTGATAGAATGTGAAAAACAGAGAGAGATTGAGTTGAATTTAATCTGAATGTAGTTGAATTGAATTACTATTATGTGAGAACCTATATTCCAGGTGAGCTTCCACCCAGGCCCACCTGAATATTTCTAAAGTATGATAATCCTACATTTTTTCTGTTTAATAATATTCCATTTGTTTTAATGAGAGAAAAAGGTAGAACTTTTAAAAGGCAACAATAATTATGTAACAAGTTAGATGTGCTAATTGTGACTAAAATGGCAGTCATATTGCACATATAAGAGTATCATGTCAACCTGTTATACACCTTAAATTTTAAGATTTTATATATGATGTGTTTCTTCTAGTCATTTTTGATCTCAAGTAGTATATTCAGGCCTTTAATCAAATTTGAGTTGATTTTTGTGCATGGCATAATGTATTGTTAGATAAGTCTGTACTTTTCCCATATCCTTAGCTACTTTGTTGTACATTAATTTACAATATGTGTATGGGATTATTTCTGGACTCTTAGTTGTGCCTCATGATCCTGTCTTGTTTTAGTCTAGCATGATACTATTTTGTTTACTATGACTTTATAATATAGTTAGAAATCAGGGAGAATGATATCTTTAGTTTCCTTGTTCTCAAGATTGCTTTAACTCATTTTATGTAAAATGCTATGTTTACTTTATTTTGGTGGAAAATGTATGTAGATTTGATAGGAGTACAATGGGATCTATTGATTACCTTGGATAATATGGAGATTTTGATGATAGTTATTTCAGTTCATGGACACAGAATATCTTTACATTTATCTTTTTAAATTTCTTTTATTAACATCTTAGAGTTTTCAGTGTATAGTTCTTTATACTCTTGATTATTTTTATTTCTAAGTATTTCTCACTCTTCTTTTTAAATGAAATTGTAATGGATTGTTTTTCAGGTTCTTTCTTCCTTCTGGCTAATCATTATTAGTGTACGGAAGTAGAATTTTTGCCTATTGATTTTGTTTCCAACAACTGATTAGCTCTAACACTATTTTGGTGGGTTCTTTAGGACTTTCTGAAGATAATGTGTAATTCCAAATACTGACAATTTTGCTTCTTCTTTTAATCTGTGTATCTTTTACTTCTTTTTCTTAGCTAATTATTCTAGCTATTAGTTCTAACAAGCATTTCCAGTACAGTGTTGCATAGAAATACCAAGAGTGGATATCCTTAAATTGTTCCTGATTTTAGAGGTAATTTTTTTTTTACCAGTAAGTGTATTAACTGCAATCTTGCTATATTGATTTTGTTTGAAGTTTTTCTCATAAATGGATGTTGAAAGTTTTATAAACTTTTATGTATTTATTGAGATGAGCATATACTTTTATCCTTTACTTTGCTATTGTGGTATAACAGAGAAATTGATTTACAGATGTTGAAATATCTTTACATTCCTGGATTAAATTCTACTTGGTCACAGTGTATTGTCCTTTTACTGTACAGTTGAAATTTTAAAAAATATTTTGTTGAGTATTTTTGCACCTATGTTCTTGAGTAATATTGGCCTGAAATTTTGTTTTCATGTAGTGTTTATGTATAGTTTTGTTATCATGATTTATTATTACCAGTTCCATAAAATTAGCATAGAGTGTTCCTCCTATATCTTGAAAGTTTGAGGTGGATTGGTACTAATCATTATTGAATATTGTCTAGATTTCCTCAGTGAAGCCAGATTGTCCTGGACTTTTGTTTGGTACACTTTATATTTATTACTTCAGCATCAGGGTCTCATGGAACAGTGATACCACCACTACTGAGTCACCTTTTTCATTATTTACTATTTTAGAAAGAGGAAAGGGAGAGTCAGAGAGATACAATAGTATATACTTCACATCCGTGGAGCTCCTGTTGGTATTTTGGTACTCCCATATGGTGCCAGGACTTAAACACATGACCTTGTACTTGTTAAGGAGTGCCAGGGGAGTTACCTCTCAGCCCCTTGAGCTTTGTTTGCTAGGAGGTTTTAGATTACTGATTCAGTCTCCTTAATCCTATACAGTTTTGGTGAGACTTTCTGTTTCTTCACAATTCAGTTTTAGAATTTTTTTTTTCTACGAATCTATACATCTCTTAAAAATATCCGATTTTCTGGCATAGAACTGCTCATAGTAGTCTCTTAATAACCATTTGTATTTTGTAGTCTTAGTTATTATGATTCCTCTTTTAGTTCTAATTTTATCTTTGTATACTCTTTTCCCCTCAGTACCCCTAGGTGAAAGTTTCTCAATTTATTAACTTTTCAGAGAATGAATTTTTTATTTATTTAAAAAAGGAGACATTAACAAAACTGTAGGATAAAAGGGGTACAACTCTATTCAGTCCCCACCGCAAGATCTCGATATCCCATCCCCTCCCCTGATAACTTTCCTATTCTTTAAACCTCTGGGAGTATGGACCCAAGGTCATTGTGGGATGCAGAAGGTGGAAGGTCTGGCTTCTGTAATTGCTTCCCCGCTGAACATAGGTGTTGACTGGTCGATCCATACTCCCAGTCTGCCTCTCTCTTTCCCTAGTAGGTTGGGGCTCTGGGGAAGTGGAGCTCCAGGATAAATTGGTGGGTTAGTCTGTCCAGGGAATTCTGGTTGGCATTATGCTAGCATCTGGAATCTGGTGGCTGAAAAGAGAGTTAGCATACAAAGCCAAACAAATTGTTGAGCAATCATGGATCTAAAGGCTGGAATAGTGCAGATGAAGTGTTGGTGGCTACTCATTGCAGACTATTGTGTACCTTTGCTTTCAGGTATATATTTTACCCTAGTTTATAGATACATGTGAACACATGCTCTATCTCACGGGAACTGGTTTATATCTAGGTTTTCAGACTTTGTTAGGAAGTGAACTGCCTGGATTAGAATTAGAGAATATTATGAAAGGAAAGGTCTCACCAGAGTAATGAAGCTGAAGGGTTGTCATTCCACACCTGAAGTATCTGGACACAGTCTGAGGTGATGCAAGCTGAGGTGGTACTCATTGTGTTGATTAGGTTGGGACTGGCGGATGCAATATTATTTGGTATGATTGAGAGAAGCATGCAGGAAAGTGGGTCCCACCCTAAGGTTCCAGGACTGGGGGGAAAAATAGGCTCTCTAGTGGAAATGTGAGGTTCCTGCTGTCTTAGGGTTCAAGAAGACAATAGATAGTTATTGTTATAATCACATTATTTGGTAATTGGGTTAACTCTGAAAAATCCCTTTGTTAGGATTTGCTTTATAATACCCAACATCACTATAATTTATGTTGCTTGACATTATTTGTATATACCTGTGCCATGGGTTGCTTCTGTTCTCCCTGGTTTAGGCTTTTGAGAGTCAACATATCAAAGACTCAGACTATCTATTGAGAAAACTCAATTCTGTGCTTTAAAAAGTTTAAGACATTCAATCAATTTTTCCCCATCTCATATTAATTAAATAGTGATTTATATGACTACAAATTGATAGGAGTGTACATAAATACCATTCCCACCACCAAAAGACTGTGTCCCATGCCACCCACCCACCCCAACCCCATCCTCACCTCCCGCCACCCTGAGAAGCCGAATATCCACCCTCACCATCACCCCAGGGTTTTTACTTTGGTGCCCTACTCCAAGAATGAATTTTTAAAAATCACTTAATCTTTATTTATTAGATAGAGACAGCAAGAAATGGAGAGGGAAAGGGACAACAGAGGGAGAGAGAGAGATAGATAGATAGAGAGAGAGAAATACCTGCAGCCCTGCTTCACCACTCGTGAAGCTTTCCCCCTGCAGGTGGGGACTAGGGGCTCGAACCTGGGTCCTTGCACACTGTAACATGTGCACTCAATCAGGTGTGCCACCCAGCCCCTTAGAGAATTAATTCTTCATTTCATTAGTGTTCCCTACTGCTTAACCTTATACTCTGAAGAATGGTTGCCTAATGACCAAATATTGAAATTTCTGTTTTTGTTTTTTTGTTTTTTGCCTCCAGGGTCATCACTGGGGCTTAGTGCCTGCATCATGAATCCACTGCTCCTGGAGGCCATATTTTCCCATTTTTGTTGTTGTTGTTTGATAGGACAGAGAAATTGATAGAGGAGGGGAAGACAGAGAGGGGGAGAGAAAGACACCTGCAGATATTCTTCACCCGCTTGCTAAGCAACTCCCCTAAAGGCTGGGGAGCTGGGGGCTCAAACCTGAATCTTTGCACCAGTCCTTGCTCTTTGTATTATGTGAGCTTAACTCAAGTGCACTACCACCCCACTTCCAAAATTTCTGTTCTTGACAACAGCATACTGACTCAAGAAATGTGAGCCAAATTTTGCATGTTCCATATCAGGTCTGTTGATCAAAGACCTAGTAACTCTCTTTAACTTAGCAACCAAGTGCTTCCCACATACACTGAAGGCTTTTTGGATTCAGTTTCAATATTGATTACTGGTTATATAGTTTTTTGCAGCAAGTTAATTAAAACATTGATTTATGACAGTGATTTTCAAACATAACTAGACAAATACCAGGTTTTGAATTTCCAAACTATTGCTGAATATCACTCTAAAGTATAAAAGACAAATGTGAGTACTAAACTGAAATAAACAAAAATATACAAACCACAGAACCAAATTTTGTTAAATAATAAAATCAAGGGCTAAAAAATTGCTTGTCTGGCAGAATGATTGCTTTACATACATAAGATCCTGAATTTGATCTCTGGCACCAAATGGAAGCACCAGGGACAGCACTGTGATCACTTCATAAATGGTAGAATATCTTTCCTCTCTCTCTTTTCTCTCTTTCTCTATCTCTATTCCTCTCAGTCTCAAAAAAGAAAAGTTGAACTAGGGTGTTTTCTCATTAAAGTCTTGCTTGTGCAAGACCCTGGACTCATTCCCTGGCATCTCATAAAAAAATAAACGTGGAATTTTGAGTAGAGTGCCAAAGTAAAAACCCTGGGTTGAAGGTGAGGTTGGATGTTCGGCTTCATGGGGCATGGGGAGTGGGAGTGGGGGTGGGACACAGTCTTTTGGTGGTGGGAATGGTATTTATATACACTCCTTAAAGAAAGAAAAAGAGGGGGTTCCCATAAGATGGTGGACTGAGAAGCTGCTAGTGGCTTGAGCTCTGACCACATCTTCTGGAAACAGTAGGATTTTCTGCCTTTAGTAGGCCAGTCAATAAGGGGTCCTAGCGGTGACACCAAGGAAGTGACTATAACTTAATTTGGGTTAAGAAATAGAGTAGAAAAAAAGGGGAAAAAAATTCTTTCCTTTTAATTACTAAGCACACCTCCTCCCTCCCCCCCCATAACTAGTCCCTGGGGACCATCTCCTAGCAGGCTCCCCTGCTGAGCTTCTGTCTTTACCAAATTCCTGTCCCACCAGGGAGTATCATTCATTCTAAGTCTATACCCTTCTGAAACCTCTGGCCTTTTTTCTTTCTAAGTAGTCAACCCCCCCACCTCACCCCACATATCTAATTAAATAATTAAAAATAAATAAATAAATAAATAAACTCTTTCCTTTCACTGCTCTTTTATGACTGTTCTTTTTCTTATCTTTTTCTTTTTTCTCTCTCTTTCTTTTTTTTTCTTTTTCTCATTCTTGTCATCCATTCTTCCTTAATCTTACAGCTTCCTAAGCCACAGGGCCCAGCCCCCACACCACCAAACAGTGTGCTTTTTTGAATTCACTGATACACATTTGGGAATTATTTGGGGGAAGAATTCTGACTCAGTGTGGACTCTCACTGCGAGTGTCTCTGCTCAACTTCACTTCCTCCTTTAGCCACCCCTAGAATATACAGTGGATAGTAGATTTGCATAACTGTCTATTTCAGCTATCCTTGTCTAGTCCTGAGGTGTTTTGTTTTGTTTTTTCTCATTCTTAACAATCAGGTGCCTCTGATCGCGAGGTTTGAGGTAATCTGGGACAGGGTTTTTTTTTTACCCTGCTCTATTTTATTATTAATATTATATAAAGGCATATATCTTCCCCCCCTTTAGGTTGATCAGAATTAACTCTTAGGGTATCTTTCATTGCTAGGGTAGTGGGCATTTTATCTATTGTGGGAGGAACTTGTCTCCTTACTCCTACCTCCTCTACAGACTCTCCCCTCCCTCCTCCTCCTGGCTAATTAAAAAAATCAAATTAAATTAAAAATAAAGTAATAAAAAAAACCCTTTCCTTTCACTGCTCTTTAATTACAGCTCTTTTTCTTATCTTTTCCCTTTTCTCTCACTTGTCTCTTTTTTCTTTTTCTTTTTTTTTTTTATCTTATCATACACTTCTTCCTTCTTCTTTGCCTTTCTGAATTTGTGAATTATTTTGGGGAAGAAATCTGACTCAGAGTGGACTCGTTATGTGTGTATCTCTACTCTAGTTCCATTTCCCCTCTTGTTACCCCTAGGATATACAGTGGATAGTAGATTTACATAACTGTCTATTCTTGCTATCCCTTCTTTCTTTTCTCTTTCTTCTTCATTGGGATTTGGTTACTATTCCTACAAGACTGGAGAAATTGTTTGGCTAACTGGTAGTGATTAAACTGCTTCAATACTTGCTTCAGTTGCTACTGTAATTCCTGAGGTTGGTGAGTGCAATTGTCATAAAGGTATTTAGTACAGTGTTGCTTGTGCTCAAGGCACAACTGAGGAACAACAGAGGAACAACAGAGCATAAAAAATGAAACACATAAATCAAAGAAATGGGTAGATCAAAAACAAATAAAACTGCTACTCCAATGAATGAAGACAAGAGCCCAGAAGAAACCACAAATCAGCCAGAAGTAACCATAGATAAGAAAAGTATGCAAGCAATAATAAACTTATTAATCACAGAAGTGAAAACAACATTGGAGGAAAGGAATGGCAGTATTAGGGAAACAACAGTTGAGACCCCTGATTATCTTGAGGCAATTAGAGAACTGAACACTGAAATAGCTGTAATGAAGAAAGAAGCTGAGACAAGGAAAAGCAGACTAACAGAAGCAGAAAACAGAATTAGTCAGACAGAGGATGAGTTAGAGAAAACTAAGAAAGTGGTGAAAGAGCTTAAAAAGAGACTGAGAGACACTGAAAACAACAACATAAACATATGGGATGATCTCAAAAGAAGTAACATTCACATAATTGGCCTGCCAGAGGAAGAAAGAGAGGAAGGGGAAGCAAACATTCTAGAGGAAATAATAGAAGAAAACTTCCCAGACCTGAATAACAGAAAGGACATCAAGATTCAAGAGGCCCAGAGAGTACCAAACGGAATCAACCCAGACCTGAAGACACCAAAACACATAATAGTCACAATGAGAAGAAGTAAGGATAAAGAAAGGATCCTAAAGGCTGCAAGAGAGAAACAAAAAGTCACATACAAGGGAAAACCCATAAGATTATCTGCAGATTTCTCCAATCAAACTCTAAAAGTAAGAAGAGAATGGCAAGATATCTATCGAGCCCTGAATGAAAAAGGGTTTCAACCAAGGATAATAGATCCTGCTAGACTTTCATTCAAACTAGATGGAGGGATCAAAACCTTCTTAGACAAACAACAGTTAAAAGAGGCAACTATCACCAAGCCAGCCCTGAAAGAGGTTCTAAAAGACCTCTTATAAACAAGAACATCACAATAATACTGGCAATATATCAGAGCAAGCAAAAAAAAAAATTTTTTTTTTACATTGGCACTACAATACATTAAATCCATAATATCAATAAATGTCAGTGGCTTAAACTCACCCATAAAAAGGCACAGAGTTGGGGGATGGATCAGAAAACATAATCCAACCATATGCTGCTTGCAAGAATCCCATCTGTTACAACAAGATAAACACATACTTAAAGTGAAAGGATGGAAAACTATCATACAGGCTAACGGACCACAAAAAAGGGCAGAAACAGCCATTCTCATCTCAGACACGATAGATTTTAAATTAAATAAAGTAGTAAAAGATAGGCAAGGACATTACATAATGATTAGAGGATCAATCAGCCAAGAAGACTTAACAATCATTAACATCTATGCACCCAATGAGGGACCATCTAAATACGTCAAGCACTTACTGAAAGAATTTAAAAAATACATCAGTAGTAATACAATAATAGTGGGAGACTTCAATACCACACTCTCACACTTAGACAGATCAACAAAGCAGAGAACCAAGAAATATACAAGAGAACTGAATGAAGAGATTGACAGACTAGACCTCTTGGGCATTTTAAGAGTCCTTCACCCCAAAAAAACTGGAATACACCTTCTTTTCAAATCCACATAACAAATACTCAAGGATAGACCACATGTTAGACCACAAAGACAGCATCAATAAATTCAAGAACATAGAAATCATCCAAAGTATCCTCTCAGACCACAGTGGAGTAAAATAACATTTAACAACAAACAGAAAATTATTAAAAGTCACAGAATTTGGAAACTAAACAACATACTCCTTAAGAACCACTGGGTCAGAGAGTCACTCAAGCAGGAAATTCAAATGTTACTGGAAACAAATGAAAATGAAAACACAACCTATCAAAATATTTGGGACACAACTAAAGCAGTACTGAGTGGGAAACTTATAGCCATACAATCACATATTAAACACCAAGAAGAAGCTCAAATGAACGACCTTACTGTACACCTCAAGGACTTAGAGGAAGAGGAACAAAGGAACCATAAAGCATCCAGAAGGACAGAAATCACTAAAGGTAGAGCAGAAATAAACAACATCAAAAATAAAAGAACCATACAAAAGATCAATGAAGCCAAATGTTGGTTCCTTGAAAGATTAAACAAAATCAACAAATCCCTAGCCAGACTCACCAAACAAAAAAGAGAGAAGACTCAAATTAATAGAATTGTAAACAATGGAGGAGATATCACAACTGACACCACAGAAATCCAGAGAATCATGTGAAACTTCTATAAAGAACTATATGCCACCAAGCTAGAGAATCTGGAAGAAATGGAACAATTCCTAGAAACATATGCCCTTCCAAAACTGAACCAAGAAGAACTACAAAATCTAAATGCACCACTCACAGACAAAGAAATTGAAACCATTATTAAGAACCTCCCCAACAACAAAAGTCCTGGACCAGATGGCTTCACAAATGAATTCTACAAAACTTTCAGGAAACAGTTAGTACCCATACTTCTTAAGCTTTTCCATAAGATTGAAGAAACAGGACTACTCCCTTCCACCTTCTATGAAGCCAACATCACCCTGACCAAAAGCTGATAGGGACAGAACAAAAAAGAAAACTACAGACCAACATCTCTGATGAACATAGATGCCAAAATATTAAACAACCAGATACAGCAACATATCAAAAAGATTGTTCATCATGACCAAGTGGGATTCATCCCAGGAAAGCAAGGCTTGTTCAACATCCATAAGTCAATCAATGTCATTCACCACATCAATAAAAGCAAAGCCAAATACCCCATGATAATTTCAATAGATGCAGAGAAAGCCTTTGACAAAATCCAACACCCATTCATGCTCAAAACTCTACAAAAAATGGGAATAGATGGGAAATTCCTCAAGATAGTGGAGTCTATATATATAGCAAACCTACAGCCAACATCATACTCAATGGACAGAAGCTGAAAGCATTCCCCCTCAGATCAGGGACTAGACAGGGCTGTCCACTGTCACTGTTACTCTTCAACATAGTATTGGAAGTTCTTGCCATAGCAATCAGGCAAGAGAAAGGAATCAAAGGAATACAGATTGGAAGGGAAGAAGTCAAGCTCTCACTATTTGCAGATGATATGATAGTATACATAGAAAAACCTAAAGAATCCAGCAGAAAATTACTGGAAATTATTAGGCAATATAGCAAGGTATCAGGCTACAAAATCAATGTACAAAAATCAGTGGCATTTCTTTATGCAAACACTAAATCTGAAGAAGAAGACATCCAGAAATCACTCCCATTTACTGTTTCAGCAAAATCAATCAAATACCTAGGAATAAAGTTGACCAAAGAAGTGAAAGACTTGTATGCTTAAAACTATGAGTCGCTACTCAAGGAAATAGAAACTGATACCAAGAAATGGAAAGATATCCCATGCTCATGGATGGGAAGAATAAATATCATCAAAATGAATATTCCCCCCAGAGCCATATACAAATTTATTGCAAACACATCAAAGTTCCACCAGGCTTCTTTAAGAGAATAGAACAAACACTACAATCATTTATCTGGAACATGAAAACACCTAGAATTGCCAAAACCATCTTAAGGTAAAGAAACAGAAATGGAGGCATCACACTCCCAGACCTTAAACTATATTATAGAGCCATCATCATCAAAACAGCATGGTACTGGAACAAAAATAGGCACACAGACCAGTGGAACAGAATTGAAAGCCCGGAAATAAATCCCCACACCTATGGACATCTAATCATTGATAAGGGGGCCCAAAGGATTAAATAGTAAAAGGAGACTCTCTTCAATAAATGGTGCTGGGAAAACTGGGTTGTAACATGCAGAAGAATGAAATTGAACCACTTTATCTCACCAGAAACAGAAATCAACTCCAAATGGATCAAAGATCTAAATGTCAGACCAGAAACAATCAAATACTTAGAGGAAAACATTGGTAAAACACTTTCCCACCTACACCTCAAGGACATCTTTGATGAATCAAACCCAATTGCAAGGAAGACTAAAGCAGAAACAAACCAATGGGACTACATCAAGTTGAAAAGCTACTGCATATCCAAAGAAACTATTAAACAAACAGACAGACCCCTCACAGAATGGGAGATCTTCACATGCCATACATCAGACAAGAAACTAATCACCAAAATATATAAGGAGCTCAGAAAACTTAGCCTCAAAAAAGCAAATGACCCCATCCAAAAATGGGCAGAGGATATGACCAAAACATTCACCTCAGAGGGGATCCAAAAGGCTAACAAACATATGAAAAGCTGTTCTAAGTCACTGATTGTCAGAGAAATGCAAATTAAGACAACACTGATATACCACCTTACTCCTGTAAGAATGGCATACATCAAAAAGGACAGCAGCAACAAATGCTGGAGAGGTTGTGGGGACAGAGGAACATTCCTTTTACATTGCTGGTGGGAATGTAAATTGGTACAGCCTCTGTGGAGAGCAGTCTGGAAAACTCTCAGAAGGCTAGACATGGACCTTCCATATGATCCAGTCATTCCTCTCCTGGGGTTATACCCCAAGGACTCCATAACACCCAACCAAAAAGAGGTGTGTACTCCTATGTTCATAGCAGCACAATTCATAATAGCTAAAACCTGGATACAACCCAGGTGCCCAACAACAGATGAGTGGCTGAGAAAGCTGTGGTATATATATATACACAATGGAATACTATGCTGCCATCAAGAACAATGAACCCACCTTCTCTGACCCATCTTGGACAGAGCTAGAAGGAATTATGTTAAGTGAGCTAAGTCAGAAAGATAAAGATGAGTATGGGATTATCCCACTCATCAACAGAAGTTGAATAAGAAGATCTGAAAGGGAAACTAAAAGCAGGACCTGACGAAATTGTAAGTAGGGCACCAAAGTAAAAACCCTGTGGTGAGGGGTAATCATGCAGCTTCCTGGGCCAGTGGGGGGTGGGAGTGGGTGGGAGGGATGGGTCACAGTCTTTTGGTGGTGGGAACGGTGTCTATGTACACTCCTAGTAAAATGTAGTCATATAAATCACTAATTAATTAATATGAGAGGGGAAAATTAATTGTATGTCTCAAAGTTTTACTAGGAGTGTACATAGGGCCCACTTTCCCGTATGCCTCTCCCAATCCATATCAAATAATATTGCATCTGCCGATCACAACCTAATCAACGCAATGATGACCACCTCAACATGCTTCACCTCAGACTGTGTCCAGAGACTTCATGTGTGGAATGACAACCCTTCAGCTTCATTACTCGGGTGAGACCTTTCCTTTCATTTTATACTAATTCCATCTCAGATGGTTCACTTTCTAACAAAGTCCCAAAACCTAGATATAGACCAGTTTCTGTGAGAGAGAGCATATGTTCACACGTATCCATAAACTACTGCAAAATATATACCTGAAAGCAAAAGTACACTAGAGTTTGCAGTGAGTATCCCCCTAACACTTCCTCACCACTATTCCAAGCTTTGGGTCCATGATTGCTCAACAGTTTGTTTGGCTTCGTATGTTAACTCTCCCTTTAGTCACCAGGTTCCAGATGTCATCAGGATGCTGGCCAGGCTTCCCTGGACTGAAGACTCCCCCAATGTTTCCTGGAGCTCAGTTTCCCCAGAGACCCACCCTACTAGGGAAAGAGAGAGGCAGACTGGGAGTATGGACCGACCAGTCAACACCCATGTTCAGTGGGGAAGCCAGACCTTCTACCTTCTGCAACCCACAATGACCCTGGGTCCATGCTCCCAGAGGGATAGAGAATTGTAAAGCTATCATGAGAGGGGGTGGGATATGAAGATTGGGTGGTGGGAATTGTGTGGAGTTGTACCCCTCCTACCCTATGGTTTTGTTAATTAATCCTTTCTTAAATTAAAAAAATTAAAAAATTAATAAATAAATAAAATAGAAAAATCAAAAAAAAATTTTTTAATTTCTTTATTTGGG
Organism: Erinaceus europaeus; assembly: GCF_950295315.1. Taxonomy (NCBI): domain Eukaryota; kingdom Metazoa; phylum Chordata; class Mammalia; order Eulipotyphla; family Erinaceidae; genus Erinaceus; species Erinaceus europaeus. The sequence continues at coordinate 40,585,737 of NC_080171.1, read as the reverse complement.
GATTAATGGTTTATATTCAACAGTAAAATACAATAAAATACAATAGTTTGCATCACATTTCCACATAACAATACAACTGCTACTAAGTTCTCCTCTGCCATCATGTTTCAGGACCTGAACCCTCCACCCCAGATTCTTTTAATTTGGTGTAATACACCAACTCCAGTTCAAGTTCTGCTTAGAGTTTTCGTTTCTAATCTTGTTTTTCAACTTCTGTCTATTAGTGAGATCATCCCATATTCATCTTTCTGCTTCTGACTTATCTCACTTAACATTATATCTTTGAAATCCATCCAAGATGGGGTAAAGAAGGTGAATTCACCATGAACTGGAGACTTTGAAGCCACAGGAATAAGAGTCTCTTTGCATAACCATTTTTCCATCTACCCCTGTTCACATTTCTCAGTTTTCTTCATAACAATTCAACCCCCCTTTAGGTCCTCCCTGACATCATGTTCCAGGACCTGATCCCCACCTCCAGCCCAGAGTCCTTACTTTGGTGAAACACACCAGACTCAGTCCACGTTCTGCTTTGTGTTTATTGTTCAACTTTTTTTTTGTAATTGGATTCATTTCCTTGAAGATTAAAATTTATATGGAAAAGAATACTGCCAATATTTTCCTTTAAGTATTTGGTAGTTTCTGGTCTAACATCCAATAGGTGTTGAAATCCCCTATTATTACTATGTTAATATATTATTGTAGCCCTTTCAGTAGATGTTTGATGTATTTAGATGGTCTCTCATTGGATGCATATACTTTAATAATCATTAAGTCCTCTTGATTGACTGATTCCTCAAGCACTAATTAATGTCCATCCCTATATTTTCAAATTTTATTTATTTTGTATTACTATTGATGTATTTTTGAAATTCTTTCAATAGGTGTTTAATGTATTTAGATGGTCCCTCGTTGGGTGCATAGATGTTAATAATTGTTAAGTCTTCTTGGCTGATTGATCCTCTTATCATTATGTAATGTCCTTGCCTATCTTTTATTACTTTATTTAATTTAAAATCTATCGTGTCTGAGATGAGAATGGCTGTTCCTGCCCTTTTTTGTGGACCGTTAGCCTGTATGATAGTTTTCCATCCTTTCACTTTAAGTCTGTGTTTATCTTGTTGTGACAGATGGGATTCTTGCAAGCAGCATATGGTTGGGTTATGTTTTCTGATCCATCCCCCCACCCTGTGCCTTTTGATGGGTGAGTTTAAGCCATTGACATTTATTGATATTATGGATTTAATGTATTGTAGTGCCATTGTTCTAAAAAACAATTTGTTTGCTCTGATATATTACAAGTATTATAGTGATGTTCTTGTTTATAAGAGGTCTTTTAATACCTCTTTCAGGGCCGGCTTGGTGATAGTTGCCTCCTTTAACTGTTGTTTGTCTAAGAAGGTTTTGATCCCTCCATCTAGCTTGAATGAAAGTCTAGCAGGATATATAATCCTTGGTTGAAACCCTTTTTCATTCAGGGCTCGATAGATATCTTGCCACTCCCTTCTGGCTTTTAGAGTTTGAGTTGAAAAATCTGCAGAAAGTCTTATGGGTTTTCCCCTGTATGTGACTTTTTGTTTCTCTCTTGCAGCCTTTAGGATCCTTTCTTTATCCTTACTTCTTCTCATTGTGACTATGATGTGTCTTGGTGTTTTCAGGTCTGGGTTGATTCTGTTTGGTACTCTCTGGGCCTCTTGCACCTTGATATCCTTTCTGTTATTCAGGTCTGGGAAATTTTCTTGTATTATTTCCTCTAGGATGTTTGCTTCCCCTTCCTCTCTTTCTTCCTCTGGCAGGCCAATTATACGAATGTTGCTTCTTTTGAGATCATCCCATATGTCTCTGTTGTTGTTTTCAGTGTCTCTCAATCTCTTTTTAAGCTCTTTCACCTCTTTCTTAGTTTTCTCTAACTCATCCTCTGTCTGACTAATTCTGTTTTCTGCTTCTGTTAGTCTGCTTTCCCTTGCCTCAGCTTCTTTCTTCATTACAGCTATTTCAGCTTTCAGTTCTCTAATTGTCTCAAGATAATCAGTATTTTCCTTGGGGGTCTCAACTGTTGTTTCCCTAATACTGCCATTTCTTTCCTCCAATGTTGTTTTCATTTCTGTGATTAATAAGTTTATTATTGCTTGCATACTTTTCTTATCTATGGTTACTTCTGACTGATTTGTGGTTTCTTCTGGGCTCTTGTCTTCATTCATTGGGGTAGCAGTTTTATTTGTTTTTAATCTACCCATTTTTTTTTTAATTTATGTGTTTCTCTCTTTTTTTTTTTTTTTAATGTTCTGTTGTTCCTCAGTTGTTGTGTTTTGAGCACAAGTAACACTGTACTAAATACCTTTATGACAATTGCACTCACCAACCTCCGGAATAACCGTAGCAACTGAAGTAAGTATTGAAGGAGTTTAATCGTTACCAGTTAGCCAAACAATTTCTCCAGTCCGTGAAAAAATAGTAACCAAATCCCAGTGAAGAAAGAGAAAAGGAAGAGAGGATAGCAAGAATAGACAGTTATGCAAATTTACTATCCAGTGTATATTCTAAGGGTAACAAGAGTGTAAAGGGAACTAGAGCAGAGATACACACATAGAGAGTCCACTCTGGGTCAGATTTCTTCCCCAAAGTAATTCACAAATTCAGAAAGGCAAAGAAGAAAGAAGTGTATGACAAGATTAAAAAAAAAAAAAAAAAGAGAGAGAGATTGAGAGAGATAAGAGAGAGAAAAGGGAGAAGATAGGAAGAAGAGTTGTAATTAAAGAGCAGTGCGAGGAACTTCCCAAATGTGTATCAGTGAATTAACAAAAAAAAAAAAAAAAAAAAAAAAAAACCCTGTTTGGTGGTATGGGGTATCCTGCTAGTAGCTGGTCCCAGGCACTGCTTATGGGGGGAGGGGGGGCGGCGGGAAGGATGTATGCTTGAAAATTAAAAGGAGGAAAAAAGAATTTTTTCCCCCTACTCTAATTCTTAACCCAAATTAAGTTATAGAAACATCCTTGGTATGACCGTTATGGCCCCTTATTGGATGGCCTGCTAAAGGCAGAAAATCCTATTGTTTACGCGAGATGTGTCCGGAGCTCAAAGGCTGGCCGCTTCTGCTTCTCCGGGCGCCATTTTCCGGGAAACCCCGCCCTCCAGACTTTTTTAAAGGATTTCTCAAAAATGAAAACTAGCTCCAAGTCCTTTGATCCAATGAGAGCTATACTCAAGAAGTCTTTGGATCCACCCTCAGGGTCGCGGTGGACCCTGGCAACTCCCAAGAGGCAGCCCCCGAGCTAAAGTGCTCTCTCCGGGTCCTCTGCCCGCCGCGCTCTGCAACCGGCGGAGGAGCCGCCTTCCCGGGCAGGCGGAGGACAATGCCCGGCGCACTCGCCTTGCCTGGCGCCGCCTGGGAATTCTGGCGCCCCGCTAGTCCGTGTCACCTTTGCTCTAATTGTTAACCCAAATTAAACTGTAATAACTTCTTTGGTGCCCCCCCCCCCCCTTATTGACTGGCCTGCTAAAGGCAGAAAATCCTACCTTTGCCGACGATGCTATCAGAGCACTCGCTGTTAGCGACTTCTCAGGCCATCGCCATATTACCTCCCCCCTCAAATTTTATTTATTTTAAGGTCTATCATGTCAGATTGAGAATAGCTGTTCCTGCCCATTTTTGTGGGCCATTGGCTTGTATGATAGTTTTCCATCTTTTCACTTTGAGTGTGTTTGTCTAGTTGAATTAGGTGGTATTCCTGTAGACAACATATGGTTAGGTTGTGTTTTCTGATTAATCTTTCTACTCTATGCCTCTTAATAGCTGAATTCAGGCCACTGACATTTAGTGATATAGAGTGAAGATGTATTTTTTAATTTTTATTTATAAAAAGGAAATAGCAACAAAAAACATAGGATAAGAGGAGTACAACTCCACACAATTCCCACCACCAGAACTCCATATCCCATCCCCTCTCCTGATGACTTTCCTATTCTTTATCCCTCTGGGAGTGTGGACCCAGGATTATTATGGGGTGGAAGGTGGAAGGTGTGGCTTCTGTAATTGCTTCCCTGCTGAACATCGGCATTGGCAGGTTGATCCGTACTACCAGCCTGTCTCTCTCTTTCCTTAGTGGGGCAGGGCTCTGGGGAAGCAGGGCTTTATGACACATTGGTGGGGTCATCTGTCCAGGGAAGTCCAGTTGGCATCATGTTAGCATCTAGAACCTGGTAGCTGAGAAAAGAGTTAAGATATAAAGTCAAACAAATTGTTGACTAATCATAAACCTAAAGGCTGGAATAGTGCAGATGAAGATTTGGGGTCTCTGTTTTGTAGATAGTTACTAGTCCTATTTTAGTTATATTCCAAGAAGTCCGTGACTATACTAGTTTTTTTTTTCCCCCTGAGCCTTACATGTGATATGCAGGTGGATCCAAGTTATTGTCTGGGGAGATGATGTCATATCTGGAAAAAGGACCATAAAGCTGGTTCAGGGAAGAAAGTAGCTTCCAAATATGGAATGAAGATATTTTAATGCCATTATTCTAAAATTTTAGAGTGCTCTGATATATGGCATATATGATTATGTTTATGATTATGTGATTGTTGTAAGAGACCTTTCAGAACTTCTTTCAAGGCAGGCTTGGTAATAGTTGATTCCTTCAACTGTTGCTTGTCTGAGAAGGTTTTTATGCTTCCATCTTGTCTGAATGACAGTCCAGTAGGATACAGTCTTGTTCGAAAGCCTTTCTCATTTAATGCTTGATAGATATCTTGCTACTCTCTTCTGGCCTTTAATATTTGTGTGGAGAATTCTGCTGCTAATCTTGTGGGTTTTCCTCTGTAGGTGACTCTTTGTTTTTCTCTTGCATCATTCAAGATCCTTTTTACCCTTATTCCTTTTCATTCTAAATATGATGTGGTGTGGTGTCTTTAAGGCTAATTCTGTTTGGGACCCTCTGAGCTTCTTGAATCTTTATGTCTTTAATATTGTCTAAAGTATGGAATCTCCTGTATAATGCTTTCCTCCCCTCCCTCTCTTTCTTCCTCTGGTTGGCCTATAATGTGTATATTATTCTTTTGAAGTCATTCCACATATCTATGTTATTGTTTTCAGTATCTCTTAATTTCTTTTTGAGAGCTCTTATTTCTTTCTTAGTTTTCTTTAATTTGTCCTCAATCTTGCTAATTCTGTTTTATGCCTCACTTATTCTATTCTCTGTCCCTCTGTTGTTTTCTGTTGCTCAGCTATTTTGTTGCCCTGTTCCAGTACTGTTCACCTAGTTGTGCTCTTAACTCAGCTATTTCAGCTTTCAGCTCTCTAATTACCTCCAGATATTGTTTTCTTTCAGAGTTTCATTTACTGTTTCCTCACATCTGATGACTTTACGTTCAAACTCTTTCCTCACTCCTGTGACTAATGCCTCAATTAGTGTTTGGATCTTGTCCTCATTCTTAAGCGCTTCTACCTTTGGGGTTGGGGTTTAGCTGAGCTTTTGTCCTAGTTCATTTCTCCAATGTTTCTTCTTGGCTTAACTATTGTATATAGTTTGTTATGAGGTCCCTTTCTCAATGTTTTTCAAACCACTAATTACATTTGCCTGGATTGACTTGTGTCTGAGTAAGGTACCTAAAGAGTTCACAGTTATGAAAATTAACAGTTGTTTCAATGTTGTCTCAATCCTTGAGGTGAAGCACTGTGGCTGTTAAACCCTCTTTTGTCCTTTATCTTTCCTGTTGGCTATAGGAGCCTGTGACTTTTTAACTATAAGTAGATTTTTTTAGCTTAATTACTCACTCCTAACCTAGAGATAAAACAGGGTTGGGGACAGATAGCCCAGTGGCTATGCAAAGAGACTCCCATACCCCAAGGGTCCAAAGCCCCAGACCCATTTCTCTGACAGCAGCAAGAATCAAGTTGGGCAGCAGTCCTTAGCCCTGTGAGTTTCTAAAAAAAAAAAAAAAAAAATACTGTTTGTACTCCATGGGTTCTAAGGCAATTATTCAACGTGTCTCCAAATTCATGGGGAGAACTATGTGGAAAGGCTGCCACTACTCAGCCCCACTTCCAGACTACTGGGAGTGTATATCTTCTCCTGAGTTGCCCAGTCAAGTCTTTGCCTGCAATGTCAGCAAAGGGTCTCCCTGCTGCTGCTCCAGCCTCCAAGAGACAGTAAGAATAGAAACTCACAGTTACATTTGGTAAGCCTTAGGGGATCCTCTCCTCCCATCAGCAGTTTATTTGTTGGTAAAACTCAGGCAAGAGATGGTGCCTTAACTGGCAAACTGCTGGACTTTTACCTGTCTCTTCTGAGTAGATACCAACTTTCAGCCCCAGGAATCTCTCTTTAGGCCCCTATCTGTCCACAAGCCTCATGTGTTTGCACTCTCTCATGACTTAGTGGGTTCCCAAAGAATTCCGAGTCTTGGATTTTGTGTTCTCAGTTGATCTTCTTTGCTATTATTAGTTGACCAGGGAGAAGACAGAGAGAGAGGCAGTTGCTGCTACTCTGTTGAATGTGTTGATTTTGTTATGGGCATGACCCAGGTTGGAGCCTCATTCCCCACTGAGAAAAGCTTTTCTATAGTTGATTTCTTGCCATTTGCAGTGGTGGAAAAGTCTCAAAGAGTAAACTCACATATATGTATGTGAATCTTCCATCCAATTGCTATTCCATTTATCAAATGTTTGTAAAAGTAGAGTATTAAGTAATAGCAGATAGCCTTTTTGTCATACAATGCAATTTGAGAAAGTGTGCTATTCTGTTAAAATTCTGAGTTCTATATGATTATTTTTTATATTTCTATATCAGATATTAAATATTAAAAAATAATGGAAAACAGAAGAAACCTAAAATAGAGGGAAATGAATGGCATATATTATATGAATATATTTAATCTCCACATCCACCTCACAAATAAGAGTCATATTTCCTATTTATTTAATATTTGTTATTTATTTACTTTTGCCACCAGGGTTAATGTTGGCACTTAGTGCACTTAGTGCCTGCAGAACACCACCACTGCTCCTTTTTTAAAAAAAAACTTTTCCTTTTATTGATAAGACAGAGATAAATAGACGAAGGGAGAAAGAGAAAGAGAAACATCTGTAGGACTGCTCCACTACTCAGGAAGTTCCCCATCCCCAGCAGGTGAGTCTGAGTTAGGGCAATAATGGGGGCCCAGCTCCACATACATGTATGATCTGCCAGATATGCCACCACCCATTTCCAAAAAGCATAGTTCTTAAACCTGGGACTTCTATTACCAATAGAAGTCTTTTATTAGTCTTCAAATAAAAAGAAACAGATGGCCTATAGCACAATAATTTATTTCTTCTTATGCTAAATATTAAATCAGTAAGATGTTAAATGTTATGGTGTTAAAACAAAGTTTTGTTAATTTGTGACTAGTATGATAAGACATTTCATTTCATATAATTTGGTTTTATATACAAAATATTCCACTAGGGTGAAATCAGATTTTCTTTGACAGTCTGTGGGGAAAGGAAGAGTCTCTGAGAGAGCTGAACTATAATTGTGACATTACACACACACACACACACACACACACACACACACACACACACACACACACTTTCTGAGTTATTAAGCACTGGGACACTGTGAAACATGATTATTGCAAAGGCATATTAATTAAAAATAAGACTGACATTTGAAGCATATTTCAGATTTCATGGCAAATTGCATCATTCTAAATATAGTTTCAGATAATTATGACACATTTGGTGCTAAACTATTTTAGAATTCAAAACATTTCCATCTTGGAATGGTTGCAGTAAATCAGAGCATTTGATCAAGAATGCAGTGAAAAAAAGTGGATTTATTATTTCAGGCCTCCTTATATTCTCCTTTTAGCATTTATGTTCTATGCAGGTTAAGTTGGTAGAGTTATGCAAGGTGATGACATTTTGAGTGCAAATGGGATTTGACATTTTGAGTGTAAATAGGAGTGGTTTGTCTTCTTGCAATATAACTCACTCTGCACCAGCAGTTAAAATAAAGTGAAAACCACAGAAATGTAGGGTTATTCATTTTCTTTCATACACACCAAGGAATTTTATATTCAGTTATTGCTGTGAACATTATCCTACCCTTTTCTTTTTCAATTTATTGCCTCATTATAGGGATTGATAATGATATTTTTTTTTTGAATGAAGATACTACTAGAGATACATTTTTTTTTCCAGATTTTTTTCTAGGGGCTATAGAGACAACTTTTATCTTTCATTTAAGAGACTTCTACAGTGGCATTTTCTGTTCTTTATAAGATATATAAAGACTGGATAACTTTATGACATTTTTCTCTCTTCCCTAATACTTTTATTGAAGTGCAGAATAAAGTACACATAATATAGCTTAATTTTCTCCCTAATCTTAATGTAAGAGAGAAAGGGTGAGGGAAGGAGGCTGCAGCAAACTAAGAAAGGAAAAATCAGGCATTTTTAGCAGGAAGGAATGCTTAAATCTATGAATGTTTCAGTAATATCATTGAGACCTTTGAACTCCTTTCAGAGATAAGTAAATTGAAGTAATTTAAGGTAATTTGGTGAAGTGTACCAAGATAGCTAGTCACAGAACTGGCCCTACAACACAGGGCAACACAGTTATGGTGAGAATATATATTTTTCCATCCAGAGCTTTATTTAAATTTTTAGTAAAATCAAGCTTTGATGTAAGGTGATTTCTATAGCTCCTTCCAGTACTAATACCTGAAGGGTTGAGTTGTCAAATAGGTGAGCTTTGAGTTCTGGCTCTGCTTCTTACTGCTTGTGTAATGAGGGGGAGTAAGGATGACTTCTGAAACTTTCTAATCCTTGGTTTCCTCAGCTGCAAACTAGGAATTAAATATTTAGTTCAACACATATTTGTTGGATTTCTTAATCCAGACAATGAGTGTTCCAGAGTGGACAAGGCAAGACGGGCTACTATTCTCATGGTACTTGCATTCAGACGTTATTTGAAATGTTGAGTGAGTTTCTGTCATTTGATAGGCAATATGCTGGATGATGGAGAGATATCAGAAAATACTCCTAGAGTGGAGATATGTAGCTCAAAACCCCAGCAAAAGCACCAAGTATATAAGTACTATAAGCAAAACATAAATAAAAAATGCTATAATAATAAAGTAAGGCTTATATCTTTTTTATAAAAGCAAAGAATTAAGAGCATTTCTTTTCTTTTTCTTTTCTATATTTTATTTATAAAAAGGAAACATTGACAAAACCATAGGATAAGAGAGTATTTTATTTTTTATCTCTGCTTTTCTCACAATTTTTAGTTACTTTTTATCTTCTTTTCTTGAGATTTTTTTTTCTTTATGATGGAATTAATGGTTTATAGTCAATAGTAAAATACAGTAATTTGTACATGTGTAACATTTCTCAGTTTTTCAAATAACAATTCAACCCCCACTAGGTCCTCCTCTGCCATCATGTTCCAGAACCTTCATCCTCACCACTCACCCCAGAGTCTTTTAATTTGGTGCAATACACCAACTCCAGTCCAAGTTCTGCTTTGTGTTTTCCCTCTGTTCTTATTTTTCAACTCCTGTTTATAAGTGAGACCATCTCATATTCATCCTTCTCTTTCTGGCTTTTCTCACTAACATGATTCCTTCAAGCTGCATCCAAGATGGTATGAAGAAGGGGAATCACTATTTTTAATAGCTGAGTAGTATTCCTATACCCCAACTTACTCAGCCACTCATCTGTTGTTGGACAACTGGGTTGTTTCCCAGTTTTGGCTATTACAAGTTGTGCTGCTGTGAACATAGGTATAAACAAATCTTTTTCAGTTGGATGTGTTTGGTTCCTTAGGATATATCCCCAGGAAAGGAATTGCAGGATTATAGGGTAGGTCCACCTCTAGCCTTCTATGAGTTCTGCAGACTGCACTCTACAGGGGTTGGACCGATTTATATTCCTACCAGCAGTACAGGAGTGTTCCTTTATCCCTGCAACCTCTCCAGTATTTGTTGCTGCCATTTCTTCTGATCTATGACATTATCACAGAAAAAAAAAATGTTCCAAGTCATTGATTGTCAGAGAAATGCAAATAAAGATATAAGGACTATGTCTTTTATAAAAAGCTGAACAAGAGTTCCTTTACAAAAGTGACATTTAGACTAAATCTTTAGAAATAGTAAGAAACTAACTATGGAGAGTGGAAGAGGAACATGAAATACTGCTAATTTGCAGGAAAAGTTCAGTGTGCCTGATAGTAGGCTAAACTGAATAAGCAATATACCAAGGGCAGATGTACAAGGGCTTAAAGCCTTAAAGACTTTGGCTATGAGGCTGGGCAGTGACATTCCCAGTTGAGTGTACATGTTACAATACTCAAAGATCCAAATTTACATTCCTCAGTCTCCACCTGCAGGGGGAAAGCTTCACAAGCAGTGAAACAGTACTGCAGAAGTCTCTCTGTCCCTCTCCTTCTCTATCTCCTCCCAGTCCTTCTTGATTATTTCTATTTCTATCCAATAAATAAGTAAAATGTTAGAAAATAGTTTACTTACTTTTAAATTCAGTTAACGGTATCTAAAGGGGCCAGAGTGCTCACCTGGTAGAGCACATACCTTGCCATACATGCAGCTCAGGTTCGAGCCCTCGCACCATGTGGGAAGTTCTATGACACTAAAGAAATTCCTGGTGTTGTGTTGTGCTGTGCTGTCTACTGTGTATATCTCTTTCTTTCTCCCTCTCTATTGCTGAATGAGAAAGTGCCCTGAAGTGATAAAATCATGCATGTGTGTGAGGCTGGCTAGGTGCTCACATTCATATACATCCTGAATAGTTCTTTAAAGCTTTTTGGTGGGAAGAGTTTAGAACATCTTTGTCACTATTTATTGAATCATGAATTGGAATGGCAGATGTGAGAGATCAGTCAATGCGAAGATCAGGCAAGAGGTTGTGGAATGTTAACTACATTGGAGGCAGTCAATGTGGAAAAATGCAACTGAGTGAGGAAAGATTTTTAAAAAATATAATATTAGTGATTTAATATTGACTGTTCCCACTACCAGAGTTCTGTGTCCCCATTCCCGCCATTGGAAACTACAGTAGTTATCCCAAGGTCACATACTTGGGTTGACTATAATTTCTATAACTATCTATATTCACATATATTTACTGATTTTTTTTCTATGGTTCTGCCTTCTCTTCCTTTCTAAGTCACATCTACACCTATTACTTCTTCTGAATGTCCTTCATCTTTTCCTTTTCTCTCTCTGGGTCCTGACGGAATTGTAGTTCAGAACCCTCTGGCCATTGTTCCATAACATTTCTTCCCCTCTGGGAGTATGGACCAAAATTTCTTTATAGGTGTGTTTGGAAAATGTTTGGGAACCATGGTAAGTGCCAAGGACATGGATTTATGGAGGGCAACCAGGAGGTTTTTCGGTTATGCTGTATTGAGATATTAGTAAACAGGTCTATCAAATTATCACTAAGATTTGTAAATCTAAAGCTCAGAGAAGAGAGCTGGATGAGCGAAAAAATAAGTGTTGCTGTCATCAGTAAATGTCACAAAAATAGATCACTATAGAAAGGAGAGGCAAGGGAGTCAGTTGGCAGTTCCAGGCTAAGAGCACATGGCACAAAACACAACAACCGGCACAAGTAGTCCTGTTCCAACCCGGTTTGAGCCCTGGCTCCTCACCTGCAGGGGAGTCACCTCACAAGCGGTGAAGCAGGTCTTCAGATATCTATCTTTCTCTCCCCCTCTCTGTCTTCCCCTCCTCTCTCCATTTCTCTCTGTCCTATCCAACAACAACAACAACAGTAACTACAATAAAACAACAAAAGGAAAGAAAGAAAGAAGAGACAAGAAAATGATTTATCTCTGAGCCCTAAGAGATTCCACTATTCAGAAACCTCAAGAACAGGTCTCATAAAATAATCTACCAAAAGCAAGAAGGGAGAAGAGGCATTGTGATATTAGGAGCTATCAACGAATAGTTTATGTTCAGTAGGTTGAAAGTTTCCAAGTATAGGTGTGAGAAAAACATCTACTGGACTAGGCAACTAATGTTTTCTAGTTGTTTTAAACAGGAGCAAATTGAGAGAAATATTGGAGAAGGAAGACATTCTGGAACAGATTAAGTTATGTAAAGAGTGATTAGGAGTGAAAATGACACCTCTGAAAAGTTTAGCGAAGAAGGGAGCAACAAACAAACAAAACAAGCAGTTGTGAGCCAAATGTGGCCTCACAGAATGTTTATTTTTCTTTGTAAAGATAGAAGATATCATACGCTCACTTTGGTGAGTCCGTGGGAAGGCAAAGTAGAGGTTTATAAATAAGTTCTTTTAAAATGTTTTCATTTTTTAATATTTCATTTTATGCATTCATTTTTTGGTTAGAGAACCTGAGAGGGAATGAAGAGATAGAGAAGGAGAGAGAGAGAGATACCAGAAAAACTGCTTCCCCACTCATGAAGTTTCCCCACTACAGGAGGGAAGCAGAGATTTGATCCCTGGTCATTAGGCATGGTAAGGTATGCATTCTATCAGTTGTGTGACTGCCTGACTTCTAGAAATCAGTTCTATAGAATATAGAGGAGAGAACTAAAAAAATATGTATCTCTGAGAAAGTGTGAGAATATGGAGTACAAGCAGGGCAACTTAGCACAGCCTCTGTGCATAGTATAACTGGCCAGTAAATGTAAGTATTGTCCATGATGACTTAAGAATTTCTTCCTCAGGCCAGGCAGTAATGCACCAGTTTGAATGCATACATAACTGTGCACAAGGACCTGGTTAGAGCTCCTTCTCCCCATCTGCAGGGGGTAGCATGATGAGCATTGAAACATGTCAGGTATATATCTTTCTCTCTCCCTTTCTATCTCCCTCTCCCCTCTCAATCTATCCAATAGAAATAGAAAAAAGGAAAAAGAAACAAAGGAAGGAGGGAAGAGGGGGGAAATGCTGGGAGTTGTGCCCCAGCAATAGCCCTGTTGGTGAAAAGAAGAGGTGGGGGGAAGAAAGAAGGGAGGAATGTGCTGGGCTACTGTGGGGGTGCCGCTTCTCAGGCGCATACTCTCTGGGTTGGAGAGATTGCGACCAGAGCCAGCCTGGGCTGCTACTCACTCAGTGACATGAGAGACATGACCCAGGGATAGAGCTGGTGGTGGCGAGGCGATTCAATTCTTTATTGATCAGAGAGCCAAGGCTTTTAAGAGTCAGACCCAGAAGTGGCAAGTCAGAAACAGAAATGGCTTGACATGGTTTGGAAAGGGGTAGAGAAAGGCAAAAGGGCTGGGAAAGGTAAGAACTTCCTTAGCAACTGTTGTGAGGGTTTTAACTGATAGCATTAATAATACCTTGCAGGCAGGAAGGGTCTTGAGGGTAAAAAAAAGATGAATCAGAGGTATGGAATGGGTGGGGATCTTTCAGACAAAACAATGATTATGTAGATAATAAGGGAGCAGGCCATAGTATCAGGAATGTGAGTGTTTATGAGGCAGGGTGTCTGATAAGACGAGGTACCTTGGGGGGTTGTATCCCTTCTTGCTTGACCTCTCAGTAGAGAGAGAGAGAACGACAGGATGGATGTCCCCTCAAGTCAAGCCCTGCCAAGCTCAACCACATCCTCACAATTTCCCGACAGAAGGAAGGAAGGAAGGAAGGAAGGAAGGAAGGAAGGAAGGAAGGAAGGAAGGCAGGCAAGAAGGAAGGAAGGAAAGAAGGAGGGAGGGAAGGAAGGAGTCTTTTCTTAATCTCTATATGAGATCTGGCCTGGGAAGAGGGTGCACTTGGTGGTATGGGTAATCCTGGTAGATTAGAACATAAGCCCTGGCCCCAGTACTGCATCTGGTTGCACATATGTTACCATATGCAAGGATGCAGATTCATACAGGAGGAAATAAGATGTCTTCCCATAGGTAGGGAATGATTTTCATAATGACAGAAATTTACTTAGAGGTTTTATCTTGGGTGGCTGCAAAAGAAATAGTTTTCTGTAACTGTCCCCCAAGTGTTTTTTTTTCTTGATTGATTGTTGAGAGAGAGAGAGAGAGAGATAGAGAGAGAGAATATAAATGATCACAGCACTGAAACTTTCTTCAATGAAGTAGGAGCCCCGGGTTCAAACTTGGGTAGTGCACATGGCAAAGCAGTGCACTATCCAAGTGATCTATTTTGCTGATTTACTGCATAACTTTATATAGTGGCTCCAACTGAGTTTATTTGGGCATACTGTCAAGATGGCCTCAGAAATACATATTATATCAGGATATATCCTTGTATAGCTTCTGGAAGAGAGGAAGGTAAGCAGGTCTCATATTCCCAGTGTGTGGTGTGGGAGGAACTTCAAATTGCATGCATCTAGTTCTCAGGTCAATTGGCTTTGGGTCATAGAGAAAACACAACTTTATATACATTTTCTGCTTTTACACAGTACTTTGTACTCTGAGAAGTTGACCCAGAAGATGTACTTCACAAGTATAAAAACCAACTCCCCCCCAAAAAAAAGAAAAAAATGCATAACTGTAATGATATTTGTATAAACAAAATATATAAAAACACATAAGTGTACATTCCTAAGAAAATATTAAATAAACTATGGTATGTTCAAATAATGTAGTACTATGCGGTTGTGAAAAGGAGTACAGAAGCAATTACAAGAGCCAGAATTCCCACCTTCTGCTCCCCAAAGAGAATTTTGGTCTATATTCCCAGAAGTAAAAATGATAGAAGAAGATGAACAGGGGGTTCTGAATCCCAGTATCATCTGGACCCCAAACATTTGCCACTTGGAATCTTGTTTTTATACTATCACTGAAAGGGAGGCAGATTTGGAAAACACCAGAAGAATTCAGGTGCTGTTTCACTTACATAAGAAAGAAGAGAAAAAAAGGAAGGATGATTGGAAGTAGTAACAGGTATAGGTATGACTTTGCAAAGAAGTGAAGGCAGGACAGTAGGAAGAAATGGGCAAAAATATACAGATATGGATAGATAGTGATAGATACAAAGTTAACTCATCTGTGACCTTGGGGGACTACTACACTTTGCAATGGAAGGGATGGAACACAGAATTCTGGTGGTGGGAACAGTGTGGAATTATACCCCTATTATCTTATAATCTTGTTAATTAATATTAAATAAGTAATAAGTAAATAGAAGAAAAAAAAGGTTTTTATGAACTGGTAGTGTTTTTTTAGAATGCATTGACAAATGTGTCCTGGAGCTCAGCTTCCCCAGAGGCACACCTTACTAGGGAAAGATAGAGGCAGACTGGGAGTATGGACCGACCAGTCTACGCCCATGTTCAGTGGGGAAGCAATTACAGAAGCCAGACCTTCTACCTTCTGCAACCCTCAATGACCCTGGGTCCATGCTCCCAGAGGGCTAGAGAATGGGAAAGCTATCATGGGAGGGGGTGGGTTATGGGGATTGGGTGGTGGGAATTGTGTGGAGTTGTACCCCTCCTACCTTATGTTTTTGTTCATTAATCCTTTCTTAATAAAAATTTTTTTAAAAAAAGTCAAAGTAGAACAATGCTATACATTAAAAAAAATCAGATAAAAGAGGCCAGGCTGTGGCAAACCTGGTAGAGCACATACATTATGATGTGCAAGGACCTGGGTTCAAGCTCTTTGCTCTAACTGTAAGGAGGAAACTTCATGAGTGGCCAAGCAGTGCTCTCTTTCTCACTCCCTATCTCCCTTTATCTTTCAACTTATCTCTGTCTCTATCAACAAAATAAAGGAATGAAGAGAAGCATGGTGGTGGCACACTCAGTTGAGTGCACATGTTACAGTGTACAAAGACCTGGGTTCAAGTAACTGGTCCCCACCTGTGGTGGGAAAACTTTATTGGTGAAGTAAGTACTGTAGGTACTTACTTGATTTCTCTCTGTGTCTATCCAATAAATGAGTAAGTAAATGAAATCTTAAAAATACTTTCTTAAAAAGAAACAAAAGGAGGAAAAAATGGCTGCCAGGAGATCTGAGATCTGTATACATCCTCCTGGCACTGAGCCCCAGCAATGACCTTGGTGGCAATAAAAAGAAAAGAAAAAGATTGTTTTTAAAAAGGAAATGAAATGATATATGCATTTCAATAAACAGTGGCATAAATGAATAAATTACATACTCATATGCTTATTTTATAGAGTTTTACAAAGAATATAAATTAAAAATAAATGATAGTTATAGAAGGCAAGTGGGTACAGAGGAATGGATTAGAGATCAAAGTGAAATCTCTGAGGCATTTTATTTAGGTTTGATTTTTAAGTTATGTAGATATGTTAAATGTCTCAAATTAATTAAGATTTTATTTTTTTAATATTTATTTATTTGTTTAATGAAAGAGGCCAGAGCACCACTCTAGCATATGTGGTGGTTGGAATCAAATGTGAGAAATGTGAGGGTTCAAGCTTGAGAGCACTGAATTCTATCTACTTACCTGCTGCCCTGATCATTTAATGAAGACTTTGAAAAGAACAAACCTAAAAGTGAATACAACACACAGAGGAAGGTAAATATAGCAGTATGTCAAGTTGGTAGTTTATTTATACAAAGATAAGAATTAAGTCAGATGGTGTTTGAAGGAAACCTGACTATGTTTCTTTGGGAAGACACATAAAAGTGCAAAAAGAAATGAATGAAACTTTCCTTGGTGGATTTTTATTGGTATTGGTAATTCTTCTATCAATAAGTAATGATTTGTGTGTCTGTGTTATAGAAAAAAGAAAATGAGTGAATACATTGATATTGCTGGGAGGCAGTATTATCATAATAGAAAATAAACACTGACTGGAAAAAATGAAGAAGAAACTTGTGATATTGGGTTGCAATTTATGACATCAATGTGAAATATGCGTAAATATATTTTTTCTGGGTATTTTCACAGAAAATGTCTGGAAGGAGTGGTACTTGGAAATACATAGCCATCCTCTTGCCCATATTTTACTTTCACTTAATATTTTACCACTAAAAGAAATTGGAGATTAAAATGGCTGATTACATATTTAGGAAAAGGAAAGTATAAGATCAGCTTGTAAGATATTTTGTGCCATAATGCAAGAACTTGCTTATTGATTAATGACTGCACTTAGAAAGGTCACACAAATAAACATAAAGGTGGCTGAACTGGCAACATGTGGGGAAATTTGTCACATGGAATAATGATAACTGTGATTTATACCATCCTGAATTAAAGGGGAAAATCAAGAATCAGTGGTGACCAAAAGATAAATAATGTCAAATGAAAGAAGTAATGGAGAAAAAGAAAAAACTTACCTCTGGAGATAAATACTAACTTACCAATGTGGAAAGACTGATAGAATAGTTACTTTTAAAACAGATCAATCTGTTTGAATCAAGCAAGTATCTTTAGTGAACTGTAAAAATAGTGGTAGAAACTTGCAGAAAACAGATATTCCTTTGTTCTCAAAGTGTTAACCTGATTATTTATTACTTGCAATGGGAGGATGTGTGGAAATCATCAAGAGAGAGATTTAGAGGAGCACCTAAAACAAGTTTATCAAACATGGCAAAAATAAAATTAGTAACTTTAATATACTCATATTGAAGTACAGTGGTCCTAGACAGTAACTGCAAATATTACTGAAGTATTATTATATAAAAATATTTGTCTTAAGTCTAAGCAAGGGAAAGTAATCTGGCATCTTAGTAATTTCAAGTTTCCCTGTAATTTTTTAATTAAACTTCTAAAATGTTACCTTTATCTCTACAGCATTGCTTATCTTTCTATTATTGTACAGAAACTATTTGCATTTGAATCTTCTGTAATAAGTACATCAGTATGAGTATACATCAGTTATGTTTTCTTTTCACTTTTCATTAGTGATACTCCAGCTTTTTAATTTGCCCTTGAGTCTGTTTCTTAACTATTTGCAGTTAATTTTCCCTTTATTGATCTAATGTTGTTTTACAATACTGTAAGATAGTAGGAATACAGTTTCATATCTACACATGATATATCACATCTATATATAACACATGGAACTCACTACCCAAAATCTTAGGTCATTACACAAAAGAGATCCCTCTACTTATCCTCATCTCTCTCCATCACTCATGCTTCTGCAATCATCACAGTTTTCACAGACCCTAAGGGTCACTTTGGCTACTATTAATATTATTTTTGCAATTTGGTTTTAGCTATTTATATTCTACATGAATGAAATTATCTGGTAGTTATCTTTCCCTTATATAAATATATAGTTTAGAATTACTATGTGAGTAGAATAAGTATTTCACCTCTAATTCTATGCATTTTTCCCAAATGACACAATGTCATCCTTGAAAAAATAAATGTACACACATATATATCTCATAATTTCTTTGTCTGGTAATCTGTTTCTAGGCCTCTAGATGAATTCTATAATTTGGCAACTGTGAATTATATAGCTAAAAATATACAGTACATGCATCATTTGATTAGTATTTTCATATTCTTTGGATATATATTTAGGGGTGGTAATACAGGATCATAAGGTATCTCCATTTCATTTTATTCTTTTTTATTTTTAAGATTTTATTTACCTATTAATGAGAGAGATAGGAGAGAGCAAAAGAGAACCTAACATCACTCTGTCATGTGCACTACTGAGGACTGAACTTGTTATTTTTTTTAAATATTTTTTCATTTATCTTATTTTTGAGAGAGATGAAAAGAAAGAGACAGAGAGAAACCCCAGAGCATGGCTCAGCTCTGGCTTATGGTGATACAGGGGTTTGAACCTGGGACTAAGGATCCTCAGGCAGGAGAGCTGAGGACTGAACTTGGGACTTCATGCTTGAGAGTCCACTGTTTTATCCACTGCGCCGCTCTCAGACTGCTCCCATTTTACTTCAGAATTCTTCATACCATTTTTTAAAAATTACTTATAAAGTAGAAATATTTCTGGCTGAAATATTGCAGATGGATATTTGGGGAGTCTTGGAAAAAGCTAGTAGGTCTATTTTAGGTATATTCCAAGGGGCCCATGACTTTACTAGTTTTTGCCTGTGCCTGACATCTATTATGTAGGTGGACCAAAGGTTATTGTCTGGGGAGATGGTGTCATAGTTGGAAAAAGGACTAGAAAGCTTTATCAGGGAAGAGAGTAGCTCTCAAATATGAGAAAAGTATATAAATATTTGAAACTATAAACTCTATCAATTTGATCTGGGGCCCATATTCCACACAGGAGCCTTTGTAACTTCTCCATTCCTGTAGGTCTGAGCTCACATTCTGTGGTCACAGCTAGGAACATTCCAGGCTGCACTAATTTTGGGACCCATCTCCCTCAGGTAGTAGGTAGAGTATGTTGTCCAACCTCCCTTCAGAGAATGGAACATTCCCTACCATTGCTGGTCCACATTGAAGGCAAGGTCCTATAGAGGCCCACAAAGGGATCCATTATGTTGTTCCTCATGGAGATGAGAAGTGACAGTGGTGAGAGGGATCTGTTAGAGGTGATATTGCTCAGCTTTGGCTTATGGTGATGCTGGGGGACTAAACCTAGGACCTCAAGAGTCTTGGGCATGAATATCTGGTGCATTACCTTTGCTCTTTCTCCCTGGCCCAACTTTGTCTTTTGATTGGTATGTTCAGAACATTCACATTTGACACGGTTATATACATCATGTGTTGCAATTCTGCTGTATTATTTTTGGGTTTTGTTGTTGTTGTTGCTTGTTTGTTTTCCTATTTGTTTCTGTCTTCCTTGTCACAGGGATGGATTATTATGTGGCTCAAAGTTTTCACTGTTTTTCCTTTTATGAGTTTCTGCTCCATGTTTCAGTTTGGTGCTTACCCAGTGGGTTATATCCAACATTTTATATCAAAAAATATTTCTTGTGCTGGACTCAACTAATTGTCTTTTAATTATGCTGTGTCTATCAATTTATTCTTCCTCTCATGTTTAATTATTATCTAATATTACTGCTGCTTCTGTTTTACTACTTATTGTCTTGCTAAGGCCTGTAGTGTTTTTTAATTTCTTGTTTTCTTGTGCAGGATTCCTTTCAACAAGTAATTCAACTTGTAAGGCAAGTCTGGCAGTAACAAACTCCATTAGCTTTTGTATGTGATGATAATATTGCAGAATAAGGCGTTTTGGGCTTGTAATTCTTATCTTTTAGCATTTTGAGTATGTTTCCCCTTTTTCACCTAGCTGCAAGGTCTCTGTTGGGAAGTCTGACAGAGCATAATATTGCTTAACTTATATGTTACTTTCTTCATCAGCTTCAGGTATTAATAATAATTATTGTTGCTGTTATCCTTGGATTTTGATATTTTTATAATGATGTGTCTTGGCATAAGTTGTGTTGGTTCAGAAATTTAAATATGCCCTTTGCTTCTTGAACATCTGTTTTATGACTCCCCAAATATAGAAAATGCCCTACTCTTATATCCTTATATAAGGTCTCTTTCATCTCCTGTCCCTCCTTCTGGAATTCCCATAATTTTGTATTCACTTTTCTAATGATGTCTTCTATTTTATTATAGAGTATTTTTATTTTTCATTAACCTTTTTTCTCCTTTTCCATCTGAGAGATGCTGGTCACTTTAAGTTCAGATCTTGCTATTCGATCCTCAGTATGATCTAGCCTACCTTGTAAGCTTTCCAAGTTAGCATGAATTTCACTCAATATGTTCTTAATACCCTGTGTTTTCTGTTTGAATTTTTTTCCTTCAAATCTTCATTTTCATTGGTGGGGAATTTCTTTTATATGTGTATCAGCTGAACCCACTTTTCTATGCTGACAGTTTCTAATTTCTTTAAATGCTCTTATGATGAATTTCTTACTCTATTTTGTTATGAATATTAATGGATTTCTACTATGAATTCATTTTATTGAAGCAACTTCATGGTTTTTGCACATGTTTCCTGTGGACTTCTACATCTAGATTAACTTCTGGTTTTGTTTTGTTTTGTCTCACCTTCAGGTGGTGCTGTAATAATTGTGATGCAATACTCCTTTGTTTATAAAGTGTGTTGGGATGGGGATAGGCAATGGAGAAAAGGTTAAAAATGCACAGAAATTTTAGATTTTCATCATTACTTAATTTATTATTTCATTCATTCAGACAAACATTTTAATAGTGAATAGATGTAACAAGAAGAGAATTGTTACAAATAGAGCAGTATGATGTTTTAGAGAGAATGATTCCAATTTATGTCAATTTTGATTAAGGATTCTTTTCCTTATAAATCAGGATTTTTATCATTCTTGTAGCCAATTCACTAGCTCTATTACAAATCTTCTTAGATTAAAACTGCAAGCTCTAGAAAAGAGGTTGTGTTAAGATGGCCATATAGAGAGATCTGGTATTTTCCTTTACTCACACAACAGCAAAACTACAATAGAACATGAAAGGCCCCACATACAAATGGATCTAAAGTCCAAACAAGTTTTTATAGCAGGAGATACAGGTCAGAAACAAGCATCTAGAACACAGAGAGATACCCTTCCTTAAGTTGGGGGTAGTGGTGGCTGGTTGACTCTCCTCATGACAAAGTTCTCAATTGAGAAGTGATTTATAAGGTATCAATCTTTTTTTTTAAAAAAAAAGTTGTTATGTTTATTTTTGTCTTTTTGGTTTTTTAATATTTATTCATTAACTGGCTAGAGACAACCAGAAATTAGGAGGGGTGGGGGTGATAGAGAGGGAGAGAGACGAAGAGATACCTGCAGCACTGCTTCAATTCTTGCAAAGCATTCCCTTTGTAGGTGGTGACTGGGGCTTGAAACTGGGTCCTTGTGCATTGTAACATGCACTCAACCAGATACGTTACCACCTGCTCTAGGTATCAGTCTTTACTCTTGGGGGAAGAAGGGAGGTTGTACTGGACTCCTGGAACCCTAATTCTTTTATTTTAAATTTATTTATTTAAGAAAGGAGACATTAACAAAACTGTAGGATAGGAGGGGTACAACTCCAATCAATTCCCACCACCTGGTCTCCATATCCCATCCCATCCCCTGATAGCTTTCCCATTCTCTATCCCTCTGGGAGTATGGACCCAGGGTCCTTGTGGGTTGCAGAAGGTGGAAGGTCTGGCTTCCGTAATTGCTTCCCTGCTGACCATGGGCATTGACTGGTCGATCGATCCATACTCCCAGTCTGCCTCTCCCTTCCCCTGGTAGGGTGGGGCTCTGGGGAAGCGGAGCTCCAAGACACATTGGTGGGGTCATCAGTCCAGGGAAGTCTGGTCAGTATCATGCTGGCATCTGGAACCTGGTGGCTGAAAAAAGAGTTAACATACAAAGCCAAACAAATCGTTGAACAATCATGGACCTAAAGGCTGGAATAGTGCAGATGAAGTGTTGGGGGGTACTTTCTGCAGACTCTTGTGTACTTCTGCTTTCAGGTATATATCTTTCCCCCTGGTTTGTGGATACATGTGAACATATGCTCTATCTCAGGGAACCTGGTCTATATCTAGGTTTGGGGACTTTATTGAGGAGTGGAACACCTGGGATGGAATTAGAGAATACTATGAAAGGAAATGTCTCATCAGAGTGATAAAGCTGACGGGTTGTCATTGCACACCTGAAGTCTCTGGACACAGTCTGAAGTGAAGCATGCTGAGGTGGTACTCGTTGCACTGATTAGGTTGGGGTCAGCAGATGCAATATTATTTGGTATGAATTGAGAGAAGCATGCAGGAAAGTGAGCCCCACCCTAAGGTTCTAGGACTGGGGGAAATATAGGCTCTGTAGTGGAAATGAGAGGTTCCTGCTCTTTTAGGGTTCAAGAAGACAATGAATAGTTATTGTTATAATCACATTATTTGGTAATTGGGTTAACTTTGATAAGTCCCTTTGCTAGGATTTGCTGTATAATACCCAGCATCTTGTATATAACAGTGCCACCAGTTGCTTCTGTTCTCCCTGGTCTTGGCTTTTGAGAGAGTCAACATATCAAAGACTCAGCCTGTGTATTAGAACCCTAATTCTATCATGATTTTGTAGCTATAACTTCATAATAGACGTTAACAAGAAGGAAAAAAATAAATAAATAAAACTAGGTAAGAGTCATGGAAACAGCCTTCCTGATGATTGCTGCAATTGAGAGCAGCTTTGGTGAACATCATGTTGAAATTCATTATCCATGGTAACACATCTGGCCCACAGCTTGCTGGATTCTGTATACTTTTTTTTTAATTTTATGTATTCATCAGATAGAGACTGTCAGAAATTAAGAATGAAGGGGAAGATAGAGAAGGAAAAACAAAGAGATATCTGCAGCACTGCTTCACCACTCACAAAGCTTTCCCCCTGCAAGTGGGGACCAGAGACTTGAACCTGGGTCCCTGAACATCGTAACATGTGTGCTCAACAAGATGTGCCAACCCCAGGCCAGATTCTGTTTCTTGTCATCCCCAGAGAGTACATGTTCTCACTACCATGAAGCTCTAACTTCCTATCAGACTTGAACCCTCCAACTACATGCTGCTGAGCACTTAAAACTTTGAACTCCCAATAACTATCAAGGTTTGCTTGAGTTTGGTCTCTAATCTGTCATATTCAAGTCCACTCAAACACATAATAGATCCTCATAGAGCATCAAATAAATGAGAAGAAAGAGGAAATTAACCCTCACTAATGGATCACGGTAAGAACTTGAAGATAATCCCAAATTCATCAGAGGTATGCAAACTTACTAAAGAGAATTTCTAGTCTATGGTCCTAAGGATGCTCACTGAAACGAGAAATTCAAAGGAAGACGTTTTCAACAAAACCAGAAAAAAGAGAATGAGAAAAATGAGAAAATGAGAAAAGCTATAATATAAATAAAAAAGAGAAAAGCAACAAGTCACTTGTAAGTTGATATAAGACAATCAGTTGATGTCTCAAACAGAAACTTTAAAAGTAAAATAGAACTAGCACAGTACATTCAGTTTTAATGTAGAATACCTTCATCCATGAGTACTCTTTACAGTTAAGTGTAAATAAGTTATGAAGAGCTTTTCAGAAAGAAAATAGTTACAGGAATTTCTTAACACTAAACACAAGGCATACTAAAGGAATTATATGGAAATAAAACACTGAATGATCTCACTCATAGAGTGTCCATAAAGACACAAATCAAGAGAGATGAAAGACAAATTAAGACAAATCTCTGGACTTGAATTGATGAACTAAGGTTACCAAAGTGGGTGGGTGGAAAGGTGGCTTGCAGAAGTAGAGGTAGTTTAATGGGCTTTGATGGAAGAATATTCAGCAAACAAAAAATATCTTGAAAACAAAGTTTACCTTCAAAACAAATGCTACAAATCAACAAAAAATATCATGCTATTCTGGTCTGGGGAGGTGGCTCATCGGTAGAGTCCATGCTTTGCATATGTGAAACCCTGAGTTTAATCCCTGTTACCACGCAAAAGGATAGAGCACTGATCCCTCTCTTTTATATAATGATAGGAGATAGATAGGCAGATGATAGATGGATGATAGATGATTGATGATAGATAGATGGTAGACAGATAACAGGTAGATGATACATAGATACTGAATCATTGGGTCCTGCTTTGTTCTTCCCCAGTAAGCAATTTTGTTATGTCCAAATTTCAGCTTATTTGTTGCTATAATGTACTATAAATTAGAAACATCATTGTCTTAAAACATACTGTTAAGTAGTTTTCTCCACTCTCTTTGAATGGCACTTGACCTTCTAGGCCTTATATTAAGTCGTGACATGTCTTCTACATCTAGCTTTTGGGCTGCCTATAAGCAAGATTTGTAGCTAAAATATGGGCATGCCATTCTCTTAATCTGGAAGATCAAACTGTTATCTATCTATCTATCTATCTATCTATCTATCTATCTATCTACCTATCATCTATCTAATCTCCTTTACCCACGTACTGGAAATTATTGGTCAATATGACAATCTCTTCTCTCATCCCAGAAGTAATTGCATCTGCTTGACATTGTGGCCTATGGGTGGGGGTAGTGAGAAGTACTAGGGTCTAAATGCCAATCTTTTCAGCTCCTGGCTAGGATTAATGAATAGAGATAAATAGAATCACTTTGCTCCTCTTATAAATCACCAGTTTATATAGGTTTTTAGATCTGGAACATCTGAAATTTCTTCAGAGATGACATATAAGGACTGCTAGTGGAAAGGCACAGAAGCTACTATTCTGAAGATGTGAGCACTTCATGGCTCTATTATTTCTATCTTGTTTCTGTGTTCATTAGAGTCTGCTCAAACTGGGAAAGGCATAATTAAGTCTGAGAAGTATCTCAAATCAAGAACTATTGAAGGAAGTATGTTTATTCATGCTGCAGAAGAAAAGACTTAGGGGACACTTGCTAAACTTATTGGATGGTAATATCAGAAAAAGAAAACAATATGGTAACATTTCCAAAGCTGAGTGATCATTGGTTGGATTTGTAAGGGGTAGGCTTAATCTAATAGAGAAAACTAACTTTCTAAAATTTTTCACAATTGAGCAGACTTCTCAACACTAAAAGCATTCTGGTTGAGGGTACCCGGAGATAGCTCACTGGGTAGAGTGCACACTTTCCCATGTTGAGACAGACCTGAGTTTGATCCCTTAGCTATCACATGGCGACACCATGTAAAAAGTAGGTAGTTTTATGAATGGTGTAGCAGTGACATGGGTTTTCTTTTTGTCTCTTACTCTCTATATTAAATAAAAAGGTAGTCTTCTGTGAGTAGTGGAATCGTGCAGGCTTAGAGTCCCAGAAATATCCCTGGTGTCAAATAAAATAAAATAAATAAAATAAAAATAAAAATAAAGTAAAATAAAACATTCAAGTAGAGATTAGATAATTTCCTGTCAAGATTATAACTTCTTCAACATTCCTTGATAATTTCGGGAGCCAATTAATTCCACATTCACTCGCTCAATTATTGATTAATAAGAAGTTTTTCCCCACTCGGGAAAGATAGAAACAGACTTGGGGTATGGATCAACCTGCCAATTCCCATGTCGGCAGAGAAGCAATTACAGAAGTCAGACTTTACACCATAAAGATGAATTCACTTAAGCAAAACTGTATTCTGACTCAGGTAACAGGTGACTATGCTTTAGAAGCTTTTGTGGCAACCTTTGTCAGACTATGCCTCAACTACAAGGTAAAAGGACATGAAATCATGAGATTGGCCCACTTAAAGATACAGTTCCTTATTGACTGTACTCTGATGTCTGAGACCTTGAAATTCCTTTCTAGGTGATCTTGACCCAATTTTTCAGAGCCTGATAAAATGACACCATAGACTGGCACTGGGGTAGGTCCTTATGGAAACTGGTTGGAACTTATCACTGTGACATGGGTGTCTAAGCATATGAGCCTGTATGCAAAGGGACCTTGAGAAAGTCATAAAGAAAATGTTGTCAAGGGCTACAGGCTTGACATTGGTACTGTCATGGACTCCAAACTAAAAATTCTAAACTCAGAATTGCTAGGTACAGTAAATAGCTGACTTCTTAGTGTGCCTTCCAAATGCAAATAAAACCTTTCAAGTTTTATGAAGTTCTATTTGTCATGATGTAATGGCAGAATATATTTGATTTAGCAATCTGTTTTCTTGATTTATGTCATATAAATATGCTATGTAGGTCTCCATTTATAATTTTTTCTGAGGCTCAAATATTTGGATCAGGCTTGGATTTATGTGTACAAATCACTCCAATTTTATATAATACCCCATTTTAGCACTGTATTCTGTCTGTTAATGTGTCAATCATTTCTTCCTGGATATCTTGCCCTTCAGATTATATCCTTTTATCTTAAAATTATCCAGCATGTAGCTGATTGCCTTTTTTTTTAATTAGCTAGGAGGAGGGATAAGGGGGAGAGTGGATAGAGGTGGTAGGTAGAGTGAAACAAGTTCCTTTCACAACGGATAGGACCCAGTCACCTAGCAATGGAAAATACACTAAAAGTTAATTTTGGTCAACCTGAAGAAGGGCGGAAAGGGACTTGCATATATATAATAGTAATGATAAAATAGAACAGAGTAAAAAACCCTAACAGTCAGTCTGCAGCTTGGATGGCTCCTGATTGGCTCAGGCAGCCTGAGCAGAGACAGCCAATTGTTAAAAAAAAAAAAAAAGTCACACCCCTAGTGCCTAGTGATCCAGGAATCTTGGTAAAGAAAAAAGATCAGCTGGGAGCCTGCTAGTAGCAGCTCTCTAGCCCCCTGGGATACAGTTATAGGGTGGGGGAGAGGGATGAACTTCAGAAATAATAAAAATATTTCCTTTTTTTCCCTGTTTTCTAACCCAAATTGGGCTATAGTCACCTCCATGGTGACACACTTAGGACCCCTTATTCACCATCAAGCTGACAGCCTTTTCCAGCAGTTGTTGTCAGAGCTCACACCAGCAGCTGCCTCCAAGTCGCCATCTTGGCTCTGCCCCTGATTGCCTTTTTTAAAAATTTTATTTATAAAAAAGAAACACTGACAAAAACCATAGGCTAAGAGGGGTGCAACTCCACACAATTCCCACCACCAGAACTTCGTATCCCATCCCCTCCCCTGATGGTGTTCCTATTATTTATCCTTCTGAGAGTATGGACCCAGGGTCATTGTGGGGTACAGAAGGTGGAAGGTCTGGCTTCTAATTGCTTTCCCACTGAACATGGGCATTGACAGGTCAATCCATACTCACAGCCTCTCTCTCTCTCTCTCTCTCTCTCTCTCTCTCTCTCTCTCTCCCTACTGGGGCAGGGCTCTAGGGAAGCAGGGCTCCAGGACACATAAGTGGGGTCATCTGCACAGGGAACTCTGGTTGGCATCATGTTAGCATCTGGAACCTGGTGGCTGAGAAAAGAGTTAAGATATAAAGCCAAACAAATTGTTGACTAATCATGAACTGAAAGGCTGGAATAGTGCAGATGAAGAGTTGCCGGGAGGGGAGGAGATCCATTGTTTAGATAGTAGGCCTATTTTAGTTATATTACAAAGGACCTGTGACTATACTAGTGTTTTTGTTTGTTTGTTTGTTTTTGTGTTTTTGAACCTGCATCTGATATGCAGGTGGATCCAAGTTATTATATGGGGAGATGATGTCATGGCTGGAAAAAAGGACCAGAGCACTGGATTAGGGAAGAGAGGAGCTTCCAAATATGAGAAAGGTATATAAATATTGTTGACTGTAAACCCCATGGATTTGATCTGATCTGGGGCCCATGTTCAGCTTAGGAGCCTATGTGACCTCTGCATCCTTGTAGATCTGAACTCACATTCTGTGGTCATGTGTAGGAATGTTCCAAGCTGCCCCAATCTCAGGACCCATCTTCCTCAGATGGAACATAGAATATGTTGTCCTGCCTCCGTTAGGAGGATGGAGCATTCTCTACCGTGGTTGATCCAGGTTGAGGGCAAGGTCGTATGGGGGTGCACAAAGAGGTCTATTGTGTTGTTCCTGATAGAGATGACTGGTAACAATGGAGAGAGGGATTTATTTGAGGTCTAGGCCCATCATGTCTGTTTGGGAGTCTCAGGACTCCCCGAGTAGGACCACAGCTGATAGAGTGGCCTGATAGTGACTAAAGAGTCATCATTAAAGTATGCCAGTCTCTTGCCCTTATTCAGCTTTTGCAGTCTTTACTTTGATATGGTTAGCTTTGGAGTGAGTGAGGGAAGTATAACAGGAAGTAGATGAGGAGGGTATCTAGGTCTAAGTAGAAATTATTTCATGAGGAACTTTGTGGTGTCTCTTTATGTCTTTCTACTTGCTTGCTGCATATACTGACTCACTGCAGACTATTGTGTACTTTTGCTTTCAGGTATATATTTTGCTTTAATTTATGCCATATCTCATGGGACGTGGTCTATATCTAGGTTTTGGGGCTTTGTTAGGAAGTGAACCACCTGAAATTGAATTAGAAAATCCTATGAAAGGAACGGTTTTACCTGAGCAGTGAGGCTGAAGAGTTGACATTCCATCCCTGACGTCTCTGGACACAGTCTGAAATGAAGCATGCTGAGGTGGTATTCCTTGTGTTGATTAGGTTGGGATCAGCAGATACAATATCATTTGGTATGAATTGAGAGAAGCATGCAGGAAAGTGAGCCCCACCTTAAAGGTTCCAAGACTGGGGGAAATATAGGCTCTACAGAAGAAGCGGGAGGTTGCTGCTGCTTTAGGGTTTAAGTAGGCAGTAGATAGTTATTGTTGTAATCAGATTATTTGGTAATTGAGTTAACTTTGAAAATCCCTTTGTTACAATTGGCTGTATCATATACAATGTCACCATAATTTATGTTGCTTAACATTATTTGTATATAGCTGTGTTTTATATAGTAATGCCAGTGGTTGCTTCTGTTTTTCCTGGTCTAAGCTTTTAAGAGAGTCAATATTTCAAGCTATCAGGGGAGGGGAGGGGGTTTGGAATTCTGGTGGTGGGAAATGTACGGAGTTGTACCCCTCTTATCCTATGGTTTTTGTAAGTGTAAATTTAATTTTTATAAATAAAATTTTTTTTAAAAAGAAGGCAATCAGCTATTTTCCCTTTTAAGGACTCTGCCATAGACATTTGTGTGTGTGTGTGTCAACTCTGTTCCTTTTCATACTTTCTTGAACATCAGTTAAGACTCAAACTCCAGAAAAGTGTCTCTGTCTTATCTAGAGTGAGGAGTCTTCTTCTTGATCCAGGTGCCATGATTGACAAAGAGAAGGACAATTTTTGACAAAATATATTTCCATTACTAGAACCCAAATGAATGGATTTGTAAAGAAAAAATTTTTGAGGCGTTTAATACAAGTTTTTCACACATCTCTATTTTATAGACCTTTAAGTACAGCAACATAGACAGACCTATACTTTTAAGAATTCTCTCTAGTATTTTTTAATCTTTCTTACATATTTGTTTTTTTTCTTATCCTTATCATATATCATATCTTGCAGTTCTTCATTTTGGTGTTTGTTTTCATGGACTCCTGTTGTTATAGTTTATATCTGTTACCTAATGACCTGTTTTTCCTCTGAAGAACATCTTCCAGATGATTTTACTCATATGTGCAATATAAAGAACTGGTATACATGAACTTGTTAAAAAGAAGGAAAAAAAAGATAGTCAAACCTTTGCTAAGACTCTTGCAAAGTATGATGGCTATCCTTGGAGGGAGAGTATGGAAAGTCTCAGAGTGGGGGAGAGGGCATAAAACTGTAGTGATGCATGCAGTGTGGAACTATGGCCCTGTAATTTTATGATCTTGTAAGCCATTATTAAATCACTGATGAAAAATATAAATAAAATGTATTGTATATGACTAAGTATATAGGTGTAAAAACTTTTCCACACATGAAACGTTATCTTTCTCTCATAGCATAAAAATAGCTACTTTTAAACTCTAGAAATTTGAGCTGTGCTTTTATTTTTGCATGCTTGGCTGACTTTAGAATCTCAAACATAGCCCACATTACTTATAGTCAGCAATGGAAAACTGACCCTTGCTCTAAAACCTGATTTGGAACCAACCTCTAGAAATAAAAATAGGTTTGCATCTGCATGCAGGGAGTGTTGGTTTTGCATTCCAGGTACAGTTGCAGTGGTCTCCTTTTGCAAGTTTGCAGTGCTTGGCTATTTTCATAATAGTAACTTCTACCTCTTAAGCACTCACCTTATTGCAACCTTCTAGGAGCTAAGTGATGCTATCTTTTTGAAACAGAAACTGAAGCTCAGCAAAAATTTACCATTTTCCTAAGGTTACAAAAAGCTGAGCTAGGAATTGAAATCAGGTCCCATTATCTCTAAACTTTTGGTTTTTCTATGCTGTCCTGTTATAGCCTCTTTTTGTCATCAGCATTTTCTTCTACTTAAGCAGACTTCCCACCTTCCTTTTAGTTTTTGTATATAAAGTATCCATCTTCAAAGTTAATGTGGAAACCATGCTGGCAGCACAATTGTTTTTCGGTCATAGTAGTGTATCTCATGACAGTCATAACGGTGCTTGCTTTACATGAAATAGATGCTTTTCCCCCACTCTCTCTCTTTCCTTCTCACTGTCCTTCTCCCTCCCCCCCCCCCACAGATTAGAGGGCCATGTAGTGACTTCTCAGATGATGTAGGTAGCTGTTGCCTTTGTTCCATTTTCTGATGAGTCAATTTCTTTTTTTAATATTTATTTATTTATTTTCCCTTTTGTTGCCCTTGTTTTTTATTATTGTTGTAGTTGTTACTTTTGTTGTTATTGATGTTGTCGTTGTTGGATAGGACAGAGAGTAGTGGAGAGAGGAGGAGAAGACAGAGTGCGAGAGAGAAAGATAGACACCTGCAGACCTGCTTCACCGCCTGTGAAGTGACTCCCCTGTTGGTGGGAAGTCGGGCGCTCGAACAGGGATTCTTCTGCTGGTCCTTAACGCTTTGGGCCACATGCACTTAACCCGCGGTACAACTGCCCGACTCCCCTGCTGAGTCAATTTCTAAACTTAATTATAACTCTCTCTTCCTGTAGCAAACTCAGTAAGTGAACAGAAAACCCGAATGGTTTCTCTCTAAAAAGCAGAGGGATTCAAAGCTAAAATAAAGTCCTTAAAGTGACTATAAATGTTCCCTCAGTGGTCAAAACACTTTGTTCAGGCTTGGAGGAAGAACAAATGGGGGCTAAAAAGTCTTAAAAGACAGTAATATGTATGAGTACAGAAGGCACTCTTAAGGAGCCAGCAGAATTCTAGTGCATGCAAGTAGAATAGGTTTGTCCAAATTAAAAATGAGGTGAGTGACCTCTAACAGGAAGATAAGTGCTAATGAAAGCCAAAACTCAAGAGAATACTGAAAAACTACTGACTCCACTGGGAGTCAGAGACTGGGAGAGGAAATGAAGGTACTACAATGGGAAAGGTGAAGAGACCAAATATAAGAGAATCATTTGAGCAGAAGTAGCTAGTGAAGGAGGAAAAGGAAATCTTAAATGTACTTGAATTCTACCTTGCAATGCAAACCTTTGCCTCTTATTGAGAGGAATTTTAAAAATAATATTCTCCTTTTTATTTAATTTTTTTCAGAAGATCCAAAGTCTGCATAATTTGCATAAAGAAATGGGAACTTGAGACTAAGGAAGTGTTTCTTCATGACTCATATTTCAGACCTCTGGGAATCAGAATATGGGATTTGAATCTGTAGGACAGAGAAAGAGAAAGAGGGAGATCAGATCACTTATCTTTTCTCAACTCTTTTCTTTGAATTTGTCTGTAAAAACAGGTCAGAAACAGAGAGAAACCTTACAAAAATGATTCATCATTTCAAAGAGTTATTGATTAACTAGTCTTTATCTTTGTATTCAAAAATACAAAGATAAAGACTAGTCAATCAATTACTTATATCCTGCAATTTAGACTCCTATTTTTCTTACTTCTTTATTTATTTTATTTTGACCTCTAGTCATCTCTGATCATTATAGTAGTAATGGTAGTAGTGGTGGTGGGAACTGAATGTGGGTCCTTCTCAAAGCCTCAGGCATGAAAATTGTGGCTAAGCATTATGCTGCCTCCTAGTCCTTCTAGATATACTGGAATGAGGATACTCTGTCATGATTTCCAAAAATGGCTCTCAAATTGCTTCACATCTAAAGACTAGCTAGATAATTTTTAATTGCAGATTCCCAAGTCAGGAATTAATATTCCAGAGAGTTTAAATCACATGAGTTATGGTTTGGTCCTAGACCCTGCATGTTGAAAATAATTCCAAGGTGCCCAGATACAGGATCCTACAACTATATTTAAAAAAATATATTGGTTGATAAAATTCTGCCAATAATGTAACTAGAAGAGACATACAATTAGAATATTTTTATAACAAGTTAATATTTCTAATTTTCTGTCTTTGAAATTCATGATTGTTGGATGGCCTATGTTAATGGAAATGATAGGCTAAAGCAGATTCACGATAGTGTGGCTGGATGGGGAAGGAGTTCATGTTGACTAGCTGTGAGAAATTCAGAAGAGGGTCTGAAGAGATGAGAAAAAAATGCACCTTATATCCAGAAAAAGGTTCTTACCAGAATTCAGAAAGAATTCAAGGACTTTTGTCCAGTAGGCGATAGATCAGATTTATAGGAGATGAGAGGGAGAGGTAAAAATGGAACTACACTAACTATATTAGAATCTTTAAGTGGGAATTATATTAATGAAGGAAGTTCCTTCATAGAGATAAAGCAAACACCCTTCTTACTCTTTTCCAGTCAGTACTTCCTAAAACAATGAGTTCAGATCCCTAAGTACTAAAGGTGTCTCAGGCATATTTCATGTTTTCTAACCAATTTCAACCTTAACTAGTACAGGCCCAGGTCAAAGAAAAAAATGAGTCCAGTCTAAATTACAACTTGTGTCAATCACAAAGTTCAAAGTTTTACCCATTCTCCAGCTCAGGAGTGACCTGTGGCTCAAAGATATGTAGTGGGGAAGAAGAATATAGTCTATATTTTCAGTGGTTCTTCTTGTCTTCCATTTCTTCACCACTACTCCTATCACTACCCCATTTTCATTTTTGTTTTTATTTTTTGGTTGGTTTTATTTATTAATATTGTTTTTCTTTATTGGGGGATTAATTCTTTACAGTCAATAGTAAAATACAGTAGTTTGTAAATGTGTAACATTTCTCAGTTTTCCACATAATAATTCCACCCCCTCTAGGTCCTCCTCTGCCACCATGTTCCAAGACCTAAACCTTCCCCCTTCCCACCACCTCACAGTCTTTTACTTTGGTGCAATGCACCATTGATTTTTATTTTTGCTCCCCTCAGGATTATTGCTTGGGCTTAATACCTGCACAATGATTCCACAATTCCTGGCATCCACCCCCCCCCCTTTATTGTTGGTAGAGGCTGGAGAGGAAAAGTGAGAGAGAAGAGATAAAGAAATGCCTGTAGCACTGCTTCACCACTCATGAAGCTTCCTTCCTTCAGGTGGGCCCCAGGGGCTTGAAACTCAGCCTGGTACATTATATTGTGTGTTCTACTAGATATTACCACTACCTGCAAACCCTGCCCTTTTCCATCTCTTTATGATAACACCTTGGACTCCTAAATGGTCAAAATCAGGAAAGAATGAAAGAATTGAAAAATGAGGAAAGTTTTTTTTATCTGTCTAACACTAATGGAAATGATC
Source organism: Erinaceus europaeus (assembly GCF_950295315.1). Lineage (NCBI taxonomy): Eukaryota > Metazoa > Chordata > Mammalia > Eulipotyphla > Erinaceidae > Erinaceus > Erinaceus europaeus. Next base: position 40,551,695 of record NC_080171.1, on the reverse strand, counting down.
TCTTATCTGTCATTTAGCCTGTCAGGGCATGTTGCTCTTTGGTGATCCCTTTCCTTCAACAGAGGAATCTCTGTTCTATTAGAGTCTTCAAACTGTTGTGACCACCTCCATTTCTGCATCCCATCCCCTCTACTAACACCATAACATGAGACACACCAAGAACCTTTTAAATCTGGAGTGCCCTCAGCCTTAAAGGCAAAGAGCTATTTAAGAAGCTATCATGAGAGCAAGCAAGGTAGATCATTTAGACAGTGTGACCCAGGTTTGAGCACTGAAGGAAGCTTTAGTGCTGTGTTCTCTTTCACTCTCTCTTTCTTTGCCCCTCTGCATTCTTGGACTCTATTTTGAAAAGGAAGAGGAAGGGGGAGGTGGGCAGCAGCAATTAGAATATTCAAATTTCACTCTTTTTTCTAGAGAACTCTTGTATATGACAATGAACAGAACAGATCCTCCACTTCTGAGCTCTTTTCTTGCCATCTCAGCATGAGCAACTGAAAAAAAAAAAAAAGAAAAGGAAGGAAGCGAGCCCCTTTAGCTCTATATTTATATTCTTTTCCTTGAGACTGACTCTAATGACTCTGGCAATGGGGGAGCCTACCAACCTTGAACTGTCTATGAGGAAGGTAATAAAATAAATAATACAGATTTTTCCATTTCTGTTTCCTTTCAAGCAAGCCCTCTCCATGAATTTTTAGACCTTGGCTATATGGGATACGGAAGAAACATGGTGATTACTGGTCTATTTTGCTTTTTTTTTTTTTTTTTTTCTGAGTCCTTTATATCAGTGTCTAGCAGATGTGTCTTTCAGCTTTTGATTCTAACTAAAATTCTGAAATAATAGAAAATACCCCATTCAAACTCCTCCACTATGTGTAATTTATCTTTTTTTAAAATTTATTTATTTACTTAAGAAAGGAGACATTAACAAAATCATAGGATGGGGGGGGGGTACAACTCCACACAATTCCCGCCACCAAATCTCCATATCCCATCCCCTCCCCAATAGCTTTCCCATTCTCTATCCCTCTGGAAGCATGGACCCAGGGTCCTGGTGGGTTGTAGAAGGTGGGAGATCTGGCTTCTGTAATTGCTTCCCGGCTGAACATGGGCGTTGACTGGTCGATCCATACTCCCAGTCTGCCTCTCTCTTTCCCTAGAAGAGTGAGTCTCTGGGGAAGCTGATCTCCAGGACTCATTGCTGGGGTCTTCATTCCAGGGAAACCTGGCCGGCATCCTGATGGCATCTGGAACCTGGTGGCTGAAAAGAGAGTTAACATACAAAGCCAAACAAATTGTTGAAGAATCATGGATCCAAAGGTTGGAATAGTGGAGATGAAGTGTTGGGGGTTACTCACTGCAAACTCTAGTGTACTACTGCTTTCAGGTATAGATTTGTTCAAGTTTATGGATACCTGTGAACATATGCTCTATCTCCTGGAACCTGGTCTATATCTAGGTTTTGGGACTTTGTTAGGAAATGAACCACCTGGGATGGAATTAGAGAATACTATGAAAGGAAAGGTCTCACCTGAGAGATGAAACTGAAGGGTTGTCGTTCCACACGTGAAGTCTCTGGACACAGTCTGAAGTGAAGCATGCTGGGGTGGCACTCGTTGTGTTGATTAAGTTGCTATCAGCGGATGCAATATTATTTGATAAGAATTGGGAGAAGCATACGGGAAAGTGGGCCTTACCCTAGGATCCCAGAACCGTGGGAAGTCTAGGCTCTATAGTGGAAATGTGAGGTTCCTGCTGTCTTAGGGTTCGAGAAGACAATGGATAGTTACTGTTAGTTCCCATGATGACTGTTTTATGCTTTTCCTTTTGCCCCATACTTTGCACTCACTTTCTTTCACTCTCTCAGATGCTAACTTTGTCTTAATCTGTTGAAAGAATAAGTATACTGATAATAAAACTAAATAGGCAAATGTAGCCATATTCTCTCCTTTTTGTTTCCAGGAGAGGTTTCCTCTTTCAACTAGTGTTTACTGTGAAATTTCTGAACTTATCAGACTGAAGAGGAAGGACTTTTGCAAGATGTTTCTTGGAAAATAGCAGTCAAGGCAGAAACAAAGGAAAGAATGACAGGGACTGGAAACCTGATCACTAGAATCTAGAGGACATGACAGTTTAAACACAGACTTTTTTTTAAAATAAAATTAAAAAAAATAAAATGTCAACAAAGTTATTCTATCACAATAAAATGTCAACAAGGTTATCTATCACCAGGACTCAATGCCTGCATGACTCTACCACTCTTGGTAGACATTTTTTTTTTCCTTTTCTCTAGTTGATGAGACACAAAAAGGGGCACAGAGAAGAGGAGAGGCACTGAAGTACAGCTCTACCTCTAGTGAAACTTCCCTCCTACAGAAATTCTCATGTGGTGGCCCTGGGCTCAAACCTGAGTCTTTGCTAATAACAACGTATGCACTCTACTGGGTGAACCACATGTTGATCCCCTGAACACAGATTTTTAAAAAACATTCTTATAATATGGTGAACTTATGTACAAAATCTATTATGTTTTTATTTACAAATATCAATACAGGCCTACATTTATTGATATATGCATTGAGAATATCAACAGCTTCCAACTCAACTAGTTGGAAGGATAAGAAAATTACTATCGGGAGCTGGGCAGTAGCGCAGCAGGTTAAGCGCACGTGGCACAAAGCGTAAGGCAGAAGGATCCCAGTTCGAGCTCTGGCTCCCCACCTTCAGGGGAGTCACTTCACAGTTGGTGGAACAGGTCTGCAAGTGTCTGTCTTTCTCTCTGTCTTCCCCTCCTCTCTCTATTTCTCTCTGTCCTACCCAACAATAACAATAATAACTACAGCAATAAAACAAAACCAACAATGATGCATCAATAACAACAATAATAATAACTACAACAATAAAAAATGAGGGCAACAAAAGGGAAAATAAATAAATATTTAAAAAATTAAAATAAAAAAGACATTAAAAAAAAAAAAAGAAAATCTACTATCTTCCATACAGGATATGTTGTAACAGGGCTGTTTAACAGAGAACCCAGTGATGTCACTGAGGACTTAGGTCTTTCTACCTCCTGCCATTCTTTAAAATTTTTTTTTTTTTTGGTGGGAGGGAGACTTAGCTTCCTCTCGGTAATAACTATCAGTCCAAGCATCAAATTCAGAATTTTTTTTTTTTTAGAAAGTAGCGGAATACAGTCCCTCAGGATACCTCCTTTCATAGCTCATTGAGCAGAACTTGAACATATTCCATCCTCTAATCCAATCACTGCTTAGAGCTTCAGGACTGGCATGATGTATTAGACTTGTTAGGATTTGCCATCAGTAACTGGAGATGGAATCACATTTTCTGAAGAGTAGAAATATGGAGTCTGTTTGCGAGGAGAGAGGGACAGAAAGAGCTGTTTCAGGTACCTAATGGATGTGAGCAGGCATCAAATGCTGTCATCTTTTCTTCCAATCCTGTGTATTAATTACAAATATAATCTTTCAGCAGGTATCTGGTGGGCATAAGTAATTAGCCAGTCACTACCTAACCATAACTCTCTTCAATTTTTATTCTTTTTGATAATTACTCCTCATGTCTGAATTATATTCATATTAACCAGCTTCCTGATATGAATTTAGACAAAATATGTCTTTTGATTTTCTGCCATGAATCACAAGGATTTAACTTTCTCATATTATTATCCTTCTTCTATACCTCTCTCTTGTTGATATAGTTCCTCCATGAATCCTCAAATAGAATTATTTAACAATTCATTTATTTACATGAGAGAGGAGAGAGAGAACCAGAGCATCATTCTGGCACGTGCAATTTTGGAAACTGAACTTAGACCCACATGCTTTTTAGTCCAGTTTTCTAACCACTATTCCATTTCCTGGGATGTAGATCTTCAATTAGAATAGAAGTACTCTTTCTTTCTCTTTTCTTTCCTTTTTTTTCTCTTCTCTTCTCTTCTCTTCTCTTCTCTTCTCTTCTCTTTCCTCTTCTCTTTCCTCTTCTCTTCTCTTCTGTTCTCTTCTCCTCTCCTCTCCTCTCCTCTCCTCTCCTCTTCTCTTCTTTTTTTTTTTTTTTTGCCTCCAGGGTTACTACTGGGGCTCAGAGCCTGCACTACAAATCCACTATTCCTGGCAGACATTTGTCCAATTTTTTATTGAACAGGACTAAGAGAAATTGAGAGGTGAAGGGAAGATAGAGAGGGGGAGAAAAAGACACCTGAAAACCTGCTTCACCACCTGTGAAGCGACCTCCCCCCCCCTGTTGTTTTCGACGGGTTATGTTGTTTTCGCCGGGCTGGCTTCACGGGTGGGTAACAGACGACCAGGGATTCATGGTTGAGCTGTAGGCAGTATCTCTTTATTCATGCAGGACACAGCACAATCTAAGCCAAGCTAAACTAAAGTACAGTACTCTAAAACTCACAATGCTGTCTTTATATATACTTCCCAAGTAGGGTGGAAACAGGATGTGACATAGAGAGGGTGGAGAGAAAAGTGACTGGTGAAAATCAGGGTGTGACAAAGAAGGGATCAGGGTGTGACAAGGAGGGGGTGGGGCAGGCGAGAATCCTATCACTGAACCACAAATGCCCTGGAGGGAGGTAGAACTTGTTAACAGTGGTTAAGTAAATAGAATAGTGTTAAGCAGGGGGGATTTAAACCAAATGAAACAGAAGGGGTCTCATGCATACCAACAATTCCCCCTTTCTTTTTAACTAATGGCCATTGTGGGGTGAACAGAAACGTATATCGTACAGGCGTTTTCAAAAGAACTGGCATAAGACATGGAAAACAAAATAGGCGAGCAGCAATAACCAATGTGATGCCAAGGGGAACGTTTCTTGCCTCAAAGGGCAAGGCCTAGCAGGCAAAAGGGCATTTCTTGCCTCTGGGAGTGCTTTATGCCTCTTGGGGCATCTCTTGCCTCAAAGGGCGTTTCCTGCCTCTGTGGGCATCTCTTGCCTCTTGGGGCGCTTCATGCCTCTGTGGGCATAACCTAATAAGGAGGGGGAGTTTTCTGCCTCTGGGACAGAGCCTGCAGGCGAGGGGACATGGTCTATAAAGTCTCAAGGCAATTGGCTGAAGTTAGTCTTTGAGAAACACAGCAGTGTGCACCAGTAAGTCCGATGGAGGTGTCAGTCCAAAGTAGCTGACCACAGAAGAAAATGCCAGAGGATGAAACGCTGCACGTCTGTCTCGATGGGGAATGTTGGCCATCAGAATTCTGCTTTTCTGTAGAGAGTGATTTTTGGAGTCTGTGAATCTGTTTCTTCAGAACGTGCCAGGTCTCATCATTGGTTTCAGGGGGCGATGTCAGAGAACAGGATCCAAATGGATTTCCAGGAATTCCATTTGAGTAGATGCTTTTTCATGTGAAGACTTTGACAACTGAAATTCACTTACTTGTCAAACAAAACTTGTAGCAGATTAGAAGTTTACTATAATTGATAACTCCATTTAATTGGAAGTCCTTTCTAGTATGATTTTAAGGTTGTTTAAACAGTTTAAACTCAATAAAATGTGGAAAGGTAAACAGAAGAACCACGGTTAAAAGCCTCAGGCATGAGAATAATTAACATAATCATTGCACTATCTGCCCCACCCATAACTCATACCGTTTTGAGGATTAAACATTTCAGATTTATGTCAAGACGTAAAAGAGAAATCAAAGGAGGGAAAAAACAATTTTTTGGATTGTTTCTGGATGTCTCTAGAAATCATGGCTGCATCCAGCATTTTTTTTTTAAGTCAATGTCAAACAAAAATTCAGTCATTCAAATTATTCTCTTATGAAATGCAACTTGAACCAGATTATCAAGATCTCACCATGTAGGATTAAGAGTCCCCGGAGGGCATCCTAGTTCAAAAAGCTCCTCGAAATTCCATTTAGGGTGCTTCGGACTGTTCCTGATGGATTGCTTCAGGCACCCATTTTTAAAAGTGTCTTCCCATCGAAGAAAGAATCCAATCAGGAGAGTAGAACTAACCACGTGTCTCCATATTTGGGAACTGCCAGGGTACTTGAGAATGTTCTTCAAATTAGAGTAGTCCTTCTCCATGGGAAACATTCGAGAAGAAGTCCAGAAAGTTCCAGGGGAAATCCCCATGCATATCCCAAGGTCTACGATCACAGTCATAAAGAACCAAACTGTGGCCTGGAGCAAAATGTAGTCCTTTTCCTCAGGAAACATGGGAGAGGGAATCCAGAAAGTCCAAGGAGAAATATCCATGCATCTCCCAAGCTCTATGATCCCCGTCATAAGAAACCAAAGTTCCCGGTCAGGGAACTGAAATGTGGCCCAGAGTAAAATGTTCCAGAGACAGACTAACTGTCTCATGATGAAACAGTAGAGGCTTTGGCAAACCTCTTCATAAGTAGAAAGGCAACCCATGGTGGATGGGTAGCCAAGTTTACTTATCTGGACGATGGGTGGGTAGGGTCCCACGTTGATGCCGGTCCATGTTTCAGGGCTTATTTCAGTCCCTGTTCAGGCGCCATATGTTGTTTTCAACAGGTTATGTTGTTTTCGACGGGTTATGTTGTTTTCGCCGGGCTGGCTTCACGGGTGGGTAACAGACGACCAGGGATTCATGGTTGAGCTGTAGGCAGTATCTCTTTATTCATGCAGGACGCAGCACAATCTAAGCCAAGCTAAACTAAAGTACAGTACTCTAAAACTCACAATGCTGTCTTTATATATACTTCCCAAGTAGGGTGGAAACAGGATGTGACATAGAGAGGGTGGAGAGAAAAGTGACTGGTGAAAATCAGGGTGTGACAAAGAAGGGATCAGGGTGTGACAAGGAGGGGGTGGAGCAGGCGAGAATCCTATCACTGAACCACAAATGCCCTGGAGGGAGGTGGAACTTGTTAACAGTGGTTATGTAAATAGAATATGTTAAGCAGGGGGGATTTAAACCAAATGAAACAGAAGGGGTCTCATGCATACCAACCCCCCCCCCCCCCGCAGATAGGGAGCCAGGGGCTGGAACCGGGATCCTTGGGAGGGTTCTTGCTCTTTGTACTATATGTGCTTAACACGGTGTACCAGTGCTCACTCACCACCACAACCCAAAGCACTCTTTCTTTTTTCATCATTTTGTTATGGGGGGGAGGTAGTGATAAATAGTACAGTTATTGACATATAGGTAAAAATTCTCATCTCACCATGATAGATGTCTACAAAATACTCTCACTTCTAACTTACTTCCTTTTGCACTATCATGCACCAGACCCCAAAGCCCCCTACCCCATGCCTTTCCCTGCTCTACTCCCCAGACTGGTCCTTTGCTTTGGTGTAATACAGCAAACCCAGTCCAAGTTTCACTTTGTGTTTCCCCTTCATGTTCTTGTTTCTAAAGTTCCACCTATGAGTGACATCATCACACACTCATCCTCTTTGTTTTATCTCATTTAATATGATTCCTTCAAGATCCACCTCATATAACATGAAGAAAGTGACTACATCTTTCTTTTTTATTATTATTATTGATTTAATATTGAATTACAAAATTATAAGATAACAGGGATTAATTCCATAGCTTTCCCACCACCAGACTTCTGTGTTCCCATTCTGGAACTCCATTGTAAACTGCATTAGTTCTTCCAAGATCATAGATACGGGCTGATTATTATTTCTATAACTATCCATCAGTATTTATATATATATATTTTCCCATTATTTCTATGGTCCTGCCTTCTCATTCTCTTCACTTCTAAGTCACACCTACTACTTCTGAGTGTCTTTCCTTTTGTTGTTGTTGTTGTTGTCATTTGTTTTCCCTCTTCTCTCTCCAAGTCGAATTCCTGATGGAATTGAAGTTCAGAGACCACTGGTCATCTTCCACTAACATTTACCCCTCTGGAAGTATGGACCAAAATTCTTTTTGGGGCGCAGAAGGTAGAAGGCCTAGCTTTTATAATTGTTTCTCTGCTAGACATGGGCATTCGCAGGTTGATCCATACCCCCATCCTGTTTCTATCTTTCCTTAGTGGTATAGGGCACTAGGGAGGTGGCGTTCTAGGACACATTGGTGAGGTTGTCTTCCCAGGGAGTTCAGGATGAAATCATAGTAGCACCCCCAACTTGGTGGCTGAAATGCAAAATGTTTAATGAACAGGAACAATAAAGTAGGAATAGAGTAGATGGGAATAATAGGGATTTTAGATGAATAGAAACTAGGAAATCTGTTTTAGGTCTGTTTCTAGGGGCCCATGACTGTGCTATTATTGTGTGAGCTTGTTAGCTAACCTTTAGGTAGACTAGAAATAATGTCTGGGAACAGTGTCAGAGTTGAGAATAGGAGTAGAAAGCTGGACGAGGGCAGAGAGTAGATCCTAAACTTTAAGAAAATATGTAAATATATAAATATTTACCATGTTGATCTGACCGGGGACCCATATCTACTCATATTTAGCACTGGAGCCTGTATAACCTCCGAGTCTTCCTTTCAGTCTGTGTTTGAAGTCTGTGGTCACAGCTGGGAACACTCTAGGCTACACTTATTTCAGGACCAATTTTCCTTGAGTGGCAGAATAGGATTACCCAGCCTCCCTTCACCATTAGTGAAACCTTCCCCCTGTAGGTGGGGACCAAGGGCTTGAATCCAGGTCCTTGTGCACTGTGATGTGTGTGCTTAACTAGGTGCACCACTACCTGGCCCCCTTTTTTATTTGTTATTAATAGTTTGCTATAGGATTATATTATGTTATCCTTTCTGATGTATGACATTCTCACCAGAGTGAAGTGGAATTTGCATTGTTGTCTTTATTTGCATTTCTCTGCAAATCAATGAATATTTTTTCATATGTCTGTTGACATTTTTAAAAATTTATTCATTTTTCTCTTTTGTTGCCCTTGTTTATCGTCGTTGCTGTTGTTATTGCTGTCGTTGTTGGATAGGACAGAGAGAAAATGAGAGAGGAGGGGAAGACAGAGGACAGAGAGAAAGATAGACACCTGCAGACCTGCGTCACTGCCAGCGAAGCAACTCCCGTGTAGGTGGGGAGCTGGGGCTCAAACCGGAATCTTTCTGCTGGTCCCTACCCACTGCACTACTACCTGCCTCCCTTTTTCTGTCTTCTTTAGTGAATATTCTGTTAATATCCTCTCTCCATTTTTGGATGGGATCATTTATTGTTGCTGAGTTGAACTCTGTATATTTTGGCCATTTGGTTTTTGTCTGATGTATATCACATAAAGATCTAATTCTGTAAGGAATTTCTCTCTGTCCCTGTCTCTGTCTCTCTCTCTCTCGCTGTACAGGAGCTATTCAATTTGATGTAGTCCCATTGGTTTATATTTGATTTTGTTTTTTCTTGCAATTGCATTTGTATCATTGAAGATGGCTATAAAATTTAGATGGAAAGGGAGATGAGCAGTAGCACAGTGGGTTAAGCACACATGGCACAAAGTACAAGGACCAGAGTAAGGATCCTGGTTCCAGCACATGGCTCCCCACCTGCAGGGGAGTCACTTCACAGGAGTGAAGCAAGTTTGCAGGTATCTATCTTTCTTTCTGTCTTCCCCTCCTCTCTCCATTTCTCTGTCCTATCTAACAATGATGACATCAATAACAATAACAAGGTAAACAAAATAGAAAATAAATAAATTTAAAAAAATAGATGGAAAAAAGTGCTGGCAGTATTTTCCTCAAAGTATTTGATAGTTTCTGGCCTAACATCCAATTCTTTTATACATTTGGATTTTACTTTTTGTGTGGTGAAATTCAGTGGTTCAGTTTCATTCTTCTGCATGTTCCAATGCAATTTTTCCAACACTTTTTCTTGAAGAGACTTTTCTTTCTCCATTTAATAGTTTGGGGCCCCCTTGTCAAATATTAGATGATGATAGGTATGGGGGCTTATTTCTGGGCTTTCAGTTCTATTCCAGTGATCAGCGTGTCTATTTTTGCTCTAGTTCCAGGTAGTTAGGATTACAATGGCCAGTTCTGTTCTATTTTTCTCAAGATTTTTCTGGCGATTCTAGGTGTTTTCTGATTGCAGAAAACTTTTGTAGACGTTAATCTATTTTCTTTAAAAAACTGGATGGAAACTTTATGGGGATTGCATTAAAATTATATATGGCTCTGGAGATTAATTCTTCCAGTCTATGAACGTGGAATACCTTTCTACTTCTTTGTGTCTTTTTCTATTTCCTTGGATAATGACTAATAGTTTTCAGTGTACAAGGATTTCACTTCTTGTGTTAGGTTTATTCCTAGATATTTTATTAATGTGTTTGCTGCAACAGTAAATGAGCCTGATTTCTGGATTTCTCCTTCTTCTGACTTCATTTTCATAAAGAAATGCTACTGACTTTAGTATAATTAATTTTGTAGCCTGACACCTTACTATACTGTCTGATAATTTCCAGTAGTCTCTTACTGGATTCTTTAGGGTTTTCTATGTATACTATCATATCATCTGCAAAGAGTGAGAATTTGACTTCTCTTCCAATTTGTATCCCTTCAATTCCTGCCTATTGTCTATTCCTTGGTATGGCAAGAACTTCTAACACTATGTTGAATGGTAATGGTGGTAGTGTGTAGCCCTATCTAGTACCTGATCTAAGAAAGGCTTCCAGTTTCTCACAATTGAATATGGTGTTGGCTGTAGGTTAGTTGTATATGGAATCCACTATCTTAAAGAATTTTCCATTTATTCCCAATTTTTGTAGTGTTTTTATCATGAAAGGATGTTGGATTTTGTGAAAGGCCTTCTCTGCATCTATTCAGATAATCATGTGGCCTTTGGTTTTACTTGTATTGTTGTGGTGAATCACATATATCAGTTTATGTCAACTGAACCAGTCTTGCATCCATTGGATAAATCCCACTTGGTAATGATGTACAGTATTTAATATACTGTTATATCTGGTTGGTTAAATTTTGTTCAATATTTTAGCATCTATGTTTATCAGAGAAATTGGTCTGTAGTTTTCCCTCGTGTGTGTTTGTGTGTATCCCATGTGCTTTGGTATAAGAGTGATGTTGGCTTCATAAAGGGTAGAAGAGAGGGAATCAGGCGGTAGCAGAGTGGGTTAAGTGCAGGTGGTGCAAAGTGCAAGGACCAGCCTAAGGATCCTGATTTGAACCCTGAGCTCCCTACCTGCAGGGGAGTGGCTTCACAAGCAGTGAAGCAGGTCTTCAGGTGTCTATCTTTCTCTCTCCTTCACTGCCTTCCCCTTCTCTCTACGTTTCTCTCTGTCCTATCCAACAACAAAAACAAAATAATAATGACAAGAACAAGAGCAACAAAATGGGAAAAATGGCCTCTGGGAGCAGTGGATTCTGGAGCCCCAGCAATAAACGTGGAGGCAAAAAAAGAAAAAACAAAGGTGTAAGAGAGTATTCCTATGTCTTCAGTATTTTCAAAGAGCTTAAAAAGTATAGGTACTAATTCTTCCTTGAATATTTTGTATAATTCATTTATAAAACGATCTGGCCCTGGATTTTTTTTTGCTATTTTTAAAAATTTTTTATTTATAAAAAAAAAATTGACAAAACCATAGGAAAAGAGGGGTACAAATTCACACAGTTCCTACCACCAGACCTCAGAATCCCATCCCCTCCCCTGATAGCTTTCCTATTCTTTAACCCTCTGGGAGTATGGACCCAAGATCATTGTGGGATACAGAAGGTGGAAGGTCTGGCTTCTGTAATTGCTTCACCTCTGAACATGGGTGTTGACAGGTCGATCCATACTCCCAACCTGTCTCTCTCTTTCCTTAGTGGGGAAGGGCTCTGGTGAAAAAGAGCTCCAAGGCACATTGGTGGGGTTGTCTGTCCGGGGAAGTCTGATTGAATCCTGCTGGCAACTGGAACCTGGTGGCTGAAAAGAGAGTTAACATACAAAGCCAAAGAAATTGTTGACCAATCATGTACCTAAAGGCTGGCATAGTGCAAATGAAGTGTTGGGAAGTCTTCCATTTTGTCGATAGCTAGTAGGCATATTTTAGTTATATTTCAAAGGGCCTGTAGCTATACTAGTGTTTTGCTTTTGTTTTGTTATTTATTATTATTTTTTTTGGCCTGATCCTGAAATATGATATGCAGGTGGATCCAAGTTATTGTCTGGGAGATGATGTTATGGCTGGGAAAAGGACCAGAAAACTGGATCAGAGAAGAGAGTAGCTCCCTAATATGGGAAAGGGGTATAAATATGGTTGACTGTAAACCCCATCAAATTGATGTGATCTCGGGCCCATAATTGGCTTAGGAGCCTGTGTGACCTCTGCATCCCTCTAGATCTGAGCTCACATTCTGTGATCATCAGTAGGAACATTCCAAGCTGCCCCAACATCAATTCCCATCTTCAGGTGTAGCATAGAATATGTTGTCCTTCCCTTCAGAGGATGGAACATTCTCTACCGTTGTTGATCCAAGTTCAGGGCAAGGTCCTATGTGGGCCCATAAAGGGTCTGTTTTGTTGTTCCTATAGAAATGACCAGTATCAATGGAGAGAGAATTTTTTTTCAAGTTCTAGGCCGATCAAATCTGTTTGGGAATTTCAGGATTCCCCAACTGGTGGAATGGCCTGATAGTGACTAAAGAGTCATTGTTAAAGCATGTAAGTCTCTTGCCATTATTCAGTTTTTGCAGTCTTTGCTTTGATAAGGTTAGCTTTGGATTGAGTGAGATAACTGTAATAGGAGGTAGGTGAAGAGGGTATCTAAGTCTAAGTGGACACAATTTCATTGTGAACTTGATACTGACTCACTACAAACTATTGTGTATTTTTGTTTCAGGTATATATTTTGCCCTGATTTATGGATATATGTGAACTTATGCTCTATCTAATGGGACCAGGCCTATATCTAGGTTTTGGGACATTATCAGCAAGTGAACCTCCTGGATTGGAATTAAAGAATACTGTGAAAGGAAAGGTCTCACCTGAGTGATGAGGGTGAAGGGTTAGCATTCCATGACTAACTTTCTCTTTATTAACTGTCTCTTTACACAGTCTGAGGGGAAGCATGCTGAGATGGTACTCATACTGAGATGGTTGCATTGATTAGGTTGTAATCAGTGTATGCAATATCATTTGGTATGACTTGAGAGAAGCATGCATAGAAGTGAGCCCCATCCCAGAGGTTCAAGGATTGGGTGAAACATAGGCTCTCTACAGGAAGCGGCATATTCCTGTTGTCTTAGGGTTTAAGAAGACAATAGATAATTATTTCAATAATTATATTGTTTGGAAGTTGGGATAACTTTGAAAAATCCCTTGTTAGGATTTGCTGTATCATACACACCATCACCATATTTTATGTTCTTTCACATTATTTTGATATAGCTATGCCACCGGTTGCTTTTGTTCTCCCTGGACTAATCTTTTAAAAGAGTCAGTATATAAAAGACTCATCCTATGTATTTAAAAAAACTCAGCCTGTGCTTCAAATAGTTCGAGACATTCAATCAGTTTTTCCCCTCTCATATTACTTAAATAATGATTTATATGACTACAAATTAATAGGAGTATACATAAACACTATTCCCATCACCAAAAGATTGTGTCCCATCCACTACCCTACACCCATGTTAACCCAGCCTTGCCTTCCTGTGAAAAATCCCACTTGGTCATGATGAACAATCTTTTTGATATACTGTTGTATCCAGTTGGCCAGGATCTTGTTTAATATTTTGGCATCTATGTTCCTCAGAGATATTTGTCTGTAGTTTTCCTTTTTTGTACAATTCCTGTCTGCTTTTGGTGTCAGGATAAAGTTGGCTTCATAGAAGGTGGAAGGGAGTGTTCCTATTTCTTCAATCTTGTGGAAAATCTTTAGAAGTATAGGTATTAACTACTTCTTGAAGGTTTTGTACAATTCGTTTGTGAAGCCATCTGGGCCAGGACTTTTGTTGTTGGGGAGACTCTGAATAACTGTTTTGATTTCACTGTCTATGATTGGTCCACTTAGGTTTTGTAGTTCTTCTTGGTTCAGTTTTGGAAGGGTATATGTTTCCAGGAATTCTTCCATTTCTTCCAGATTCTCTAGCTTTGTGGAGTATAGTTCTTCATAGAAGTCTCACATGATTTTCTGGATTTCTATGATATCAGTTGTGATATCTCCTCTATCATTTACAATTCTATTAATTTGAGTCTTCTTTCTTTTTTGTTTAGTGAGTCTGGCTACGGGTTTGTCAATTTTGTTTAACTTTTCAAAGTACCAACATTTGGCTTCAATGATTTTTTGTATGGTTCTCTTATTTTCAACGTTGTTTATTTCTGCTCTAATTTTAGTGATTTCTGTCCTTCTGGTTGCTTTAGGGTTCCTTTTTTCCTCTTCCTCTAAGTACTTAAGGTGTGCAGTAAGGTCGTTTATTTGAGCTTTTTCTTGTTAAATGTGTGACTCTATGGCTATGACTTTCCCTCTCAGTATTGCCTTTGCTGTGTCCCAGATATTTTGATAGCTTGTGTCTTCATTTTCATGTGTTCCCAGGAACATTTGCATTTTTTTGCTTCAGTGTCTCTCTAACCCAGTGGTTCTTAAGCAGTATGTTGTTTAGTTTCCAAATTCTGTGTCTTTTAGTAAATTTCTGTTTGTTATTAAATGTTAGCTTTACTCCACTGTGTTCTGAGAAGGTACTTGGGATGATTTCAGTGCTCTTGAATTTATTCATGCTGTCTTTGTGGCCTAACATGTGGTCTATTGTTGAGTATGTGTTACATGGATTTGAAAAGAATGTGTATTCCAGTTATTTTGGGGGGGGGGGTGAAGAACTCTGAAAATGTCCAGGAGGTCTAGTCTGTCCATCTCTTTGATTAATTCTCCTGTTTCATTGTTGATTTTCTGCTTGATTGATCTAAGTGTGAGAGTGGAGTTTTAAAGTCTGCCACTATTATTGTATTACTATTGATGTATTTTTGTAGTTCTTTTAGTAGGTTTGATGTATTTACATGGTCCTTCATTGGGTGCATAGATGTTAATAATTGTTAAGTCTTTTTGGTTGATTGATCCTCTAGTCATTATGTAATGTCCTTGCCTATCTTTTAGTACTTTACTTAATTTAAAGTCTATTGTGTTAAAGATGAGAATGGCTGCTCCTGCCTTTTTTTTGTGGTCCATTAGCCTGTATGATAGTTTTTCCATCATTTCTCTTTAAGTCTGTTTTGGTTTTGTTGGGTCAGATGGGATTCTTGCTAGTAGCATATGGTTGGGTTATGTCTTCTGATTCATGCTCCCACTCTGTGCCTTTTGATGGGTGAGTTTGATGGGTGAGTTTTGATCGGTGAGTTGATTGGCATTTATTGATATTATAGATTTAGGGTATTGTAGTGCCATTATTCAACAATTTTTTTATTTGCTCTGATATATGGCAAGTATTATAATGATGTTCTTGTTTATAAGAGGTCTTTTAGAACCTCTTTCAGGACAGGCTGAAAGATGGTTGCCTCCTTTATTGTTGTCTGTCTGAGAAGGTTTTGATCCCTCCATCTAGTTTGAATGAAAGTCTAGCAGGATCTATTATCTTTGGTTGAAATCCTTTTTTCATTCAGGGTTTGATAGATATCTTGACATTTTCTTCTGGCTTTTAGAGTTTGAGTGGAGAAGTCTGCTGATAATCTTATGGGTTTTCCCCTATATGTGACTTTTTGTTTTTCTTTTGCAGCCTTTAGCATCCTTTCTTTATCCTTACTTCTTTTCATTGTAACTATGATTTGTCTTCATGTCTTCAGGTCTGGGTTGATTCTGTTTGGGACGCTCTGGGCCTCTTGAATCTTAATGTCCTTTCTGTTGTTCAGGTCTGGGAAGTTTTCTTCTATTATTTCCTCTAGAATGTTTCTTCCCCTTCCTCTCTTTCATCCTCTGGCAGGCCAATGATACAAATGTTACTTCTTTTGAGATCATCCCAAATGTCTCTGTTGTTTTCAGTGTCTCTCAATCTCTTTTTGAGCTCATTTACATATTTATTAGTCTTCTCTAGCTCATCCACTGTCTGGCTAATTCTATTTTTTTGCTTCTGTTAGTCTGCTTTACCTTCCCTCAATTTCTTTCTTCAGTTCAGTTATAGTATTAACTTGTTCTGCTAATTGACCTTTTAGTTCAGCTATTTCAGATTTTAGTTTTCTGATTACCTCGATGTAGTTAGTATTTTCCTTGATGGTCTCATCTATTGTTTTCCTAATTCTGATAGCCTTTTCCTTCATAGTTGTCTTCATTTCTAGCCTCTGGGGTCTGTTTATGGGGTATGAGGGGGCGGGGTGTGCTTCGGAAGTAATCAAAAGATTTCCTTTTTTTGTCTCTGTTTTCTAACCCAAGTTGAGCTATAATCACCTCCTTGGTGTCACACTTAGGACCCCTTATTCACTGTCCTGCTGACAGCCCAATATCCTACCTTATCCACCAATTGTTGTGGGAACTCATGCCAGAAGCTGCCTCCAAGTAATCATCTTGGGTCTGCCCCTGCTGTTTTTTTTTTTTTTTTTTAGATTTATTTATTTGTTAATGTGAAAGGTAAAAGGAAAAAGAGAGAAAGAACTAGATATCACTCTGGTACATGTGCTGGTGGTGATTGAACTTAGGACCTTATGCTTGAGAGTGTAATGCTTTATCCACTGTGCCACCTCCAGACCACTTGTTAGGAGATTCATGATAACTATTTCAAATTATTTAGCTGTGTTTGGCCTCTTCATGTTTTCTAGTTCCTCATGGTTCAGTTTTGAAAGGTCATTTGTTTCTAGGAGACTTTCCATTTCTTCCATGTTCTCTAGTTTTGTGGCATATGATTTTCTGTGGAAGTCTTGCATGATACTTTGGATTTCTGTGGTGTCAGCTGTGATATCTCCTCTTTCACTTACAATCCTATTTATTGTGAGCTCTCTCTCTCTCTCTCTTTAAAGAGTCTGTCCCACCACATCAACAAAAGCTAAGACAAAAACCACATGATTATCTTAATAGATGCAGAGAAAGCCTTTGACAAAATCCAACACCCATTCATGCTCAAAACTCTACAAAAATAGGAATAGATGGGAAATTCCTCAAGATAGTGGAGTCTATATATAGAAAACCTACAGCCAACATCATACTCAATGGACAGAAGCTGAAAGCATTCCCCCTCAGATTGGGGACTAGACAGGGCTGTCCACTGTCACTCTTCAACATAGTATTGGAAGTTCTTGCCATAGCAATCAGGTAAGAGAAAGAAATCAAAGGGATACATATTGGAAGGGAAGAAGTCAAGCTCTCACTATTTGCAGATGATATGATAGTATACATAGAAAAACCTAAAGAATCCAGCAGAAAATTACTGCAAGTTATTAGGCAATATGGCAAGGTATCAGGCTACAAAATCAATGTACAAAAATCAGTGGCATTTCTTTATGCAAACACTAAATCTGAAGAAGAAGACATCCAGAAATCACTCCCATTTACTGTTTCAGCAAAATCAATCAAATACCTAGGAATAAAGTTGACCAAAGAAGTGAAAGAATTGTATACTGAAAACTATGACTCGCTACTCAAGGAAATAGAAACTGATACCAAGAAATGGAAAGAGATCCACATGCTCATGGATTGGAAGAATAAATATCATCAAAATGAATATTCTCCCCAGAGCCATATTCAAATTTAATGTAATACCCATCAAAGTTCCACCAAGCTTCTTTAAGAGGATAGAACAAACACTACAATCATTTATCTGGAACCTGAAAACACCTAGAATTGCCAAAACCATCTTGATGAAAAGAAACAGACATGGAGGCATCACACTCCCAGACCTTAAACTATATTATAAAGCCATCATCATCAAAACAGCATGGTACTGGAACAAAAGTAGGCACACAGACTAGTGGAACAGAATTGAAAGCCCAGAAATAAATCCCCACACCTATGGACATCTAATCTTTGATAAAGGGGCCAAAAGGATTAAATGGAAAAAGGAGGCTCTCTTCAATAAATGGTGCTGGGAAAACTGGGTTGAAACATGCAGAAGAATGAAATTGAACCACTTTATCTCACCAGAAACAAAAATCAACTCCAAATGGATCAAAGATCTAGATGTCAGACCAGAAACAATCAAATACTTAGAGGAAAACATTGGTAAAACACTTTCCCACATACACCTCAAGGACATCTTTGATAAATCAAACCCAATTGCAAGGAAGACTAAAGCAGAAACAAACCAATGGGACTACATCAAATTGAAAAGCTTCTGCACATCCGAAGAAACTATTAAACAAACAAAGAAATCCCTCACAGGATGGGAGAAGATCTTCACATGCCATACATCAGACAAGAAACTAATCACCAAAATATATAAAGAGCTCAGCAAACTTAGCACCAAAAAAGAAATGACCCCAACCAAAAATAGGCAGAGGATATGAACAAAACATTCACTACAGAGGAGATCCAAAAGGCTAACAAACATATGAAAAACTGCTCTAGGTCACTGATTGTCAGAGAAATGCAAATTAAGACAACACTAAGATACCACCTCACTCCTGTAAGAATGGCATACATCAAAAAGGACAGCAGCAACAAATGTTGGAGAGGTTGTGGGGACAGTGGAACCCTTTTACATTGCTGGTGGTTATGTAAATTGGTACAGCCTCTGTGGAGAGCAGTCTGGAAACTCTCAGAAGGCTAGACATGGACCTTCCATATGATCCAGTCATTCCTCTCCTGGGCTTATGCCCCAAGGACTCCATAACACCCAACCAAAAAGAGGTGTGTACTCCTTGTTCATAGCAGCTCAATTCATAATAGCTAAAACCTGGAAGCAACCCAGGTGCCCAACAACAGGTGAGTGGCTGAGAAAGCTGTGGTATATATATGCACAATGGAATACTATGCAGCCATCAAGAACAATGAACCCACCTTCTCTGACCCATCTTGGACAGAGCTAGAAGGAATTATGTTAAGTGAGCTAAGTCAGAAAGATAAAGGTGAGTATGGGATGGTCCCACTCAGCAACAGAAGTTGAGAAAGAAGATCTGAAAGGGAAACTAAAAGCAGGACCTGACCAAATTGTAAGTAGGGCACCAAAGTAAAAACCCTGTGGTGAGGGGTAGACATGCAGCTTCCTGGGACAGTGGGGGGTGGGAGTGGGTGGGAGGGTTGGGTCACAGTCCTTTGGTGGTGGGAATGGTGTTTATGTACACTCCTAGCAAAATGTAGAAATATAAATCACTAGTTAATTAATATGAGAGGGGGAAAATCAATTGTATGTCTCAAAGTTTCTCAAAAGACAAACTGAATATTTTTAATATATAGGCTACGTATTTGATATGCGGACTCTCTCAAAAGCCTAGACCAAGTAGATCAATAGCATCCAATAGCACAGCTATATACAAGATACTAGGTACTGTACAACAAACCCTAACAAAAGGACTTTTCAAAGTTAACCCAATTACCAAATAATGTGATGATAACATTAACTATCGATTGTCTTTTTGAACCCTAAGACAGCAGGAACCTCACATCTCCACTATAGAGCCCCTACTTCCCCCAGTCCTGGAACCCTTGGATAGGGCCCACTTTCCCGTATGCCTCTCCCAATCCATATCAAATAATATTGCATCCACCGATCACAACCTAACCAATGCAACGATTGCCACCTCAACATGCTTCACTTCAGACTGTGTCCAGAGACTTCATGTGTGGAGTGACAACCCTTCAGCTTCATTGCTCGGGTGAGACCTTTCCTTTCATAGTATACTCTAATTTCATCTCAGGTGGTTCACTTTCTAACAAAATCCCAAAACCTAGATATAGACCAGTTTCTGTTAGAGAGAGCATATGTTCACACGTATCCATAAACTACTGCAGAATATATACCTGAAAGCAGAAGTACATTAGAATTTGCAGTGTGTACCTCCCTAACACTTCCTCTCCACTATTCCAAGCTTTGGGTCCATGATTGCTCAACAATTTGTTTGGCTTTGTATGTTAACTCTCTTTTCAGTCATCAGGTTCCAGATGCCATCAGGATGCCGGCCAGGCTTCCCTGGATTGAAGACCCCACCAATGTGTCCTGGAGCTCAGCTTCCCCAGAGACACACCGTACTAGGGAAAGAGAGAAGCAGACTGGGAGTATGGACCAACCAGTCAATGCTCATGTTTAGCGGGGAAGCAATTATAGAAGCCATATCTTCTGCCTTCTGCAACCCACAATGACCCTGGGTCCATGTTCCCAGAAGGATAGAGAATGGGAAAGCTATCAGGGGAGGGGGTGAGATATGGAGATTGGGTGTTGGGAATTGTGTGGAGTTGTACCCCTCCTACCCTATGGTTTTGTTAATTAATTCTTTCTTAAATAAAAAAATGAATAAATAAAAAAAGTCTGTCCAAGGGTTTTTCAGTTCTATATTCTTTCAAAGAATCAACATTTAGCTTTGTTGATCTTCTGTTTTTCATTCTTTGACTCTGAGTCCATGATTGGTTTGTTGAATTAGGTTTAATTCCTGCAGACAACATATTGTTGGTTTGTATTTTCTGATCTATCTTTCTACTCTGTGCCTTTTAATAGATAAATTAGGCCATTGATATTTATTGACATTATCTATTTAAGATATTCCAGCACCAATATTCTAAACTTTTTTGACTGTTTTGACATATGGCATGTTTTTAGTGATATCATTATTGTTTATCAACCTTTTAGAACCTATTATAGAGCAAGTTTGGTGATAGTTTATTCCTTCAGCAGTTGATATCTGAGAAAGTTTTTATCCCTCTGTCTAATCTGAATGACAGTCTATCAGGATATAGTATTCTCAGCTGAAAGCCTTTCTCATTGAGCATTCTATACAGATTTCACCATTCTCTTCAAGTTTTTAGAAAATGTGTGGAGAGATCTGTTGATAATCTTTGGATTTTCCTCAGTGTGTGACTGTTTTTCTCTTGAAGACCTCAGTAGTTTTTTTCCCCCTTATATCCTTACTCTTGTCCACTCTAACTAGGATGTGTGTTGGTGACTGTATGTCTGGGTTTATTTTGCTAGAGATCTGGGTTTCTTGGATCTTTATATCCTTCCTGTTGTTGAAAGTGGGGAATTCTTCTATTATCTACTATATTGTGCTTTTTCCTCTTCCTGTCTTTCTTCCTCTGGCAAGCCAATAATGCAGATATTATTTCTTTTGAAGTCAACCCATGTGTCTCCATTGTCATTTTTACTGTCTCTTAATCAGTATTGTACTTCGCTTCTTTCTTAGTTTTCCTTAATTCATGCTTGATGTTGTAAGTTCTGTTTTTTGCATCAGTTATTCTGCTCTGCTCTAGCTCCCCTCACCTGTTATCTCTAATCCAAATATTTTTTTAATTTTTATATATAAAAAGGAAACACTAACAAAACCCATAGAATAGAATGAGAACACCACCACACAATTCCCACCAGGAGAACTCCATATCCCATCCCCTCCTCTGATAGTTTTTCTATTATTTATCCCTCTGGGAGTATGGACCGAGGGACATTATCGGGTGCAGTGGTGGAAGGTCTGGCTTCTGTAATTGCTTCCCTGATGAATATGGGAATTGACAGGTCAATGCATACTCCCAGCATGCCTCTCTCTTCCCTAGTGGGGCAGGACACTAGGGAAGCAGGGCTCCAGGACATATTAGTGGGGATATCTGTCCAGGGAAGTCTGGTTGGCATCATGTTAGCATCTGGAACCTGGTTGCTGAAAAAAGAATTAAGATATAAAGCCAAACAAATTGTTGACTAATCATGAAACTAAAGGCTGGAATAGTGCAGATGAAGATTTGGGGGTCACAGTTTTATAGATAGTAGGCCTATTTTAGTTATATTCCAAGAGGCCCATGACTATACTAGTTTTGCTGTTGTTGTTGTTGTTGTTTTGTTTTGTTTTCTGATATGCAAGTGGATGTATATTATTGTCTGGGGAGATAATGTCATGGCTGGAAAAATACTAGAAACTGGTTCAGGAAAGAGAGGAGCTCCCAAATATGGGAAAGGTGTATAAATATTGTTGACTATAAACCTCATGGATTTGATCTGATCTGGGGACTATGTTCAGTTTAGGAGACTATGTGACCTCTGCATCCTTGTAGATCTGAGCTCACATTCTGTGGTTGTGTATAGGAACATTCCAAGCTGCCCCAATTTTGTGACCCATCTTCCTCAGGTAGAATATAGATTATGTTGTCTTGAATCCCTTCAGAACATGCAAAATTCTCGGCCATTGTTGATCCATGTTGAGGGCAAGGACCTATGTGGGGCCCACAAAAGGATCTGTTGTGTTATATGTACACAATGGAGTACTACTCAGCTATAAAAAATGGTGACTTCACTGTTTTCAGCCGATCTTGGATGGACCTTGAAAAATTCATGTTAAGTGAAATAAATCAGAAACAGAAGGATGAATATGGAATGATCTCACTCTCGGGCAGAAGTTGAAACACAAGATCAGAAGAGAAAACACAAGTAGAACCTGAAGTGGAATTGGTGTATTGCACCAAAGTAAAAGACACTGGGGTGGGTGGATGGGGAGAATATAGATCCAAGAAGGATAACAGAGGACCTAGTGGGGGTTTTATTGTTATATGCAAAACTGGGAAATATTATGCATGTACAAACTATTGTATTTAATGTCAAATATAAAACATTAATTCCCCAATAAAGAATTTTTTTTATAAAAAGGGGGGTCTGTTGTCTTATTCCTGATAGAGCTGACTGGTAACAATGGAGAGAGGGATTTATTCAAGGTCTAGGCCCATCAAGTCTGTTTGTGAGTCTCAGGACTCCCCGAGTAGGGCCCCAGCTGATGGGGTGGCCCGGTAGTGACTAAAGAGTTATTGTTAAAGTATTCCGGGACTGGGGGAAATAAATATAGGCTCTATAGAGGAAGTGGGAGGTTCCTGCTCTCTTAGGGTTTAAGAAGGCAATAGATAGTTATTGCTATAATCAAATTATTTGGCAATTGGGTTAACTTTGAAAATCCCATTGTTAGGATTTGCTGTAGATACACAATACCACCAAAATTTATTCCATTGGCATCATTTATATATAGCTGTGTCTTATAGAGTAATGCCACTGGTTGCTTCTCTTCTTCCTGGTCTAAGATTTTGAGAGTCAGCATTTCAGAGACGCAGCCTATGGTCTGTGTATTAAAAAGTTTGAGACATTCAATCAATTTTCCCCTCTCATATTAATTAAATAGTGATTTATATGACTACAAGTTAATAGAAGTGTACATAAACAACATTCCCACCACTAAGATTGTGTCCCATCCCATCCTCCCACCCATCCCGAAAAGCCTCCCCCCCCACCCCGAGTGATGATGAACATCCACCCTCACCCTCCTCCTAGGGATTTTTACTTTGGTGCCCTACTCCAAACTCGGTCAGATCCTGCTTTGAGTTTCCCTTTCTATTCTTCTTTCGTAACTTCTGTTTATAAGTGGGATCATCCCACACTTGTCTTTATCTTTCTGACTTAGCTTATTTAACATAATTACTTCTAACTCCATCCAAGATGGGTCAGAGAAGGTGGGTCCATTGTTCTTAATAGCTGTGTAGTAGTCCATTGTGTATATATATAGCACAGCTTTCTCAGATGTTTATCTTCTGTTGGGCACCTGGATTATTTCCAGGTTTTAGATATTATGAATTGTGCTGCTATGAACATAGGTGTACACATATCTATTTGGTTGGATGTTGTGGAGTCCTTGGAGCATATCCCTAGGAGAGGAATTACTGGGTCATATGGAAGGTCCATGTCTAGCTTTTGAGAGTTCTCCAGACTGCTCTCCACAGAGGTTGGACCAATTTACATTCCCACCAGCAGTGCAGAAGGGTTCCTCTGTCCCCACAACCTTTCTAGCATTTGTTGCTGCTGTCCTTTTTGATGTATGCCATTCTCACAGGGGTGAGATAGTATCTCAATGTTGTCTTTATTTGCATTTCTCTGACAATCAGTGACCTGGAGCAATTTTTCATGTGTTTGTTAGCCTTTGGATCTCTTCTGTAGTTAATGTTCTGTTCATATCCTCTGCCCATTTTTGGATGGGGTCATTTGCTTTTTTGTTGTTAAGTTTGCTGAGCTCTTTGTATATTTTGGTTATTAGACTCTTGTCTTAGGTATGGCATGTGAAAATTTTCTCCCATGCTGTGAGGGTTCTTTTTGTTTGTGTGATAATTTCTTTGGCTGTGAGAAGCTTTTCAATTTGATGTAGTCCCATTGATTTGTTTCTGTTTTAGTCTTCCTTGCAATTGGGATTGTATCATCTAAGATGTCCTTGAGGTTTAGGTGAGAAAGTGTTCCAGGAGTGTTTTCCTCTAAGTATTTGATAGTTTCTGGTCTAACCTCAATGTCCTTGATCCATTGGAGTTGACTTTTGTTTCTGTTGAGATGAAGTGGTTCAGTTTCATTCTTCTGGATGTTTCAACCCAGTTTCCCCAGAACCATTTATTGAAGAGAGCCTCCTTCTTCCATTTAATACTTTGGGCACCCTTATCAAAGATTAGATGTCCACAGGTATGGGGGTTTAGTTCTGGGCTTTCAAATTTGTTTCACTGGTCTGTGTACCTATTTTTGTTATAGTACCCAACTGTTTTCATGATGATGGCCGTATAATATAGTTTCATATCTGAGAGTTTGATGCCTCTATTTCTGTTTCTTTTCCTCAAAATAGTTTTGGTGATTCAAGGTGTTTTCTGGTTCCAGATAAATAATTGCAGTTTATATTCTATTCTCTTAAAGAAGCTTGATGGAACTTTGATGAGTATCAGATTCAATTTGTATATGGCTCTTGGGAGAATATTCATTTTGATGATATTAATTCTTTTAATCCATGAGCATAGAATGTCTTCCCATTTCTTGGTATCATTTTCTATTTCTTTTAATAGACAAAGACAACCAATTACAAGGAGTATCAAAAAAAAAAAAAAAAAAACCTCCAGCTAGTCTTTCCAAGTAGGGTTGAAGGTTGAAAAATACCTGATTGATTAGGTATTTTTTCACTCAAATAGAGCTCCTGCCCCCATCAAAAAAAAAAATGTCTTGGAATTATACCCCTGCTGAGCCTGGAATCTTGGTAAAGAAAATAGCTCATGGGGTTGGGCGGTAGTGCAGTTGGTTAAGCACACATGGCACCGAATGCAAGGAGTGGTGTAAGGATCACAGTGGGAGCACCCAGCTCCCCACCTGCAGGGTAATCACTTCACAGGAGATGAAGCAGGTCTGCAGGTGTCTATCTTTCTCTCCCCCTCGCCTTCTTCCCCTCCTCTCTCAATTTTTCTCTGTCCTATCCAACAACAATGACATAATTAACAACAATAATAACTACTACAACGATAAAAAAACAACAAGGTAACAAAAGGGAAAAGAAAAAAGAAAATAGCTCCACAGGAAGCATGCTAGGAGAAGCTGGCCAGCCCATGGGGGCTGGCTTTGAGGTAAAGGGGAAGGGTGAGTTCAGAAATAGTCAAGTCAAAGTTTTTCCTAATCTTTGTCCTTATGGCCTCTGTTTGCCAGCCCATGAGTGGTTTCTTTTTTGGTGTCACCCTGACCACTCCTTGGTTTCCCTTTCCACCAATGGGCCAGAAATCCTACCCTCTCCTGACAACCCCAGGTTGAAAGCTGCTTCTTTTGGGAGTTCACACCAGTTATTATCTCCAAGTCACCATCTTAACTCTGCCCAACTATTTTATTTTAACCTGTGTAGTTACTGTGTTAATTTGTTCAGCTAAATCTTAGCTTTATTTTTGTTTGTTTGTTTATGGGTTTTATTTTTGCTTATTTATTTATTTTTATGAGTGATTTAGTAATTATAACAAGATTGTGGGATAAGAAGGGTACAATTCCATACAATCCCCACCACAGAGCTCTGTATCCCACCTTCTCCATTGGAAGCCTCCTTATTCTTTATCCCTCTGGTAGTATGGACCAAAATTCTTTATGGAGTACAGGAGGCTTAGTTTCTGTAATTGCTTCTCCACTGGACATAGGCACTGACAGGTCAGTCCATACTCCCAGCCATCTCCTATCTTTCCCTAGTGGGGCAGGACTCTGGAGAGGTGGCGTTCCAGGACACATTGGTGAGGTCATCTAGCCTAGGGAAGTCAGGTTGGTATGATGGTAGCATCTGCAACTTGGTGGCTGAAAAACATTAAGAAATAAAGCAGAAAAAATTGTTTAATAATCAGGAACCTAAAGGTAATAATATAGAAGACAAGGTTTGGGGTCTTAATGTTGGAAGAAGTTAGGAAGTATATTTTAGGTATATTCCAAGGGACCCATGACTTTACTAATTTTTGCCATTTCCCAATAGCTAGCATGCAGGTAGACAGAAAATATTGTCTGGGAAAATGATGTCAGAGTTGGGAATAGGAATAGAAAGCTGGATCAGGGAAGAGAGTAGCTCCAAAATATGAGAAAGGATGGGATGCATTGGATCGACCTTCCCGTGGTGCATCTCGTGAGTACCCATTCATTGGGGAAACTGATGATCCTTCCTAGTTGACTGAATCCACATGGATCCCAGTCACTTTCAAAGCCAGCAACAAGCAGCTCCTGCCAGCTTTCAAGTTGTTGGTCCTGCTCTTCGAGTCCTCCAACTTAATGTTGAGGGGCTGTCCTTTGCCAAACGCGTTCTTATTGGTCAATTGGCGATACAGCATCAGGCAGATGTTATCTGCCTACAAGAAACACATATAGCAGTCGATGAAGCTGCTCGATTCACCATCAGTGGATTCGATTTAATATGCTGTAATCTCCAGCATAAACATGGCCGAGCCATCTACGCCAAATCGTGTCTTGCGGACGTTTACCATATGGCCTCTTCGACCTTCTACGACTCCATTACTGTTGGAACTATTCAGCTCGTCAACGTATATAAACCTCCCAGTGCCTCATGGGATAACGAGGTCCTGCCTAGCCCGAATCACCCAGCCGTTTACGTTGGAGACTTTAATAGTCATCACCAAGACTGGGGATATTCCTCCACTCGTGCTGATGGCTCTATCTTAGCCGACTGGGCTTCAGTGAATGACCTCTCCCTATTATACGATCCCAAACAACCAGGCTCTTTTCACAGTGCTAGATGGAATAAAGACTCGTCACCCGACCTGTGCTGGATTAGCACAGTCAATGGCCAAGCCTTTCCCGCTACGAGACAAGTTCTCAAGATCTTCCCGCACAGTCATCACCGCTCAGCTATCATCCACATTGGTCTCCAGCTCCCACTGATTCTGTGCTTGAAGAAACTAAGATGGAACTTTCGGAAAGCAAACTGGCGTCTGTTCAGTGATCTTACCAACAAATCTATTCCTGCAATTCCAATTAACTCTATCGCCTCTGAAGATTCCTACAGGCGCTTCCGCCAAGCCATCTTCAAAGCAGCTTCCCAAGCCATTCCTCGTGGGAGACGTGCTAACTATATGCCTTGTCTTGATGCTGAATGCGAGCAACTACTAAAGCAGTATGATGAATTGGGCGACCCAGATGTGGCTGACCATCTCATTAACTCCCTGGATGCAGCATGCCAAGCCCGCTGGCAACAACTCACGGAAAGTCTGAACTTCACCCACTCAAGTAGGAAGGCCTGGAAGCTTCTTCACAGACTGGGTGCCGGTAGCCAACCCCCTCCCATCTCCCATCCTCCCGTATCTCCAAACTCAGTGGCCAGTCACCTAACTCAAGTTGGACATGTTAAGATCGACCCAGTCTGGAAAAGAGAAATTTCTCATCAGTGGTCATCCCACTTCCAGTTATCTTGTCCATCTGCAAAACTCTCTCCCTTTACACTGTCTGAACTGGAAGACGCTTTGAAGAGGGTTAAACCGGGAACAGCTGCTGGCTATGATAACATCACCCCAGAACTCATTCTTAACCTGGGCCCCACGGCAAAGAAGTGGCTCGCTTCATTCCTGTCCCACATCTTGGAATCCGAATCTATGCCCAAAATTTGGCGTCGTTCGAAGATAATAGCAGTTTTGAAACCAAAGAAAGACCCAACACTGGCCGCCAGCTATAGACCAATTTCTCTCCTCTCCATGTGTTACAAACTCCTTGAGAGGCTGCTTCTATCACGTATTTCTCATCTTACAGAGAAATTCCTATCACCCGCCCAGGCTGGTTTCTGCCCAGGAAGATCTACCTGCGAACAAGCCCTGGCCCTCTCAACTTACATTGAAAATGGATTCCAGAAGAATTTAAAGACGGGTGCTGTCTTTGTTGATCTCACAGCAGCCTATGACACAGTCTGGCACCGTGGTCTCCTAGTCAAGATCTCAAGATGCCTGCCTCCATGGGTGGCCAACACTATATCGTTTCTTCTCCAAAACAGAAGATTCCGGGTACATCTGGGTGACAAGTCTAGCAGATGGAGACTTGTCTCAAGTGGCCTCCCCCAGGGCTCCGTTCTGGCTCCTACGCTATTTAATATTTACATCAATGACCTCCCAGAAACTTCTTCAAGGAAGTTCATCTACGCCGATGACATCTGCTGTGCAACTCAGGCATCCAAGTTCGACATCCTCAAGGAAACACTCACGAAAGACATGTCTCTGATATCTGATTACTGTAAAAAATGGCGACTAATCCCTAGCACTGCAAAAAACGGTATCATCTGTTTTCCATCTACACCATGCCTCGGCCTCGCGTGAGCTTAATGTGCAGCTTGGCGATACGAGAATCCGGCATGAAGCCCAGCCAGTCTATCTTGGCGTTACTCTCGATCGCACTCTGTCATTTCACAAACATCTCATAAAAACTGCAGCAAAGGTGGGCGCGAGGAATAACATCATTGCAAGACTGGCCAGCTCCTCATGGGGCGCAAGCGCTTCCACACTGCGATCATCATCTCTGGCATTATGCTATTCCACTGCAGAATACTGTGCCCCAGTATGGTTCCGTAGCCCCCATGTCCACTTGGTCGATTCCAAATTATATTCCTCCATGAGGATAATTTCTGGAACCATCCGTTCCACCCCGGTTCCATGGCTGCCAGTTCTTAGCAACATCGCCCCGCCAGATATTCGTCGGGGTGCGGCATCATCTAAGTTCATTTCCCACGTCTACGCTCGACCGGACCTGCCAATATACGCGGATATCTTCGCCCACCCTGTCCAACGCTTGATGTCTCGTCACCCAATCTGGTCCCCTACGCCTACACTGAACTTCTCTGTTCCAGTCTCTTGGAAACAGAGTTGGCAGTCAGCTGAGGTAAAGAACAAACACCTCATCACAGACCCCTGCAAGCGTCAACCCGGCTTTGACCTAGCACGTTATGATTGGGCCCTCCTCAATCGCTATGGAACAGGCCATGGCCGGTGCGCCACTATGTTCCATCGCTGGGGAGCCAGAGACGACCCGAACTGCCCCTGCGGCTCCAGACAGACTATGACCCACATAGTCAACGACTGCCACCTCTCCAGATTCAAAGGAGGTCTCGAAACTTTACATCAGGCTCAACCTGATGCTGTTGACTGGCTATGGAAGAAGGGCAAACGCTAGAAGAAGAAGGAGAAAGGTATATAAATACCATCAACTATAAACCCCATTGTGATGACCTAGGGCATATGTCTATTCATATTTGTTGATAAGTTTAGTGAACTCTTTACATAATTTGATTATAAGCCTTTTTTATATATATTGGCACCACCAGCCAATACAGCAACTACAACAAAATCAAAAGCAAAAGTTTGATCAAGCCAGAGAGAAGGAAAAGAAGAAGGAGGTGATGATGAAGAAGAAGAAAAAGAAAAAATAGAAGGCAGAGTCACATGAAATTAAATTCCTGTCACAACTGAAATTACCAACCTCAGCAAATACAACAACTACAGTAGCAAAGATTGATCAAACAAGATAGAAATAAAAAAAAAAAGGGAGTCGGGCTGTAGTGCAGCGGGCTAAATGCAGGTGGCACAAAGCACAAGGACCGGCATAAGGATCCCGGTTCGAACCCTGGCTCCCCACCTGCAGGGGAGTCGCTTCACAGGCGGTGAAGCAAGTCTGCAGGTGTCTATCTTTCTCTCTCCTCTCTGTCTTCCCCTCCCTCTCTCCATTTCTTTCTGTCCTATCCAACAATGACAACAACAATAATAACCAAAACAATAAAACAACAAGGGCAACAAAAGGGAATAAATAAATAAAATAGATATAAAAAAGAAATAAAAAACAAAACAGCAAAACCAAACCAAATGCCTCCCCAAAAGGGAACCAAATCACCATCCAATACAACAACCACAAAACAAACAACAACAAAAGCAAAATCAAAGCTTGATCAAACCAGAGAGAAGGATGAGAGGAAAAGAAAAGGAAAAGAAGCAAAGACAAACCAAAACAATCTCTTTCCTCAGCCAACATCACAAAGAAACCATAGCCAACAACAAAGAAACTAACAGACAGGCTGTAAGTCAAATCAAGCTAAGGGAACAAAGACTCCACCCCACCCAAATTGTGGCTTGGTACTGTCCATAGCTTAAATCCAGTGAGGTATCTTTAAATGGCTCCCCATTGAGTTTTGATGAAAAGTTCAGCTTTGGAATATTGCTTGATGAGTGTAACTCCAAATAGGGCATCTTTGTCTCTAGCTGCCCTATTTCTCCAAACAGGCCACCTCTGGCCTGAGGGATGGATTTGGGGGGGGGGGTGGAAGACTCAAGTTTTCTTTCCTTTGTCCTTTCAGCTCCCCTTTGCTGGTTTATAGATGAGTTATAATATTTCACCATTGTCCTGTGTCTCCTCTTCTATAGATTATCTCCTACTGGCCTGGAAATCCTAATCCCACTTGTAATTGCCAGATATTTGAATCAATGTTTTTTTCGTGGAGAATCTAATTGCTGCCTTCAAACTGCCATCTTGACTCCACCCTAGTTTTCAGTTTTCTAATCACCTCAAAATAGGCTGTGTTTTATTTCAGAGTCTCGTTTGTTGTTTCCTCATTTCTCTCAAAAACTTTCCTCGCTACTGTGATTAATGCATCACATAGTGTTTGGATGTTTTCCTCATTCTTATTTGCTCCTGACTTGTTGGATTTTTTTTCTTGGCTTCTTTCTGTCCTGGTTCGTTTCTTGTATGTTTATTTTTGGTTTGACCATTGTATTTGGTGACTTTTGAAATTTGTGTCCTGGAGGCTGCTGTCCAGATATTGTGTGAAGAAGCCTCTGGTCTTTGGTTCTGGAACCACTGAAGTCAGTCACCTGTGGTGTCTCAAGAGTACATAGAGTTATTCTAATGATGGCACCACTGCTCTCAGAAGATAGATGGAATGTCTTCAAATCAAGGGGAAAACTAGACAACTGGAAGATCAAGCTTGTGCTCTAGTATGTTGACTAAACTTTCTTGAGTCTTGATGGGTCTCTGTTTTCAATCCACTGTTCACATTTGTCTGGATTGACTTTTGTCTAAGTGAGTTACTTAATAGTATCCAGTTGTAAATTGTAACAGCTTTTTGTTTGTTTGTTTGTTTGGCTTTACCTCAATTTGTTAAGAATTGGAAGCTGGAAGCCAGTACTCCCTTGTTATGCTTCAGGTAATTTTGGTTGTGATTTATCTTTTCTACAATCCTTGAGGACTTTTAAACTATATGTAGATTTTTCACTTATCATTTATTCATGATTAAGAGAGAAGGAAGAGATAAGATAAAGAGAAGAAAAATGTAATGAGATAAAAATGTGATAAGGAAAATGTTTTGGTCACAGAACAGTGACCAAGTGATAAATTGGGGGTGGACCCCAAACTCTCTCAACTATTTCTACTAGCTAAATCTAGATTCTGCCAAACAGTGGTATCAGAGAGATGAGTTTTGGTGAGGAATCAGAGTGATTTCCTTGGTATTCTCCCACCCCAGGTCATGTGTTTGGCTCCTTCACTTCCAATTTGGACCCGGCATCACCAAGTATGGCTTATGAAGTAGGAGAATTTCTTCCTCACTCCTTTAACCAGTGACCACCCATGTCTGTACCTGTGGCTTTGTGAGTTCCTGGAGAAATCTTGGTTGTATTTTGTTGATTTTTCAGGTGATTTTTTGTTGTTGTTGTTATTTTTTCTTAGTTTATCACAGGTAGTTTTTGGCCTCTCTGACTCTCCCTCTACTCTCTCTGAACACACGCACACACACTCACACACACACACACACACACACACACACACACACACACACACACACACACACACACACACACATTCATACACTTGGACACAATACAACAATTAGCATTTAAGTGCTGACTAGCAATTTTGTTAACATAAATACAAAATCTTTCTTTTATTTTTTCCTATGTCAGGGAGTTTTCCAACTCTGCTTTCTATTGATTTTGCTTTTCAAGCCTTTGGTACCTTAGCTGTGCTTTCCTTTACACATTGCTTCTTCCTCATTTAAGAATGACCAAAGAATGATAGGCTTGATATTATTTTTTCCTTTTTTTTTTTACATACAAACTTTATTTAACAAACCTAACAGGTAAAGTCAAACAGGCACTAAATATTAAGAGAAAAAAGACTAGAAGAGAGTTTGTCTTAAACATTTTGAAGTAACTGAGCTCTGTTACTGTGAAGAATATAGCTCAAGTGCAGATATGGATGACCAATTTGTACATTTTTCCAAGTATTCACTGAATACTACCTTATATACACATATACATTAAGTTTGAAAAAGATTTAACTGATGGTCTCCTAGACTTCATTTTTGCTGATCTTTTG
The DNA here is from genome assembly GCF_950295315.1 of Erinaceus europaeus. NCBI lineage: Eukaryota > Metazoa > Chordata > Mammalia > Eulipotyphla > Erinaceidae > Erinaceus > Erinaceus europaeus. The sequence goes on along the minus strand of NC_080171.1, from coordinate 40,519,092 downwards.
GAAGAAGTCATCTTCCAAAAGGATATGTGGTTCTGGTTTATGAATCATGTAATAAACCCATCCTAGACTCTGCTGGACACTGTCTCCTCCACTCCTCTTCAGATATCATATAGGTTTTGTGTACTTGTTTGGAAAGTTCTTAGAGTAACATAACATGCCAATCCATACTCATAGTGCTCATTGAAGTACTTATCTGAGTAGTAGATCTGCTTGTAATATTCTTTTCTCTTTAACAGAACATAAGCTATGGGCAGATGGCACAAGTCTGATGTAAAGCACTTGATTTATATGTGGTATCTCTTGACTCTCAAATTCAATAGGTTAAAGTCACTAGTCTTTCCATATGCCCTTATGTTCTTGTAGTTACATCTCCAGACCCATCAGTTCTGCCTTTGTTTTAATATTATTAATATTAAAATACTTATATTGTATGTCTTGTTGCTTGGTTGATTCTACAAGGTGAAAACCAATAAATAATCATATGTCTTGACTATGTAAATGTTTCCTGCTGCAAAATGAAATAGTATGTCTATATCACACTTTTTTTTTTCTCGATGAGTCAATGTCACTTCAAAGAAATTATTCCTGTCCAAATTGTACTGGAAAGCCTTTCTTTTTAAGTAAGCTACCAATTGAATTTCATGAACGAACTTCTGCTTGGTCAAGTTTTTGATCCCTCAGCTCTCTGGTCAAACATGGTAAATAACATAGACAAAGAAAAATCATCTTGTCTCCTAGTATTCCTCTTCATCCATTCCAGTGGCACAGTCTACTTCATATCCCAATACCCTGGCACATGTTAGCATTTTTATGTGACATAATTTGATAAAGGGTCATAAATATCAATATTCTCCATGTCCCCCATAGAAATCTCTCAGACTCTCAGGACTGCTCAATTCTAGCTGCAGAGTCAGCATCTCATGACTGCCTTTATCTGCTCTTCAGAAAGATTGGATTTATACTTTTTCTGGATGACATGCTTTCTCTCTCTGGGTTTATAGTCTCATTTTCCTAAGTGTAGCTTCAAATTATTTCCTAGAAAGCATTATGGGAGGTAGGAATCCTCAGTCTTCCATCACTAAATATCTATTCTGCCTTTTCACAGAATTGATAGCTTGACTGGCTACAGACCTCTCAGAATTTCGACAGTATCACATAATTTCTAGTACTAAATTTTTTTTATGAAAAGCTTGTAGGCTACTGTTTTATTATTTTTTACACAACCTGTAACTCTCTGTTTCAGGATATGTACAAGAAACATCTGTTAACCCAAGAAACATCTGTTGTCCTTTCTCTCTTCACAATTTATAATGGTGTATCAGAGAGGGTTCATGTCCATTAATTCACTTGGACATTAAAGAGGTCCATTCAGTGGAATTACCCATATTCCTCTTTGCCAAAAAAGCTATTTAAAAGACTTTAATGCCTGAGATTCCTATGTCACAAGATCAATCCTGGCACCACCACAAACAAGAAATGGGTGGGGGGGGCAGGAGGTGGCACACCTGGTTTAGCACACATATTACAATGCACAAGGACCTGGGTTCAAGCTCCTGGTCTCCACCTGCAGGGAGAAAGCTTCTCAAGTGGTGAAGCAAGGCTGCAGGTGTCTCTCTGTCTCTTTTCCTCTCAATCTCTTCCTTCCCATCTTAGTTTCTCTCTGTTTGTGTCTAATAAATAAATTAATAGTAAAAATATTAAAAAATAAATGAGCAGTGCACTGGTTAAAAAAAGAAAAGAAATTATTATTTTTTAAAAATAATTCTTCTGTTTGAGTTTCTTCCCTCCGCTTTGTCTCCCTGTCTTTGTTGAACTTACATCAGATCAATATTGGGACTTCTAAACAAATTATTGACACTGTTTTTTTCTTTTCTTTTACTATTGATTTAATATTTATTTACAAAATTATAAGATAAGAGGGGTATAATTCCACATTGCCCCTACCACCAGAGTACTGTGTCCCCATTCTACCACTGGAAATTTTAGTAGTTATCCCAAAGTCATACATATGGGTTGACTATTATTTCTATGATTATATATATATATATATATATATTTTTTTTTTTTTTTTTTTTTTGCCCATTTTTACCTATGGCCCTGTCTTCTTTTTTCTAAGTCACGCCTCCACCCATTGATAATTCCAAATGTCCTCCTTTTTCCCTCTTCTTCCTCTGGGTCTTGATGGAATTAAAGTTCAGAACCCTCTGGTCCTATTCTTCTAACATTACTCACCCTCTGGGGTTATAGACCAAAATTCCCTGTAGGGTACAGAAGGCAAGAGTTCTGACTTCTGTAATTGCTTCTCTTCTGGGCACGGACCTTGGCAGGTTGATCCATACTCCCAACCTGCTTCTATCTTTCCCTTGTGTGGTAGGGCTCTGGAGAAGTGAGGTTCCAGAACACATCAGTGAGATCATCTGCCAAGGGAAGTCAAGATGGAATCATAGTAGAATTTACAATTTAGGGACTAAAAGGTGGTGAGATATAAAGCAAGACAAAACAACAAAATTAATAATCTGGAACCAAAAAGTAGGACTAGAGAGTATAAGAATGGTGATCATAGGGTGAAGAGAATCTGGGATGTCTATTTAAGGTATGTTACTAGGGGCCTATGACTTTTGGTTAAGTTTTGTTTGAGCTTGGTAGTTTACGTGTAGGTGAACTAGAAATACTGTCTGGGAAGAAATAGTCAGAGTTGAGAATAGGGCTAGAAAGCTGGATTAGGGGAGTCGGGCTGTAGCGCAGCGGGTTAAGCGCAGGTGGCGCAAAGCACAAGGACCGGCATAAGGATCCCGGTTTGAACCCCGGCTCCCCACCTGCAGGGGAGTCGCTTCACAGGCGGTGAAGCAGGTCTGCAGGTGTCTATCTTTCTCTCCTCCTCTCTGTCTTCCCCTCCTCTCTCCATTTCTCTCTGTCCTATCCAACAATGACAACAATAATAACTACAACAATAAAACAACAAGGGCAACAAAAGGGAATAAATAAATTAAATAAATATTTACAAAAAAAAAAAAAAGCTGGATTAGGGCAGATAGTAGCTCCAAAGCTTGAAGAAGCAAATAAATACATTTTGAATTTCTTCTTTCTAAATTTTTATTAATGATTTAATATTTATTTACAAAATTACATGTCAGCAGGGGTATAATTGTATACCATTCCCACCATCAGAGTTCTGAATCCCCAATCCGTCTATTATAAACTATAGCAGTTTTCCTAAGGTTGCAGGAATGGGTTAACTATTGTTTCTACAACTATCTGTCTATAGTTATATATAATTGCCTTTTTCATGAGATTCTATTTTTTTCTTTACTGAGTATTAACAGTTTATAGTTGACAGTAAAATACTGTAGTTTTTACATGTGTAACATTTCTCAGTTTTCCACATAACAGTTCAACACCCACTAGGTCCTCCTCTGCCATCATGTTCCAGGACCTGAACCCTCCCTCCACCCCAGAGTCTTTTAATTTGGTGTAATACACCAAAGCCAACCCAAATTCTATTTTTGTTTTGTTGTGTTTTCCCTTCTATTCTTATTTTTCAGCTTCTGTCTATGAGTGAGATCACCCATATTCACCCTTCTCTTTCTGGCTTATCTCACTAAAATGATTCCTTCAAGCTCCCTCCAAGATGGGGTGAAGAAGGTGAAATCATCATTTTTTAAGACTTATTTTTTAAATTATTTAATATTTTATTTATTATTGTATAGAGACAGAGAGAAATTGAGAGGGTAAGATAGAGAGGGAGAGAGACAGAGAGACACCTGCAGCCCTGCTTCACCACTTGTGAAGCTTCCCCCTGCTGGTGGGGACCACCACGGGCTTGAACCTGGATCCTTGCACATTGTAATGTTCATGCTTAACCAAGTACGCCACAACCTGGCCCCTGAAATCATTGTTTTTAATAGTTGAATAGTATTCCATTGTGTATATATAACACAACTTACTCAGCCTTGTTGGGCAGCCCCCCTGCTTCATCCTCCACTGCTGACACTATGGTCTATTTACATAATCATTGTTTTGCCTGAAAGATCCCCACCTTTGATCTATCTTCTTTCTACCTCGAGACCCACCCTGCCTGCAGGGTACATTAATCCTGCCAGTTAAAACCTTAGCAACTGTTGCTATGGAAGCTTTCTACCTTCTTGCTCTTCCCTTTTCTCCACCTCCTTTCCTAGCCATTTCCTTTTCCAACTTGCCACTTCCGGTTCTAAATATATAAAAGCATGGTCTCTGATCAATAAAGACGCATTGCATTCCCGCTCAGCCATGAGTTCCTGGTCTCACTCCCACATCACTGACCAGGTTGGCTCTGGTCGAGTTCTCTCCAACCCAGAGAACATGTGCCTGGGAAGAAATACCCTCACGCTAGCTCTGCATAGCAATTCATTTGTTGTTGGGCTCCTGGGGTGTTTCCAGGTTTTTGGCTATTACAAATTTTTACTGCTATGAACATAGGTATACACAAATCTTTTTGCATGGGTGTGTTTGGTTTCTTGGGATGTATCTCCAAGAGACGAATTGCAGGGCCATAGGGTAGGTCCACTTATAGCCTTCTGAGAGTTCTCTAGGCTGCTCTCCACAGGAACTGGATGAATTTACATTCCTACCAGAAGTCCAGGAGGGTTCCTTTGTCCCGAAAGCCTCTCCAACATTTGTTACTGCTACCTTTTCTGACATATGACATTCTCACAGTAGTGAAGTGGTATCTTACTGTGTTTATTTGCATTTTTCTGACAATCATTAACTTGGAACATTTTTTCTTTTTGTTTTTTTGGCCTTTTGGATCTCTTCTTTGGTGAATATTCTGTTCATATTCTCTCCTCATTTTTGGATAGAGTCATTTTCTTGTTACTGAGTTTGGTAAGCTCTTTATATATTTTGGTTATTAGTCTCCTGTCTGATGTGTGGCATGTAAAGGTCTTCTTCCATTCTGTAAAGGGTCTCATTGTTTGGGTGGTGGTTTCTTTTGCTGTGTAGAAGCTTTTTAATTTGATGTAGTCCTACTGGTTTATTTTTGTTTCAGTCTTCTCTGTAATTGGATTTGTATCATTAAATATGCCTGTAAAGTTTAGGTGGAAAAGAGTACTGCCAACTACTGGGTCAAAGAAGAAATTAAGGAAGAAATTATAATTGCCTCCCCTTTTTTTAATGGTTCCATCTTCTCTTCCTTTCCAAACCATACATAACCTATTACTGCATCCAAATGTCCCTTCCTTTTTCCTCTTCTCTCTCTGGGTCCTGATAACCCTCTTATCCTTTTCCTCCTATCACTTCTCCCCTACTGGGTGTATAGATCAAAATTATTGTTGGGGTGCATAAGGTAATAGTTCCGGCTTATGTAATTGCTTCTGCACTCGACATAGGCATTGGCAGGTCAATCCATACCCCCAATATGTTTCTACCTTTATCTAGTTGGGTAGAGCTCTGGAGAGGCGAGGTTCCAGGACACGTTGGTGAGGTTGTCTACCTAGAGAAATCAGAATGGAATCATGGTAGTTTCTGCAACTTGTTCCCTGAAAGGCAGAAAGATATAAAGCAGGGCAAAATGTTTAATGAACAGAAACCAAAAAAAAATAAAATAAAATAGGAACAGAGCAAAAGAGATTAGGAATCTTAGGGTGGTAGGAAGCTCTGAAGTCCACTTTAGGCAGGTTTCTAGGGGACCACTAATATCATAGTTTTTGCTTGATTTTGATAGCTAATATGAAGTTAGATAAAAATGTTGTCTGAGAACATGATGTCAGAGTAGAGAAAAGAGCTAGAAAGTTATGGGGTCGGGCTGTAGCACAGCGGGTTAAGCACACATGGTACAAAACACAAGGACCAGCATAATGAACCTGGTTCAACACCCCCCCTCCGGCTCTCCACCTGCAGGGGATCACCCTAAAAGTGGTGAAGCAGGTCTGCAGGTGTCTGTCTTTCTCTCTCCCTCTCTGTCTTCCCCTCTTCTCTCCATTTCTTTATCCTATCCAACAACAACATGAATGGCAACAATAACAACAACAAGGCCAACAAAATGGGGGAAAAAATGGTGCAGGCACCAAGCCCCTGCGATAACCCTGGAGGCAAAAAAAAAAAAAAAAAAAAGAGCTAGGACGTTGGATTAGGGAAGAGAGTAACTCCCATTTTTGAAAAATAAAATCTATGAATAAAATTAACTATTTGCCCCCCATCCACCCCACCCGGGATATATATACATCACCAGAGCCTGTGTAACCTCTGAGTCCCTATTGGTTGGAGCTTGCAGCTCATGGTCACAGCTGGGAACACTGCAGTCTGCACTTAATTCAGAACCGTTCTTCCTCAAGTAGTTGTGCAGGATACCCCAGCCTCCCTTAGAGACTGAGGTAGTCCCTACCATCACTGCTTTCTACTGAGGGCAAGGTCCTTGGAAGGCCTCTAAGAGTGCTATCTTCCCCTTCCACCTCAACATCTCTCTGTCTCTAGCAAATAAATTAAGATAATATAAAAGAATTTTTAAAAGAAACATCTTCATCAGCCATTTTTCTTAATTATCCTCCCCCCGTTTTTTCCCTCAGTGGACCTTTTTTCCTCAGGCAGACCTTTTCAGATAGAAAGACAGGACAGAAACAATGGGAGACACACCACAGAACCAAAGCTTCCTTCAGTACATTGAAGGCTGGGCTTGAACCTGGGCTGTGAACTTGACAGAACAAGTACACTATAGAAGTAAGCTGTCTTGCTGACTCATCATTTTTCTTTTATTTTTCTTTCTTCTTGCTTTTTGACAGAGACAGAGATAAACTGAGAGGGAAAGGGATACTAGATAGGGAGGCAGAGAGGATAGACACCTGCAGTATCGATTCACTTGTGCAGCTTCCATCACACAGGTGGGAATAGGGGCTTGAACCTGTGTCCTTGTGCATGGTAACATGTGCACTCTACCAGGTTGTGCCACCACCCAACCCCCACTCCATCATTTTTCTTTACTCTCATGTGTTTTTCTCTCTACTCTATATTCATAGAAGTCTCTCCAACTTACATTAGATTTTAAAACAAAGCCATTACTTATCTCAAAATTTAGTAATGTGTAATCACTGACTCTGCATCCATTTCATCTAAGGAAAAAAGCAACTCAATTCAAATATCCAGAGATGCTAATGACCCTTCCTTTTGTCTTATTCTTAAATGAGAACAGACAATTAATTTTTACCAGACATTTGTATATAGTTTGCAACATAAAATATAAATAGGTGAACTCTATTTAAAGAGTAAATCGCCAGAAAAATTAACTATAATGGGAAGAATTAGCCCCAAGATCAGTATAGAAAAAAAATTAAGACGATAAAACATTAGTGAATTATTTTGCTAATGAAATATCTTTTCATTTAGTTTTATCCAGAGAATGATAGTAGGAAAGTATAGATTTTTAGTGCAATCTCTCTTTTTACAGTCTAATGCTTTCCCAACTGAGCTATTTTGGTGCAATCTCTCTTTTTTGATACATATTTCACTTTAGTTTTTTTTTCCTTAATTTGTTTATTGAAAGAGAGGAAGAGACCAGAGCGCTATGCAGCTCTGACATTTGTTGTTACTGGGTATTGAAGCTGGAACATCTGAGGCCTCATATATGTTTGTGCAATACTCAATTGCTGAGAAATCTCCTGACCCACATATTTCAATTTATTTTTTTATTGTCATTGTTCAGGCTTCCCAGCTATAGGCCAAATTTTTCAGGTACACGTAGGTTAAAAAAACAAGAAAGAAAGAAAGAAAGAAAAAGAAAAGGGAGTCAGGCAGTAGCGCAGCAGTTAAACGCACGTGGCACAAAGCGCAAGGACCAGAGTAAGGATCCTGGTTTGAGCACCCATCTCCCCACCTGCAGGAGAGTCGCTTCACAGGTGGTGAAGCAGGTCTGCAGGTGTCTATCTTTCTCTCCCCCTCTCTTTCTTCCCCTCCTCTCCATTTCTCTCTGTCCTATCCAACAATGACAACATCAATAACAACAGCAACAATAAAAACAAGGGCAAGAAAAGGGAAAATAAATATAATTTTAAAAAACTTTAAAAAAAATAAAGAGGAAAGAGATCACAGCACTAAAGCATCCTCCAGTGCAGTGGGGGGTTGGACCTGGAACCTGGGTTACATCCATGGCAAAATGTATACCATCCCTGGTGAACTATCTTACTGGCCTTGTTTCACTTTTGCATTGCTAGCCTCTTTGGGATATTGCCTGATTTCTTTTTAATTTCCCTTTTGTTACTCTTATTGTTTTATTGTTGTAGTTATTCTTGTTGTTGTTCTTGATGTCGTTGTTGTTGGATAGGACAGAGAGAAATGGAGAGAGGAGGGTAAGACAGAGGGGGGAAAGAAAGACACCTGCAGACTTATTTCATCTCTTGTGAAGAGACTCCCCTGCAGGTGGGGAACCAGGATCCTTATGATGCTCCTTAAGCTTTGCACCACCCTCACTTATCTTATTCCCTCTTTAACTAAAGTATCATTTGAAATTGTAGCTTTATCTATTTCTGTTTTTCTTTTCTTTAGAAAAAAAATTAATCTTAGCTATTGGCATTCCCTTATATCCAACTCTTTAGTTATTAGGAAAACTACTTTTGTGCATTCCTCTTTTCTTTCTTTCTTTTTTATTTTCTTTCCTCTCTCTCTCTCTCTCTCTCTCTCTCTCTCTACCATTTTGTTAGGAGGTTAATGGCTTATAACACAATTATCTACACATGGGCTCCATTTATCAGCTCTGCATCATGGGTATCTGTAAAATTCTCTCACCCTCAATCTAGGACCCTAGCCTCCCCATCACCCACCCACCAAGTCCTATTCTTTCATTCCTTCCTCAGAGTTCCTTGTTTTGGAGAAGTACTCCACTCCAAGTTCAAGTTTGTCTTTCTGATTGTCTCCCAAGTATCACCTACATGTATGGTCAAACAGCATTCCTTCCTCTCTCTTGAGTCATCCCACTTAACACTTTTCTTTCAGGTCCCAACCAAGGTGAAGCTAAGATTGTGATTTTAGAATTTCTGGTCTAGTATTTGGCCTTTGATATTTGGTTTTGATTCATCAATTTTGTTCATATCACTCTGTGCATTTTGTTCTGACTTTTCCAATGCCTTTGCTTCTTTTGTTGTTATTGTTTGTGTTTTGAATTCTATTCTACCATTGATGAACTCATATAGAGTTGAAATTTGTTTGCTTCTTTTCATGTATGTCTCCTTTCAATAATTCTTGCAAGGCAGGACTGGTGGTGGTGGTGAATTCCTTAAGTTTCAGTATGTTTGGGACTCTTTTAATTTCTCCTCCATACTTAAAAGCTTATTTGGCAGGGTAGAATATTCTGACTGGTACTTTCTATTCTTTAGTACAGTGAATATGTCATTCATTCTTTTCTTTCTTCTAGTGTTTGTGCTGAGGAATCTCAAGATAGCCAGATGGTCCTGCCTCTGTATGAAAAATTCTTTTTTCCTCTCATATCCTGCATTGGATTTTCTTTGTCTTTGATTTTGAATAGTTTTATAGTGATTTTCAATGTGGGGACCATTTGAGTATAAGCTCTGGGTGTTCTTTCAGCCTCCTCTGTTTTCAGCATATTTTTCTATATTTTAAGCATTTCCCAGGTGGGAAAAATTATAACTTATATTAATATGGTCTCTGCACTTTCTCCTTCCTTTCATCTTTAGATATTTCAATAGTTCTTTTTTTATTTCACCAAGAATTGCTTCATTTTTCATGACCCTTTCCTCTCCAAGAGCCTTGCAATCAGAATGTGTGGTGATTTTATCTTTTAGCAATGGCTACTCTATCCTTTAACTGAATTATTCTATTTACAAGGCCTCTAAGATAAGTCCCAACTTCTTCCAAATCCTCCTTAGCTTCTTGTATCTCCATATAGCTCTTTGTTAAAGTTTTCTCTGAGATCATGAATTTGTGTTTGTAAGTTATGGTTGAATCTTAACTGCCTTCATAATAAGTTTTCTGAAGTCAAACTCAGACTTTTTTTTCCCTAATCCTTTTGTCCTTTTTATATTTTGCTTAAGTGTGGTATCTGCTATTCAGCCATCAGGTTGTGGTGGTGGTGGTGGTGGTTGTGTGTGCATGTGTGTGTGTGTGTGTGTGTGTGTGTGTGTTTAATATGTCCTTGTGGTGGGGGGGTGAGTGCGTCTTTCATCTTCACCTGTGGGTTTAGGCAATGAGGTTTTATTGCCTCCCTTCAGACTTTATTCTAGACTTTGGCAGCACACTACCACCATTTGAGTGGGAGACAGCTTTTGATTTAGACCTGTGCCCTGTTCTTCTCTGCCTTCTTGGACTGAGCATGTGAGTTCTTCCCAGTGACTCAGAATGGTGGCAGCTACTCTGTGTCAGCTGGTAGCTCAGTCTGCCTTTGTAGAGTTTCCTCCAATCCCCCATGAAGTACACTCACCTGTCACTCCTTTTTTTTTTTTTTTTTTTTTTTTGTTCAAATCTTCCTGTTTCAATGTTGCAATGTTCTGGTTGATTTTTCATTGCTTTATCTGGTTGTTTCTCCTCTAGTGCATTTCTTCACCATTGTTTTAAATAATCTGTAAGAGGAGGTAATATACGTGGACTCAGTAAAGAATATTGAGTAGCAAACACATTTCTTTTTAAAAATTTTATAAAATATTTATTTATTCCCATTTGTCACCCTTTTTTAACTTTTTATCACCCAGCCATTTACGTTGGAGACTTTAATAGTCATCACCAAGACTGGGGATATTCCTCAACTCGTGCTGACGGCTCTATCAACTGGGCTTTAGCGAATGACCTCTCCATATTATACGATCCCAAACAGCCAGGTTCTTTTCACAGTGCTAGATGGAATAAAGACTCGTCACCCGACCTGTGCTGGATTAGCACAGTCAATGGCCAAGCCTTTCCCGCTACGAGACAAGTTCTCAAGATCTTCCCGTATAGTCATCCCACACAGTCATCACTGCCCAGCTATCATCCACATTGGTCTCCAGCTCCCACTGATTCTGTGCTCGGAGAAACTAAGATGGAACTTTCAGAAAGCAAACTGGCATCTGTTCAGTGATCTTACCAACAAATCTATTCCTGCAATTCCAATTAACTCTATCCCCTCTGAAGATTCCTACAGGCGCTTCCGCCAAGCCATCTTCAAAGCAGCTTCCCAAGCCATTCCTCGTGGGAGACGTGCTAACTATACACCTTGTCTTGATGCTGAATGCGAGCAACTACTAAAGCAGTATGATGAGTCGGGCAACCCAGATGTGGCTGACCATCTCATTGCCTCCCTGGATGCAGCATGCCAAGCCCGCTGGCAACAACTCACGGAAAGTCTGAACTTCACCCACTCAAGTAGGAAGGCCTGGAAGCTTCTTCATAGTCTGGGTGCCGGTAGCCAACCCCCTCCCATCTCCCATCCTCCCATATCTCCAAACTCAGTGGCCAGTCACCTAACTCAAGTTGGACATGCTAAGATCGACCCAGTCTGGAAAAGAGAAATTTCCCATGAGTGGTCATCCCACTTACGTTTATCTTGTCCATCTCCAAAACTCTCTCCCTTTACACTGTCTGAACTGGAAGACGCTTTGAAGAGGGTTAAACCGGGAACAGCTGCTGGCTATGATAACATCACCCCAGAACTCATTCTTAACTTGGGCCCCGCGGCAAAGAAGTGGCTCACTTCATTCCTGTCCCACATCTTGGAATCTGAATCTATGCCCAAAATTTGGCGTCGTGCGAAGATAATAGCAGTTTTGAAACCAAAGAAAGACCCAACACTGGCCGCCAGCTATAGACCAATTTCTCTCCTCTCCGTGTGTTACAAACTCCTTGAGAGGCTGCTTCTGTCACGTATTTCTCCTCTTACAGAGAAATTCCTACCTGCGAACAAGCCCTGGCCCTCTCAACTTACATTGAAAATGGATTCCAGAAGAATTTAAGGACGGGTGCTGTCTTTGTTGATCTCACAGCAGCCTATGACACGGTCTGGCACCGTGGTCTCCTAGTCAAGATCTCAGGATGCCTGCCTCCATGGGTGGCCAACACTATATCATTTCTTCTCCAAAACAGAAGATTCCGGGTGCATCTGGGTGACAAGTCTAGCAGATGGAGACTTGTCTCAATTGGCCTCCCCCAGGGCTCCGTTCTGGCTCCTACGCTATTTAATATTTACATCAATGACCTCCCAGAAACTTCTTCAAGGAAGTTCATCTATGCCGATGACATCTGCTGTGCAACTCAGGCATCCAAGTTTGACATCCTCAAGGAAACACTCACGAAAGACATGTCTCTGATATCTGATTACTGTAAAAAATGGTGACTAATCCCTAGCACTAAAAAACGGTATCATCTGTTTTCCATCTACACCATGCCTCGGCCTCGCGTGAGCTTAATGTGCAGCTTGGCGATACGAGAATCCGGCATGAAGCCCAGCCAGTCTATCTTGGCGTTACTCTCGATCGCACCCTGTCATTTCACGAACATCTCATAAAAACTGCAGCAAAGGTGGGCGCGAGGAATAACATCATTGCAAGACTGGCCAGCTCCTCATGGGGCGCGAGAGCTTCCACACTACGATCATCATCTCTGGCATTATGCTATTCCACTGCAGAATACTGTACCCCAGTATGGTTCTGTAGCCCCCATGTCCACTTGGTCGATTCCAAATTATATTCCTCCATGAGGATAATTTCTGGAACCATCCGTTCCACCCCGGTTCCATGGCTGCCAGTTCTTAGCAACATCGCCCCGCCAGATATTCGTCGGGGTGCGGCATCATCTAAATTCATTTCCCATGTCTACGCTCGACCGGACCTGCCAATATACGCGGATATCTTCGCCCACCCTGTACAATGCTTAACTTCTCATCGCCCAATCTGGTCCCCTACGCCTACACTGAACTTCTCTGTTCCAGACTCTTGGAAACAGAGTTGGCAGTCAGCTGAGGTAAAGAACAAACACCTCATCACAGACCCCTGCAAGCGTCAACCCGGCTTTGACCTAGCACGTTATGATTGGGCCCTCCTCAATCGCTATCAAACAGGCAGGCCATGGCCGGTGCGCCGCTATGTTCCATCGCTGGGGAGCCAGAGACAACCCAAACTGCCCCTGCGGCTACAGACAGACTATGACCCACATAGTCAACGACTGCCACCTCTCCAGATTCAAAGGAGGTCTCGAAACTTTACATCAGGCTCAACCTGACGCTGTTGACTGGCTACGGAAGAAGGGCAAACGCTAGAAGAAGAAGAACTTTTTATTTATAAAAAGGAAACAATGACTAAACCATAGGATAAGAGGGGTACTTCACACAATTCCCACCACCAGAACTCTTTATCCCATCCCCTCCCCTGATAGCTTTCCTGTTCTTTAACCCTCTGGGAGTATGGATCCGAGGTCATTGTGGGATGCAGAAGGTTGAAGGTAATTGGCTTCTGTAATTGTTTCCCCAATGAACATGGGCATTGACATGTCAATCCGTACTCCCAGCCTGCCCCTCTCTTTTCCTAGTGGGGAAGGGCTCTGGGGAAGCAGAACTCCAGGACACATTGGTGGGGTTGGTTTTCTGTCCAGGGAAGTCTGGTTGGCATCATGCTAGCATCTGTAACCTGGTGGCTAAAAAGAGAGTTGACGCACAAAGCCAAACAAATTGTTCACAAATCATGGACCTAAAGGCTGGAATAGTGCAAATGAAGAATTGGGGGGTCCTCCATTTTCTAGATAGCTAATAGGCATATTTTAGTTATATTCCAAAGGGCCTGAGGCTATACTAGTGTTTTTTTGTTTGTTTTTTGCCTGAGCCTGAAATCTGATATGCACTTGGATACTAATTTTTGTCTGGGGAGATGAAGCCATGGTTGCATAAAGGACCAGAAAGCTGGATCAGAGAAGAAAGTAGCTCCCAAATATGGGAAAGGTGTGTAACTACTGTTGACTATGAACCCGATCGACTTGATGTGATCTGGGGCCCATATTCAGGTTAGGAGCCTATGTGACCTCTGCATCCCTCTGGATCTGAGCTCACATTCTGTGGTCATAAGTAGGAATGTTCCAAGCTGCCCCAGTATTAGGACCCATCTTCCTCAGGTATAGCATAGAGTATATTGTCCATCCTCCCTTCAGAGGATGGAACATTCTCTACCATTGTTGATCCAAGTTGAGGACAAGGGCCTTTGGGGACCCACAAAGGGGCCAATTGTGTTGTTCCTGATAGAAATTACTAGTAACCATAGAGAGGGATTTATTTGAGGTCTAGGCCCATCATGTCTGTTTGGGAATCTCAGGACTCCCAGAATAGGGCCCCAGCTAATGAGTTCGCCTGATAGTGACTATATTATACTATATATCATTATAGTATGCCAGTTTCTTGCCCTTATTCAGCTTTTTCAGCCCTTGCTTTGATGAGATTAGCTTTGGAGTGAGTGAGAGAACTATAATAGGAAGTAGGTGAGGAGGGCATCTAAGTCTAAGTAGATACTATTTCATTATGAACTTTATACTGACTCACTACAGAGTATTCTGTATTTTTTCTTTCAGGTATATATTTTGCCCTAATTTATGGATACATGTGAACATATGCTCTATCTTAGGTGACCTGGTCTATATCTAGGTTTTGGGACTTTGTTAGGAAGTGAACCACCAGGAATGGAATTAAAGAATACTATGAAAGGAAAGGTCTCTCCTGAGTAATGAGGGTGAAGGGTTGACATTGGATGCCTGACATCTCTGGACACAGTCTGAAGTGAAGCATGTTAAGGTGGTACTTGTTGCGTTAATTAGGTTGGGATCAGCAGATTCAATATCATTTGGTATGAATTGAGAGAAGCATGCAGGAAAGTGAGCCCTAACCTAGAGGTTCCAGGACTGGAGGAAATATAGGCTCTATAAATGAAATGTGAGGTTCCTGCTGTCTTAGGGTTTAATAGACAATAGATAGTTATTGCTATAATCACATGATTGGGCAATTGGGTTAGCTTTGAAAAATCCCTTTGTTAGGATTTGTTATATCATATACAACATCACCATAATTTATGTCCTTTGACATTATTTATATGTAGCTGTGCCACTGGTTGCTTCTTTTTTACCTGGTATAAGTGTTTAAGAGAGTCAACATATCAAACACTCAGCCTATATATTAAAAAGACTCTGTGATTTAAAACATTTCAGACATTCAATCAATTTTCTCCTCTCATATTAATTAGTGATTTATATGAATACAAATTTATAGAAGTGTACATAAACACCATTCCCACCACCAAAAGACTGTGTTC
This sequence comes from Erinaceus europaeus, assembly GCF_950295315.1. Taxonomy (NCBI): domain Eukaryota; kingdom Metazoa; phylum Chordata; class Mammalia; order Eulipotyphla; family Erinaceidae; genus Erinaceus; species Erinaceus europaeus. Next base: position 40,503,862 of record NC_080171.1, on the reverse strand, counting down.
CATCCCATCCTTCCTCCTCCCCACCCCCCCAGTCCCCCGTGAAGCTGAACATCCACTCTCCCCCTCAACCCAGGGTTTTTACTTTGGTGCCCTACTCCAAATTCAGTAAACTCCTGCTTTGAGTTTCCCTTTCTGTTATTCTTTCTCAACTTCTGTTTATGAATAGGATAAACCCATACTTATCGTTATCTTTCTGACTTAGCTCACCTAGCATAATTCCTTCTTTTTTAAAAAAAATTTTTATTTAAGAAAGGATTAGTGAACAAAAACATAAGGTAGGAGGGGTACAACTCCACACAATTCCCACCACCCAATCCCCATAACCCACCCCCTCCCATGGTAGCTTTCCCATTCTCTAGCCCTCTGGGAGCATGGACCCAGGGTTGTTGAGGGTTGCAGAAGGTAGAAGGTCTGGCTTCTGTAATTGCTTCCCCGCTGAACATGGGCGTTGACTGGTTGGTCCATACCCCCAGTCTGCCTCTCTCTTTCCCTAGTAAGGTGTATCTCTGGGGAAGCTGAGCTCCAGGACACATTGGTGGGATCTTCAATCCAGGGAAGCCTAGCCAGCATCCTGGTGGCATCTGGAACCTGGTGATTGAAAAGAGAGTTAACATATGAAGCCAAACAATTTGTTGAGCAATCATGGATCCCAAGCTTGGAATAGTGGAGAGGAAGTGTTAGGGAGGTACTCACTGCAAACTCTAGTGTACTTCTGCTTTCAGGTATATATTTTGCAGTAGTTTATGGATATGTGTGAACATAAGCTCTCTCTCACAGAAACTGGTGTATATCTAGGTTATGGGACTTTGTTAGAAAGTGAACTACCTGAGATGAAATTAGAGTGTACTATAAAAGCAAAGGTCTCACCCGAGTAATGAAGCTGAAGGGTTGTCCTTCCACACGTGAAGCCTCTGGATACAGTCTGAGGTGAAGCATGTTGAGGTGGCAATCGTTGCTTTGGTTAGGTTGTGATCGGCGGATGCAATATTATTTGGTTTGGATTGGGAGATGCATACGGGAAAGTGGGCCCTATCCAAGGGTTCCAGGACTGGGGGAAGTGAAGATGTTAGGTTCCTGCTGTCTTAGGGTTAGTGAAGATGTGAGGTTCCTGCTGTCTTAGGGTTCAAAAAGACAATCGATAGTTAATATTATCATCACATTATTTGTTAATTGGGTTAACTTTGAAAAGTCCCTTTGTTATGGTTTGCTGTACAGTACCCAGTATCTTGTATATAGCTGTGCTATTGGATGCTTCTAATCTACTTGGTCTAGGCTTTTGAGAGAGTCCGCATATCAAATACTTAGCCTATATATTAAAAAGATTCAGTTTGTCTTTTGAGAAACTTTGAGACATACAATTGATTTCCTCCTCTCATATTAATTAACTACTGATTTATATGTGTACATTTTGCTAGGAGTGTACATAAACACCATTCCCACCACCAAAGGACTGTGACCCATCCCTCCCACCCACTCCCACCCCCCACTGGCCCAGGAAGCTACATGTCTACCCCTCATCACTGGGTTTTTACTTTGGTGCCCTACTTACAATTTGATCAGGTCCTGCTTTTAGTTTCCCTTTCAGATCTTCTAAGTCAGCTTCTGTTGATGAGTGGGATCATCCCATACTCATCTTTATCTTTCTGACTTAGTTCACTTAACATAATTCCTTCTAGCTCTGTCCAAGATGTGTCAGAGAAGGTGGGTTCATTGTTCTTGATAGCTGCATAGTATTCCATTGTGTATATATACCACAGCTTTCTCAGCCACTCATCTGTTGTTGGGCACCTGGGTTGCTTCCAGGTTTTAGCTATTATGAATTGTGCTGCTATGAACATAGGAGTTCACACCTCTTTTTGGTTGGGTGTTATGAGTATAATTCCTTCTAGCTCCATCCAAGATGGGTCAGAGAAGGTGGGTTCATTGTTCTCAATAGCTGCATAGTATTCCATTGTGTATACATATCACAGCTTTCTCAGCCACTCATCTGTTGTTTAGTACCTGGATTGCTTCCAAGTTTTAGCTATTACGAATTGTGCTGCTATGAACTTAAGTGTCACATTTCTTTTTGGTTGGGTATTATGGAGTCCTTGGGTATATCCTAGGAGAGGAATTACTGGGTCATATAGAAGGTCCATGTCTAGCCTTGTGAGAGTGCTCTAGATGGCTTTCCACAGAGGCTGGACCAGTTTACATTCCCACCAGCAGTGCAGAGGGTTCCTCTGTCCCCACAACCTCCCCAGCATTTGTTGCTGCTGTCCTTTTTGTTGTATGCCATTCCCACAGGGGTGAGGTAGTATCTCAATGTTGACTTTATTTGAATTTCTCTGACAATTAGTGACCTAGAGCAATTTGTCATGTATTTGTTAGCCTTTTGTATCTCTTCTACAGTGAATGTTCTGTGCATATCCTCTGCCCATTTTTGGATGGGCTCATTTCTTTTTTGTCGTTAAGTTATCTGAGCTCTTTGTATATTTTGGTGATTAGACTCTTGTCTTATGTATGGCATGTGAAGATCTTACATTCTGTGAGTGTTCTCTTTCTTTGAGTGATAGTCTGTTTCTTTGGCTGTGCAGAAGCTTTTCAATTTGATGTAGTCCCATTGATTTGTTTCTGTTTTAGTCTTCCTTGCAGTTGGGTTTGTTTCATCAACGATGTCTTTGAGGTTTAGGTGGAAAAGTGTTCCCCTAATGTTTTCCTCCAAGTATTTGATACTTTCTGGTCTAACATCCAGGTCCTTGATCCATTTGGAGTTGATTTTTGTTTCTAGTGACATAAGGTGGTTCAGTTTCATTCTTTTGCATGTTTCAACCCAGTTTTACCAGCACCGTTTATTGAAGAGAGCCTCCTTCCTCCATTTAATACTTTGGACCCCCTTATCAAGGATTAGATGTCCATAGGTATGGGGGGTTAGTTCTGGCCTTTCAATTCAGTTCCACTGGTCTGTGTGCCTATTTCTGAACCTGTACCAGGCTCTTTTGATGATGATGGCCTTATAATATAGTTTGAGATCTGGGAGTGTGATGCCTTCATTTCTGTTTCTTTTCCTCAAGATGTTTTTGGCAATTCTAGGAGTTTTCTGGTTCCAGATAAATGACTGTAGTTTTTGTTCTATTCTCTTAAAGTAGCTTGGTAGGACATTGATGGGTATCATGTTAAATTTGTATATAGCTCTGGGGAGAATATTCATTTTGATGATATTTATTTTTCCAATCCATGAGCATGGGATGTCTTTCCATTTTTTGGTGTCAGTTTCTATTTCCTTGAAGAGTGACTCATAGTTTTCAGTATACACATCTTTCACTCCTTTGGTCAACTTTATTCCTAGGTATTTTATTGATTTTGCTGCAACAGTGAATGGGAGTGACTTTTGGATGTCTTCTTCTTCAGACTAAGTGTTTGCATAATGAAATGCCACTGATTTTTGTACATTGATATTGTAGCCTGACACCTTGCTATATTGCCTAATAACTTCCAGTAATTTTCTGCTGGATTCTTTAGGTTTTTCTATGTCTACTATCATATCATCTGCAAATAGTGAGAGCTTGACTTTTTCCCTTCCAATCTGTATTCCTTTGATTTCTTTCTCTTGCCTGATTGCTATGGCAAGAACTTCCAATACTATGTTGAAGAGTAGTGGTTATAATGGACAGCCCTGTCTAGGCCCTGATGAGGGGGAATGCTTTCAGCTTCTGTCCATTGAGTACGAAGTTGGTTGTAGGTTGGCTATACATAGATTCCACTATCTTGAGGAATTTCCCATCTATTCCCATTTTTTGTATTGTTTTGAGCATGAATGTGTGTTGGATTTTATCAAAGGTTTTCTCTGCATCTATTGAGATAATTATGTGGTGTTTGGTTTTGCTTTTATTGATGTGGTGAATGACTTTGATTGACTTACATATGTTGAACCAGCCTTGCATTCCTGGGATAAATCCACTTGGTTGTTATGAACCATCTTTTTGATATACTGCTGTATCCAGTTGGATAGGATGTTGTTCAATATTTTGGCATCTATGTTCATCAGAGATATTGGTCTGCAATTTTCCCTTTTTGTTCTGTCCCTATCTGCTTTTGGTATCAGGGTGATGTTAGCTTCATAGAAGGTGTAAGGGAGTATTCCTGTTTCTTCAGTCTTATGGAAAAGCTTTAGAACTATAGGTATTAACTGTTTCCTGAAGGTTTTGTAGAATTCGTTTGTGAAGTCATCTGGTCCAGGACTTTTGTTGTTGGAAAAATTCTTAATAAATATTTTGATTTCTTTGTCTGTGATTGTTGCATTTAGGTTTTGTAGTTATTCTTGGTTCAGTTTTGGAAGGGCATATGTTTCTAAGGATTCTTCCATTTCTTCCAGATTCTCTAGCTTTGTGGCATATAGATCTTCATAGAATTTTTGCATGATTTTCTGGATTTCTGTGGTGTCAGTTGTGATATCTCCTCTATCATTCCTCTACTTATTTGAGTTCCCTCGCCCATTTTTTTTATACTAAGTCTGGATAGGGGTTTGTCAATCTTGTTTAATTTTTCAAAAATGAACCAAAAATTGGCTTCATTGATTTTTTGTATGGTTCTCTTAGTTTCAATGTTGTTTATTTCTGTTCTAATTTTAATGATTTCTGTCCTTCTGGTTGATTTAGGGTTCCTTTTTTTCTCTTCTTCTAAGTCCTTAAGGCATGCAGTAAGGTAGTTTATTTGAGCTTTTTCTTGTTCTCTAATATGTGATTGAATGGCTATGAGTTTCCCTCTCAGTACTGTTTTAGCTGTGTCACAAAATTTTTGATAGCTTATGTCTTCATTTTCATTTGTTTCCAGGAACATTTGAATTTCTTGCTTGAGTGCCTCACTGACCCAACTGTTTTAAGCAGCAAGTTGTTGAGTTTCCAAATTCCATGACTTTTAGTAATTTTCTGTTTGTTGTTGAATGTCAGCTTTGTTTTATGGGAAGATACTTGGGATTATTTCAATGCTCTTGAAATTGTTGATACTATCTTTGTGGCCTAACATGTGGTCTATCCTTGAGGATGTGCTGTGTGTATTTGAAAAGAATGTGTGTTCCAGTTTTTTGGGGTGAAGAACTCTGAAAATGTCCAGGAGAGTGGGGTGTTGAAGTCTTCCAAAATTATTATATTACTACTGATGTATTTTTTGTAGTTCTTTCAGTAGGTGTTTGACGTATTTAGATGGTTCCCCACTGGGTGCATAGATTTTGATAATTGTTAAATCTTCTTAGTTGATTGATCCTCTATTCATTATATAATGTCCTTGCCTATCTTTTATTACTTTATTTCATTTAAATTCTACTGTGTCAAAGATGAGAATGGCTGTTCCATTAGCCTGTAGGATTTTTTTCAATCCTTTCCCTTTATGCCTGTGTTTGTCTTGTTGGGTCAGGTGAGATTTTTGCAAGCAGCATATGGTTGGGTGGTGTTTTTTGATCCATCCTCCCACTCTGTGCCTTTTAATGGGTGAGTTTAAGCCATTGAAATTTACTGATATTATGGATTTAATGTATTGTAGTGCCATTATTCACCAATTTTTTATTTGCTCAGATATATTGAAAATATTATAGTTATGTTCTTGTTTATAAGAAATCTTTTTGAACCTCTTTCAGGGTAGGCTTGGTGATGGTTGCCTTCTTTAACTGTTGTCTGAGAAGGTTTTGATCCCTCCATCTAGTTTGAATTAAAGTCTATCAGGATCTATTATCCTTGGTTGAAATCCTTTTTCATTCAGGGATCGATAGATTTCTTGCCATTCTCTTCTGGCTTTTAGAGTTTGAGTGGAGAAGTCTCCTGATAACCTTATGGGTTTTCCCCTATATGTGACTTTTTGTTTTTCTTTTGCAGACTTTAGGATACTTTCTTTATCCTTACTTCTTTTCATTGTAACTATGATGTGTCTTTGTGTCTTCAGGTCTGGGTTGATTTTTTTGGCACTCTATGGGTCTCTTGAATCTTAATGTCCTTTATGTTGTTCAGGTCTGGGAAGTTTTCTTCTATAATTTCCTCTAAAATGTTTACTTCCCTTTCCTCTCTTTCTTTCTTTGGCTGGCCAATTATACGAATGTTACTTCTTTTGAGATCTTCCCAAATTAAATTAAGAATGGTGATCAGAGGTCTCAGGTGCAATTCTTACACCACCCGGAGGTCTCAGGTGCAATTCTCATACTACAGTGTACCACAGTTGAGCAGTGTTCTGGTTTCTGCTTCATGAAACTAAATTGTAAACCTTTAGAAACAAACAGGGGTGTGAGAGTGGTGGCATACTTGGTTGACCATGCACACCGCAATGTGCAAAGACTTGGGTTCAAGTTCCTGGTGCTACAAGTCTCTCTCTCTCTCTCTCTCATCCTTCACCCCATTAATCTTTCTATACCCAATGAATGAAAAAATGAATAAAATATTAAAAATGAAAGGTAGATCCACTGTTTCTTTCTTATTAAAACCAGAAACTTGAGATATTAATCTGTAAGGGAGGTCACTGAATCTTTGTAACTATCTCTCCATGTAGACTTAATGTACCATAATAGAATGGCACTTTAACTGAATGTCTTAAAAAATCATGATTAATTATCACCAAGTTGTAATTGTTTGGGGAAGATTCTGAGTTATGATGGACTGTCAGATGATTAACAAATTAACTTTCACTTTCTAAAAATAAAACTCAATAAAAATACAATTAACATCAAATATAACTTGAAATGGTGTTCTTTTTTATAAAGACAATAGTCTGCAATATGGGATATTTGCTGATATTTTATCTCCTTTTCCCCTATTCTTCTCATCTATTAAAAATAATAATAGTCTGGGCTCAAAAACTGACTCAGTAGTAAAGCAAATACATTATTTAGAACCCTAACTTTGATCTTAATACCTATATAAAGCTGTGAGGCAGTGCTCTAATCCTCTCTATCTCTTTCCCTTCTCTTCCAATAAAGAAAATAAATTGCCTTACTAGCAAAAAGGGCATTTTAATTCATTTCATTGGAGGATTAATGACATAATATATTGGTACAATTTATCATATTCCTGTGACAAGTGTTCACAGAATTTTCTCACTGTCAAAGTATGTACTGCATCATGCACCAGGACCCTCATACCCTCTCCAGCCCTCCTTTCCCTTCCTTCCCCAGAATCCTGTTCTTTGATGCAATATACCAAACCACTTCAAGTTTCAATTTATGTTTTACCCTTGGTGCTTGTTTCTTAATTTCTACCTATAAGTGAGATCATCTGCTATTTGTCATTTTCTTTTTGGCTTATCTTATTTCACACGTTCTTTCAAGTTCCATACAAAATGAGAAAAAAAGAGATGACCGTCATTTTTAACAGCCAAGTAATAGTCCACTGTGTATATATACTACGATTTTCTTAGCCACTCCTCTGTCATTGGGCATCAGAGTTGCTTCCAAGCTTGAGTTACTGCTAACTGTGATGCTATCTGTGGGACAGGTGCTCACAGATCTCTCCTGATCAGTGTTTTTCTTTCTTTTGAATTAATTCCCAGAAGAGAAATTGCTGGGTCTTAGGATAAATCCATTTCTAATGTTCTCATAAATTTCCAGACTGTTTTCCACAGGGGTTGACCAATCTGAATTCTCACTAGCAGTATAGGATGGCCCCCCACACACATACAAACAGATATATCCTTGTCAAAACTTTTTTTTGTTCTTTCTAATGTATGACAATCTCATGGGCATAAAATTAGAAGTTATTGTCTTTACTTCATTTTATAAATCTATTTATAAAATGGAAATATTGACAAGAGCATAGAATGAAAGGGGTATAATTCCACACAGTTCCAACCACCAGAGCTCTGTATCCCAGTCACTCCCTTGAACTATTTCCTATTCATTATCCCTCTAGAAGTATGGACCCAGGATCATTATGGGGTACAGAAGGTGGAAGGTCTGGCTTCTGTAATCCATTCTTCACTGTACCTGGGCATTGGCAGGTCAATTCATACTCCCAGCCTGTCTCTCTCTTTCCCTAGTGGGGCAGGGCTCTGGAGAGGTAGGGTTCCAGGACATATTGGTGAGGTGGTCTACCCAGGGAAGTCAGGCTGGCATCATGGTAGCGTCTGGAACCTGGTAGCTGAGAAAACATTAAGACATAAAGCAGAACAATGGTTAAATAATCAGGAACCTAAGGCAGGAATAGAGCAGATGAGATTTGGGGTCTCAAATTTGGAAAAAGCTAGTATATTCCAAGAAATCCATGACTTTACTAATTTTTGAATCCAACAGCTAACATGCAGGTGGACCCAAGGTATTATCTGGGGATATGGTGTTAGACTTGTCAATAGGACTAGAAATCTTGATCAGTGAAGAGAAAATCTCCCAAATATGGGGAAAATGTATAAATATTGTTAACTATAAACCCCATTGATTTGATCTGGGGCCCATATTTATCACAGGAGCCTGTGTAAACTCTGCATCTCTGTAGGTCTGAGCTTGCATTCTGTGGTTATGGCTAGGAACATTCTAGGATGTACTCATTGCTGGAACAATCTTCCTTGAGTGGTAGAGTGTGTTCGCCCAACCCTCCTTCAGAGAATGGGGCTGTCCCTACCATTGTTTATCCTTATAAGGGCCAAAGTACTATAGGGGCCCCCAAAGAAATGCCTTATGTTGTTCCTAATGGGGATGACCAGTGACCTCTGTTAGAGGTCTAGGCCCATCATGTCTGTGTGGGAATCCAAGGATTACCTGACTAGGGCCCCAGGTGATGGCATGACCTGGTGGTAACCAAAAGAGCCTTCATTAAAATATGCCAGTCTCTTGCCTTTATCCAGCATTTGTAGTCCTTACTTTAATTGACAAGATTAGCTTTAGAATGATTGAGGGAAGTGAAATAGGAAGTAGGTGAGGAGGGTACCTAGGTATACATAGAAAATATCTTTCTACTTGCTTGCTACACTTACTGAGTCACTGAAAACTACTGTGTACTTTTGCTTAATATATATATTTTACCCTATCTGATGTATACATGTGTGCATATGTCCTATCTCATGGGCCCTGGTCTGTATCTAGGTTCTGAGGTTTTGTTAAGAAGTGCACCACCCAAAATAGAATTAAGGAGTCCTATGATCTAGGAAAGGTCTCACCAGAGTAATGAAGTCGGAGGGTTGACATCCTATGCCTGGAGTCTCTGGACACAATCCAATGTGAAACATGTCGATGTGATACTGGTTGCATTGATTAGATTGAGATCAGCAGAGGCAGTATCAATTGGTATGAACTGAGAGAAGTATTCAGGAAAGTGAGCCCCACCCCACAGGTTCCAGGACTGGGAAAAATATGGGTTTTATAGAGAATGGTGAAGGTCCCTGCTGTCTTAGGTTTTAAGAACACAATAGCTAGTTATTACTATAACCAAGATATTTGGAAATTTAGTTGACTTGAAAATCACATTTTTATGATTTGCTGTACCATACAAGACCTCACCATAATTTATGTCCTTTAATGCTGTTTCACAAGGTGTATCTTATATACTGAAGCAACCACTTGCTTCTGTTCTCCCTGGTTAAGATTATAGGTGATTTAATATTTCAAAGAACAAGTCACTATTAAAGATGTATTAACAATTTGAACCCAATCTTAAAATTTGACCAGGTTACCAATTTAAAGTCTTAAACACTTAGATTAAAGAAATATATACCCAGAACTTTGGTCTATGCATCAAAAAGTTTGAGACACTCAATCCATTTTTCCCTTCTCATATTGATTAAATAGTGATTTGTAAGACTATAAGTTAATAGGAGTGTGTATTATTACCATTCCCACCACCAAAGGTCTGTATCACTCCTCCCTCCCCCCACAGTGAAGATAAACATCTACCCTCACCCTTACTCAGAGATTTTTTACTTTGGTTAAATACTCCAAACTCAGTCAAATTCTGCTTTGAGTTTCCCTTTCTGTTCTTTCTCAACTTCGCAAAAACAAAACCAAGATTCCATTGATGGGAGCTCACTCTAATTGTAGGCACAGTGCCTAGCCTGGCAGAGTATCTGGAATGCTATAGAACAACAATAAACAAAGAAATAAACAAAGAAAATAAACAAAGAAAATAAAAACTCACCCTGTTAGAGAATCCAAGCCAACCTTTTAATTGATGTAAACCTTCTGTTCTGTGATGTTCAGAGGAGTGAAAAAATGAGGAAAGAGGAATCAGGGAGGTTGAGGAAAAATAAGATTTAAGAGACTGGGTGATGTAAGTGGAAAGTTACTGGATCTTCTTCACACAAATGAGCTTCCCAATAGAGTGCTAGATTATCTATGTGTTCCACACATCTTGTAACTGATATCTGTCCTTGTTTGCCCTCTCTGTAAGAGAAGAAATATGCAGAATGAGAAAAATACATCAACTCCCTAAGAATGTGCTATTAGAATTGGCTAGATCCTTTAAGGGTAATGAGAGAACAAACACATCATTAGGACGCAATCCAAGCAACCCAAGTAAATGAACACAAGAAGGCTGGGAGAAGACTGCTGAAAACAGTAAGTGGCTTATAAAAGAAAGAAAATATAAACTGAAAATAAATTTCCAATCTACTTATTACTCTAAGAAAGTGTTTTTAAAGGTCCTTTTCATAGCAGGTTATTATCTTAAAGTTAAAATCTAACAAAGCAGAAACTGGGTTATCTAATGATTGCTTTTAAATCAAATCACCAAAAAATAAAATTGAGTAGAACTTTTAATATTGAAATGCTTTATAGTTGGAGAAATACCCAGGGTTCCTAAGATTCTGAAGACTTATAACCAGTGGAACTATCAGCATGGAACTTGAAGGTAGGATTAAAACTCAAAGAAAAGCAAGAAAAGCATTGTCCCCACATTTACTATAGAAGCAACTAAAGTGACCTTAAATGGGTGAATTTCTAGATCAGAAAACCAGACCCAATCCTAACCAATTCAGAGTCTCAGGGAATGAGACTCGGTACCACCGTGGTTGAAAACTATTGCTCAGCCACAGTTGAGAACTATTGCTATAATCTAGAGCTTTTGCTTCAAACATTGTGGTCCATGGGCCAACAGTAATAGCACTCCTTAGAAATACAGAGACTCCACAAATCACTATTTAATTAATATGAAAGGGGGAAAATGGATTGAATATCTCAAAATTTTGATGCATAGACCATAGCTCTGTGCATATATTCCTTGAATCTAAGCACTTAAAACTTTAAATTGATAATCAGCTTGAATTTGGACAGTGGGCTCAAATTGTTAATACATTTCAAATAATGACATGCTCTTTGGAATATTAAATCTTCTAAAAGCTTAGACCAGGAAGAACAGAAACAACTGGTGGCATTACTTTATAAGATACAACTATATATAAATAGCATAAAAGGCCATAAATTATGGTGAGGTCTTGTATGATACAGCAGGTGCTAACTAAGGGATTTTTAAAGTTAACCCAATTGCCAAATAATTTGGTTATAGCAATAACTGTGTATTGCCCTCTTAAACCCCAAGACAGCAGGAGCCTTCCCCTTTCTCTATAAAGCCTATATTTCTCTGAGGCCTAGAATCTCTAGGGAGGGGCTCATTTTCCTAAATGCTTCACTCAATTCATATAAATTGATACTGCATCTGCTGATCCAAAGCTAAGTAATGGAACTAGTACCACCTCAGCATGTTACACTTTAGACTGTGTCCAGAGACGTCAGGTATGGAATGTCCACCCTCCAGCTTCATTACTCTGGTGAGACCTTTCCTAGCTCAAAGGACTCCTTAATTTCATTTTGGATGGCACACTTCTTAACAAGACCTCAAAACCTACATATAGATCAAAGCCCATGAGATAGATACATGTATCCATAAGTTAGGGGAAAATATATGCCTTAAAACAAAAGTGCACGATAGTTTGCAGTGAATCAGAAAATGAAACAAGTAGAAAGACCTAAAAAGGCACCTTAAAGTACCTAATGAAAAAGTTTCTGCTTAGACCTATATATCCTCATCACCTACTTCCTATTTCACTTCCCTCAATCATTCCAAAGCTAACCTTGTCAGACAAAGTAAGGACTACAAAAGCTGAATAAGGGCAAAAGACTGGCATACTTTAGTGATGACTCTTTAGTCACTACCAGGCCATCCCATCACCTGAGGCCCTAGTCTTGTATGTGGTCCATAAGATCTTATATGTCATGAGGCAAAAGAGGTGATTTCATCTTTTTTAAAGATAGTGTTATTCAAATGCTAGGTGATCAATGTGTAGTTATTTCAGATTCCTAAGATTTGTAAAGGGATCTCAGAAGGCCTCTGCATATAAAGACAGAGAAGCAAAATAATGAGAATAAATGGAAAATAAAAAACCTTTCCCATTGCTTTTTAATTCTTATGAATACTAACAAGTAAATTGCAACTTATTCTTAAGAATATTATTTCCTTGATTAGAAATACTCTGAGATACTATGGCAATGAAAATGGAAACCTAAAAGTATTCTATTGTGATTTACCTTTTGAATCACAGACTGGATTTGGCTCATGTGAAACGCTAATGCACTGCACAAGAATCAACTTTTGAAAAGATAGTATGAAATTCATCCCAAAATTTCATATATCATTCAAATCATACGGGTAAGATTTGCAGTTGGTTTAGAATCAGGAGCTTTCAATACCAACAGCTGTAATCCATTTGGGCCGTTGTGTAAAACAGAAAATTGGCAGACCAGAAGTCTTTTTAGACACTAAACACAAGATGCTTGGGGCCAAATTTTGTGATTAAGAAATCAAATGTTTCTTTTACCCTTCCAACCTGTTCTTAGAGTGTGGAAAGTTATATGAGTTTTCTTTTTTCTCTGATTGTGGTTGCTGGGAACTGCTTGTCTCTTCAGCCATGGAGACCTATTCAGTTGAATTCAATCCATTTGAATCTTTTCATTCAAGTCAGTCAATCTATTCCATTCAGTTCCAGTCTTTTACCTTTATTCAGCTTTTGTAGTCCTTATTTTGTCTGACAAGGTTAGCTTTGAAGTGACTGAGGGAAGTAAAATAGGAAGTAGGTGAGGGTGTCTAGGTCTAAGTAGAAACTGTTTCATTAGGTACTTTTTGGTATCTTTTTTAGGTCTTTATACTTGCTTCATTTATTGATTCACTGCAAACTATTGTGCACTATTGCTTTAAGATACACATTCTCCCCCCTGATTTATAGATATATGTGTACATAAGTCCTATATCATGGGCCCTGTTTTATATCTAAGTTGTGGGGCTTTGTTAGGAAGTACACCACATGAAATGAAATTAAGAAGTCCTATGATCTAGGAAAGGTTATCTTATTAGAGTAATGAAGCTGAAGGGTTGACATTCCATGCCTGGGGTCTCTGGACACAATCGAAAGTGAAACTTGTCAAGGTGGTACTGATTGTATTGAATAAGTTTGGATCAGTAAATGCAGTATCAATTGGTATGACTGGAGAGAAAAGCATGCAGGAAAGTGAGCCCCACCCCAGAGGTTCCAGGACTCAGAGAAATATTTTTTATGGAATGGAGAAGGTTCCTGCTGCCTTAGGATTTAAGAAGGCAATAGAAAGTTATTTCTATAACCATATTATTTGAAAGTTGGGTTAACTTGATTTAAAAATCACATTTTTAGGATTTTATGTATCATACAAGAGCTCACCATAATTTATATCCTTTAATGTTATTTACATATAGCTGTATCTTATAAAGTGATGCCACCAGTTGCTTCGGTTCTCCCTGTTCAAAGCTTATAGGTGATTTAATATTTCAAAGAACAAGTCATTATTAGAGATGTATTAACAATTTCAGCCCACTGTTAAAATTCAATCTGATTATCAATTTGAAGTCTTAAGTACTTAGATTGAAGGAATATATACTCAGAGCTATGGTCTATGCATCAGAAGTTTGAGACATTCAATCCATTTTCCCTTCTCATATAAATTGAATAGTGATTTGTAAGACTATGAGTTAATAGGAGTGTGTATTATTACCATTCCCACCACCAAAGGTCTGTGTCCCTCCTCCCTCCCCTCACAGTAAAGCTGAACATCTACCCTCACCCTCTACTCAGAGATTTTTATTTTGGTGAAATACTCCAAACTCAGTTATATTCTGCTTTGACCTTCCCTTTCTATTCTTCTTTGTATTGTTTTTAAGAGACCTTTTGGGATTTCTTGACAGGCAGGCTTGGTGATAGTTGATTCCTTCAACTGTTGCTTGTCTGAGGTTTTATGCCTCCATCAACTGAATGACAGTTTAGTAGGATACAGTAGTCTTGGTTGAAAGCCTTTCTCATAGAGTGCTTGATAGATACCTTGTCATTCTGTTCTGGCCTTTAGTGTTTGTGTGGCGAAATCTGCTGCTAATCTTATGGGTTTTCCTCTGTGAGTGACACTTTGTTTTTCTTTTGCAGCATTCAAGATCCTTTCTTTATTCTTATTCCTTTTCATTCTTAATATTATATATCTTGGTGTCTTTAAGTCAGGGTTAATTCTGTTTGGTACTCTCTGGGCTTCTTGAATCTTTATGTCATTTATGTTGTCTAGAGTAGGGAAGTTCTCAGAGATTATGTCCTCTAGAATGCTTTCTACCCCTCCCTCTCTTTCTTCCTCTAGTAGACCTATAATGTGTATAACTTTTTTTGAAGTCATCCCATAGGTCTCTGTTGTTTTAAGTATCTCTTAATTTCTTTTTGAGGTCTCACTTCTTTCTTAGTTTTCTCTAATTTGTCCTCAATCTTGCTAATTCTGTTTTCTGCCTTACTTATTCTATTTTATCTCCCTGTTGTTTTCTGTAGCTCAGTTATTTTGTTACCCTGTTCTAATACTATATTAGCTTGTTCAGCTAGTTGTGCTCTTAGCTCAGCTATTTCAGCTTTCAGCATTCCAATTACCTCCAGATAGATAGTGTTTTATTTCAGAGTCTCATTTGCTGTTTCCCCATGTCTGATGATATTATTTTCAAACTCTTTCCTCAGTCCTGTGACTAGTACCTCAATTAGTGTTTGTATCTTGTCCTCAAAACCCTTTGGGAGGGTTATATGGACTTTTGTACTGGTTTATTTTTCCAGTGTTTCTTTTTGGTTTAACCATTGTCTATGTTGTGTTATGAAGTCCCTTTCTCAGTACCATTCAATCCACTAAACACACTTGCCTGGATTGACTTGTGTCTGATCTGGGAGTTTAGAGAGACACAGCTGCTGCTACTCTGTGCTGGTTATTGATGGCCAGCAGGTAGTGCTATTGTGAACTCTAGGTTTTTCTTGTTTGTATGATCTGCAGAGAGTAGGATGGGGTCGGGTGGGGTGGTTGCTTTGGGCTGTCTTGTGGTCACAAATGCTCCATTTTATGTTATGTCATTGTATTAAATTCAGAAAGATAAATACCCCATGAGTAAAAAATTGAGAGGTTTTAAGCTCCTTTCTCTTTTCTTCTAGCACTTGGAACAACCTTCATTACTTGCTGTGCTTAAAGTGAAATTGTCGAGATGGTGCAGCTCCATGCTGTGCCACCTGAAGCTAATTTGACTTTGCTGTTCTTCAGCCCATAGTCCCTTTATGCCCCAACCACATGAGTGGCTTAGGCTGCAGAATTTTCAGCTATAGATTATGACTTCAGGTGGGTCTCTTGTATTTATTTGGTGTTTTGGGAGGAGAGAATTCAATCTGTCAATCCCAGTTCTCTTTAATACAGCCCAATGTAATATAACCCAGCTCAACTTCACCCACTTTTCATTCAGGAAAACCTATATGAATACAAATAATTCAAGTGTCTTGGGACTGGTAAGATATGTTTCCTGCAGGTTATCTCATAAAATATTTGATATGAGTACCGTACCTACCTTTATACTTCCACAGAGTTTTTAGATCTTGTCTCTAGAGGGTTTTCTGCATCCTGGTTTTCTGCTTCTTCATTCTAATATTCTATATCATACTGATTTTTCTAACCCATTAAGCATGTCATACTTTCTTTAGGCCCAACTCTGACACACTTACATCCTTACTCTCTTCTAACTCTCAAGTCCTAACTTTCCTGGAAACTATACTTCTTTACTTCATTTTAATCTTGCAGACCTCATTTTCCTCTTTCCACAAATTCAACTAGTAGGGACTAATTATTTTGAAAGAGAAATGTCTTTCAAATACACATGCAGAGATAAGAATGAACATCTGGTATGAATCTTTGTTCAACTTCAGCTCCTAGTAAAACATGGAAAGAGATAATCTGAACAAAAAATGTTTAAGTAAAAGATTGTTGAAAGGCACCAGAGGAATGCCTTAATGTTGAGAAAAATTTCAGAACCTGCTTTAGCCAAATTTGCATAGCTGTATGTTTGGAATCTAGCTTATTTCTTTGTAATCTACCTGTAAGGCCTGGAAGGGGGAAATAGAGACTAGTGAAAAGTAACTCGGCTATCATGAGGAAAGAGATGGTATCAAGGCTCCCCATGAGTAGGCAAACTGATGAGATGGTCTTATTAATTGTAAAAATGTGGAAACACCACCCTAAAACTTGGTAAGTAGATTTTGCCCACCTTTGTCACTTGATTTTCTTTGACCTGGTTACCCAACTGTTTATACTGGCTCTTCTCATGCTTCCAGCAAATAAAAGCTTAATATTCTGATGGTTAAATTCATGGTTAAATAGTATACAAATCACTCCCAATTCTCAATGAGAATATTAAAGCTTAGGGCCTCATTAGGAAAGGAAACAATATTTCAGTATCATTAGGAAGCACTTTGCTTAGAACTTGCCTCCTGAATCAAACTAATTATGGACTACTCAAACACATTCTATTCTTATTTTTTGTGCTTCAAAATTTTATATTTAACGGTGTATTTGATGACTTCTTTATCCTGTCTCTCAGTCCTCCATGGTGCAAACTATCTTTTTAAACTCCTTTCATACGGTGATCTTGTTCATTTTCCTGATAGGAGATGCTTGGTTCCAAATCTCATGAACTTGATGAAAAAAAAAATGTTTCAAAAATGTGTCCACACTCCCATTCTAATATGTACCAACTCTTCTGTTGCAACTACTGGTGTAAATCAGGTGCCAATTAAGCCCAGAAGCTCCTGCTATAACCATTTCTGACAGCAGCATGGTGGAAGAGAGGGAGCTTTGAAACCTGGTAGACTTGAGTTTGAAATTCACCTTCTCTCTACTTCCTAAGTTACTTGAGTGCCAGTCACGCTTTGCGGGTGGGAGACAGAGATGACCAGAGACTCATGGCTGAGCCGAGAACGCAGTTCAATCTTTATTCATGAACGAAAATGTAGTTCAAAAAACTAATCTCTTCTAATCACAACACAATTCTGTCCTGCATCTTTCTCCTCCAGCAGAAGAGTCAGGAGCAAAGGAAATACATATGATAGGGGGCAGGGAGAAGGAAAAAGCGCAAACCAGCGAGGACTAAACCAAATGTCCCAGAGGCAGGGGGGTGCCCAGCCAACAGTGGACATGCAAACAGAACACATCACAAGCAACACAACCTAACCCAATGTGATGATAAAAACAGAAGGTCTCACAAGCAGAATCCAGAAGCATACCAACATTTGAGTAAGCTGAAACTTCATGGACTTTTTTTTTTCTTCTTCTTAAGAGCATCACTTAGCTCTGGATTCTGGTGGTACTAAGGATTAAACCTGGGACCTTTGGTGTCTCAGGCATCAAAGTTTTGTCTTATTCTATCTCCCCAGCCCCATTTATTTTAATCTATAAAGTAACAGTATATGTTATTTCATAAGGATGAAAAATAAATTAAATGATGTTATTATTGTGATTTATTTATTATTTTGTGTGCCCAGCATCTCTTCAGGAAATAGCTTCTTTCTATTTTTGTGTTATCCAGTGTAAATAATAAGAATGGTCATATGACCAAGTAAGTGCTCCACCCCCGTTAGCAACCATAGTTGGTTTTGATATGGGCAAATGACCTAATTAATATCACCCCTGAGAAGTCACTAAAGCAGTCTAGAAGTTGTATTTTTTCCATATGTGTATATATACTACATTAAGTACATATACTGAATAGACAGTAGGAAAAATATCATTCCCTTTAATAATTTTTATCAATTTCGTTATGGATTTTGAGAATAACAGTTAAATGATGTTCTGCTATTTACAACCTAAATCATACTAGTATGCATATAAAGTCCCATATATCTACATATCTACTTCATGTATACTACATATATATATAGATACTTCACATATACTACACATATATACATATCTACATATATTTCATATATACTACATATATACATATATATCTACATATATACTTCATATCAAGATATCATATAGAGAACTAAATGAAATTTCATAAATGATAGATTAATCTTTAAAAATAGCTTAAGAGAAAAAAAAATTTCCTGGTTTTTGTGTCCTGATGCTTGGGTGGGATGTTGAGGTAAAGAATTGGTCTTGGATATTCTAGAAACTGAGAATTTCATCTTGCTTTCCTTATTTCTTTCTACTGGCTTCATGATTTCTACTGCAGATAAGTTACTAAATGAGGACAGGGACATAACCAGGAACAACTTTACATCTTTCTGACCTCAGTTTAGTAATACTAGGAAAGAGAAAGCATTTTTCTCCCTCTGTAATCATGAAGTTTTTCTTGTTCTCTTTGAAAGCAAATTCACAAAATTCTAAGTTCCTAAAACTTAGTTTTGTGTGGCTTAAGTCATCTGGCCACTGCTGAGTCAATCTCTGAGACATGTGTCTATATAAATGTTTAGCAGTTGCATAAATAGTTTCATCAAGGCCATCTGGAGAGAGAGACACCAGCTTCCAAAGGAAAGTCAGTATAATTATTGAAAGATTCATGATGAAGGACACTGAGTAGACCAGATAAGTGGGTTTCTGTAGTAGATATCATTATCATGGTCTTTTTGCCACCTTCATTCTCATTATCATCAACAATCACTATTATCATCATTATTATATTTCTGGCATAAAATAAACACATAACAGTAATTATTTATCAGGTTGATTTTCAGGGCACAGGAAATTCTGAAATTAAGGGAAGAGGAGGCTGAGTAGTAGCACACGTAGTTGAGTGCACATGTTACAACACGCAGGGACCTGGGTGTGAGCTCCTGGACCCATATGCAAAGGGAAAACTTTGTGAGTGGAGAAACTGTTGCAGGAGTCTCTCTGTCTCTCTCTTCCTCTCTACCATCCCCTTCCCTCTTAATCTCTGGGTGTCTCTATATAATAAATAAATGAAGTTAATAAAAAATAAATAAAATTAAGGCAAAATGGACTCACTAAAAGCAGCACTAGATTTTTTTTTAACAGAAAAATTAACCTCTGTCTCTGAAAAAGCATGTGAGTGGTACTTGCTTACTAAGAAGAATGGTCTTCATTCCTAATTAATGATGGCCATTATCATCCATTTAAAATGCTGATGGGGGTTGAAGTTGGAGTGTGAAGCTTCAATATGAAAACAGATTTGTGGGAGTCAGATGGTAGCGTAGCAGGTTAAGTGCATGGAGTGAAGCACAAGGACCTGCGTAAGTATCCCTGTTCGAGTCTCCAACTCCCCTCCTGTAGGGGGGTCACTTCACAGGCGGTGAAGCAGGTCTGCAGGTGTCTTTCTCTCCCCCTCTCTGTCTTCCCTTTCTCTCTTGATTTCTCTCTGTCCTA
This sequence comes from Erinaceus europaeus, assembly GCF_950295315.1. Classification (NCBI taxonomy): domain Eukaryota; kingdom Metazoa; phylum Chordata; class Mammalia; order Eulipotyphla; family Erinaceidae; genus Erinaceus; species Erinaceus europaeus. The sequence goes on along the minus strand of NC_080171.1, from coordinate 40,484,241 downwards.
GCCAACAATGACAACATCAATAACAACAACAATAATAACCACAACAATAAAAAACAAGGGCAACAAAAGGGAAAATAAATACATATTTAAAATCATTTTTAAAAAAAAGAAAACACATTTGTTAGGCAGAGATTTCATGAACCAATATTCTGTCTCAATAGTGGCCTCACCTGAAGGCCACTCACATACTATGCAACACATTCTAGTGAAATTTATAACTACTTAATTAGTATTAATTCAACTTAAGTCTTGAAACAGGAAAGCAAAGGCTTTCTTGTTCTCTTAATAGTTCATTTTCTCTATGTAATAGCTTTAAACTGCCAAAGTGAATCTTTCTACCTATGGGTTAACTAGGATTAATACATGTATATTAGAAGATATAGACATATATTTATTTCTCCACTTTTGGCAATAGTATTTGTCTGATTATATTTAAAAATAAAAGCCTCCCAGTATAGCAAGTGAAAGTTGACATAAAAACTTACTATAATGTAGATTTTTAAAAAATCTACTTTAAAAATTTACAAAGGCATGTCATGCAACTTCATATATTTATAAACATTTATATAAATATAAATGGCACTTTGAGCTTTTATGAATGCTGGTGATAAACTATATCAAATTTATTTTTAAAATATTTTTATTTGTGACAATATTTACTTAAAAAAAAGATATTAAGGGTATAATTCTACCCCATTCCCACCATCAGACTTCTATATTGCCACCCCTTCCACTGGAAACGGCACTAGTCCTCCCATATTCTATAACTATCTATCTATATCTATGTACATATTTATTTTTTCTTCATTTTTTTTCACATCTACACTCACTGCTACTTCCAAGTGTCCTTTTGTTGTTGTTTTTCCTCTACTCTCTTAGGACAAGAGAAAATATGCCTTACTTCCTCTAATGTTTTCCAGATTGCCTTCCCTTTCAGTGATGGATAAAAACAGGATTCCTGGTGGCAAATGCTTTGGATCCTGGTGGAACTATGTTTAAGAGTCCTGTAGTTATCTTTCCCTATCATTTAACCCTCTGAGAGTATAGACCAAAATTCTTTTTAAAATCTCTCTTTATTTATTTTTATATTACAGAATTACGTGTCAACGGGTTTGAATCCACCCCATTCCCACCACCATAGTTCTGAATCTTCAGTTTCCCCACTGCAATCCATCACAGTTCCCCTAAGGTTGTAGACCTGGGTCAACAATCATCTCTACAACTATCTGACCACAGTTATACATAACTGCCCCCCTTTTTCCTGATTCAATCCTCTCTTCTTCTCCAAGCCACTTATGACAACATAACTACCTCCATATGTCCTTCGCCTTTTCCTTCTCTTTCTCTCGCTCTTGTTCTTGCTCTCGCTCTCTCCTGATTGAGCTGGATTTCAGAGGCCTCTTATCTTCACCTCCCATTTTCCCTCACTGGGAGTATGGATCAATGTTGTTTTAGGGGAGCAGAAGGTAGGAGTTCTGGCTTCTATAATTGCTTCTCCACTAGATTTGGGTATTGGCAGGTCGTCCCTATTGGGCCAAAGCTCTGGAGATGTGAGGGTCCAGGACACATTGGTGAGGTTGTATGCCCTGAGAATTCACGATGGAATCATGGTAGCATCTGTAACTTGGTTGCTGTGCTAGCTTCATGGGTGGGAGAGAGAGACGACCAGGGACTCATGGCTGAGTGGTAGGCAGTTCAGTCTTTATTCATGTGGAATGCAGTGCAATCTAGGATATCTCTAATTACAATCTTGTCTGTATATATCCTGAGGCGGAAGAGTCAGGTCCAAAGAGGTTGTATGTAGGATAGGGGGTGGGGAGAAGGAAAAAATGTGCAAAACAGTGGGGATTAACCCAATGCCCTGGAGGCAGGGCAGTGCTTAGTTAACAGTGGTTATGTAAATAGAATACAGTGTTAAGCAGGGGGGGATTAAACCAATAAAACAGAAGAGGTCTTAGAAGCAGAATTTAGAAGCATACCAACACTTGGTGTATGGAAAGTGGCATGACCTAAATTGAGACAAATTAGTGAATTAACATGAACCAAAAAGTAGGATTAGAGCAGATGAGATTAGGGATTTTAGTGTAGAAGAAAGATACAAAACCATTTTAGGCATGTTCCTGGGGCACTCAGCTATGGTAGTTTTGCTTGAGTTTGGTAGCTAGCTTGAAATAGCATAAGAATATTGTTTGAGAGAATGGTGTCAGAGTAGAGAAAAAAGGCTAGAAAGTTGGATTAGGGCAGAGAGTAGCTCCCATTCTAGAAAAAAAAATTCTGTGCCAAAAATTAACTATTACCTCTGTCCACCTGCTCTAGGGCCTATATATACTTAGCACCAGAACCTGTGTAACCTTTAAGTTCCTATTGGTCTGAGCTTACAGATAATTAGACCAAAACTATTTTAGGGGTATATATCTGGCCCTAATTTATAGATATATGTACATATGTACCCAGTACCCTAGGCCTGAGCCTATATCAAGGATCTTTCACTTTGCTAGAAAACACACTATGTGAAATGGAACTAGGTAGTCCCATGTATTAGGAAAGATCTCAATAGGCTAACGGATTTGGGAGGTTGGCATCTCAGGCTTGGTGTTTCAGGAGACAATCTGCAGCAAAAAGACAGTAACAGGATAACTTGGCATAATGGGCACCAGTAGTATTGATTTAGTTGAGACCAGCAGAGGCAGTATAGCAGGGTAAAGAATCAGAAGAGACCAAGAAATACAAGCCAAGTCCCAAAAGTTTTAGGACTAGGCAGAATACAGAATTTAAAAAGAATTGTAAAGGTTCCTTGTAGTATAGAGTTTAAAATGTCAATGGTTAATTATTATTATAACCAAGTTAGTTGGGACCTTATTTTTCTTTGAAAGCCCAAATGTTAGAAATTACCATAGTATACTTCACCTTACCATGCTTTATGGAATTTAAGTAATAATATTTTGGAAACTGACAGGACTAAATTATTTTGAACTATCTGGCCTAAGGTTGTGGGTAATTTAGATATTTTAGAAAAAATTATTTTTATAACTACTTAATATAATCCCAGTGTTAGGATTCAGTTAGCTTACTATTTGAAACATTAAATACTTAGTTTAATACATACATATATATGTATATATATTAATATATATTCAGAAGTAAAATTTGGGCTGCTAAATAAACTAAAATATTAAATCTAATTTTCCTCTGACATATGGAATTAGTACTAACTTGTAATATTATAATTTGATAGAAGTATAGTTTCATACCACTCCTACCATGAAAGGTCTATGTCCCTACCCCCACCTCCTATATGATAGCCACCATAGTTCACTCTATCTTAGATATGGGTTGACTTTTTTTCATGTTTGTGAGTTCAATTATCTGTACTACACATATGAGTGAAACCATTTTATAGTTGTTCTTTACCTCCTTACTTACTACACTAAACATAATCTTCTCTAATCCCATCTATTTTATCCCAAAGGACACAATATCACCCTTTTATTGCTGAGTAGTACTCCATTGAGCATATATCCCATAAATTTTTTATCTAGTGCTCTGTTGAAGAGCATCTTAGTTGCTTCCATATTTTTGGCTATTGTGAATAATGTAACTATTATAATAATGCAATATATGTATGCATGGGCATACATATATTGCATTGAATTACTGTTATTATCTCTTCGATATAAATTCCTAGGAGTGGGATTGCTGGATCAAAAGGTATTTCTATATTTATGTATTTGTTTAAGGATTCTCCATACTGTTTGTGTCATCCTCTATTTCTTTTATCAATGTCTTATAGTTTTTATTGAAAAGGTCCTTCACCTCCTTTATTATATTTATTCCGAAGTATTTTATCTTGGGGGTTCAACTGTAAGTGGGATATCTTCCTTAAGTTCTCTTTTCTCTGGCCCATCATCTTTGTAAAGAAATGCCACAGATCTATGAATATTGATTATGTAATTTACTACTTTACTGAATTTATTGGTAGTTTCTAGTAGTTATTTAGTAGAGTTTTGGGAGTCCTCTAGATATAACATGATATCATCTGCAAATAATTATAATTTAAAGTCATGCTTTTGAGGTTGAATTCCATTGATATTTCATACTTGTCTAATTGTGATAGTGAGGACTTCTAGACTATATTGATTAGAAGTGGTAAGAGTGGGCACCCTTGCCTAGTTCTTGATTAGAGGGAAAGCTTTCAGTTTTTTCCTATTTAGTATGATGTTAACTATGAGTTTGTCATATATATCATTTATTATATGGAGGAATTTCCCTTCAACTCCCACTTTCTTGAGTGTTCTTATCACAAATGGCTGTTGGACCTTGTCAGATGGTTTTTAAGCATAGATTGATAAGATCATGTGATTTTTAACTTTTTGCTGTTGTTGTTGATATGGTGACTTATGATTGACTTGTGGGTGCTGAAAAATCAGTGTTTTCTAGGGATGAATCCAACTTGGTCTTGATGGGTTATTCTCTTAATATGTTGTTGGATTCAGTTAGCCAAGATTGTGTTGAGGATCTTTGCATTTGTGTTCATGAGAGTTATATAGATCTATGGTTTTCTTTTTTGGTAGAGAAATTCTTACTTTGGTGATGAGGTTGATTTAACCTCATATAAGGTGTTTGGGAGTATTCCCTCTTCTATTTTTTATATAGTTTGAGGACAGTGCTATTAGTTCCTCTTTGAATGTTTTATAGAATTCTTTAGTATAACCATCTGGACCTGAACTTTTGTTCTTATTAAGTCTTTTGATTACTGTTTCAATTTCTACTCTAGTGATTGGCTTGTTGAATTTATTTACTGCTTCTTGCGTCAGTGTTGCTGTGTATCTAAGAATGTGTCCATTTCTTCTAATTTGTCAAATTTATTTGCATATAGGTATCCATAATAACTTTGCATGATCCTTTGTATCTCTACTCCATCAGTTGTAATATCTCCTCTTTGATTTGTGAGTGATTTTACCATGGCTTTCTCTATTTTTATCTTAGTGAGTGTAGTTAGTAGTTTATCTACTTTATTTATCTTTTCAAAGAACTATCTATTGGTTTCATTAATATCCCTGATGTTTTTGTTGTTATTGTTTTTTTTTCTATTTAATTGATTTCTGCTCTATTTTAATTATATTTTTCTCCTGCTAACTCTTGGATCTTTTTGCTGCTCCATTTCTTGTTGGTTCAGTTGGTTTGTTAATGGTTTACTAATGCTTTCTCTTCTTTATTAATATGGGCCTATATTACCATTAACTTCCATATCAGCACTATTTTTGTTTATCCCATGGGATCTGATAGCTATTTTCTTCATTTTTATTGATATCAAGGTTATTCTTAATTTCTTTTTTATTTCTTTAATGACCTATGTATTATTCAGGAGCATGTAGTTTAGTCCCCACAACTTTGAGGAGTTTCTCCTTTTCTTTCAGTGGTTAATTTTTAATTTCATACTATCATGGTCTGAAAAGATGCTTCTTATGATTTTAATATTCATATATTTGTTTAGGCTACCTTATGGTTAATTCTTGTGAATGTTCCTTGTGTACTTTAGAAGAATATATATTCATTTCTTTTGGGATGGGAAGTTCTTTATATATTTGTTGGGGTTATGTTGTTGCAAGAGAGAGAGAGAGAGACCAGGAACTAGTGCAGAATAGTAATGCAAATCTTTATGCATGCGGACGCCCCCGAGTCAAGTGTGAACACAGTGGGTTTAGGCCACGTGGAGCTAGCAAAATAGCCATGTCCCGCTATGCATGCCAGCTCTTCTCCAGATCTTCTCCATGTAAGGATGAAGAAGAGTAAAAAGGGGTGAAACCAGGAACAGCAGCAAGTTTTATAGGGTAAAAACGGAAGTGGTAAGTCAGGACAGAATTGACTAGGGATGAGGGTGGAGGAAAAAAAAAGGCATTTTGGGAACTTCGTTAGTTATGGTTGCTATAGTTTTTTGCTGGCAGGAATGAGCAATACCCTGAGAGGATAATGTGGTGGCAGAGGAGTCATTTTTAAAACAAGGCAGAATATTGATATATAAATAATACTTACATGGAAACATGGTGGTCTGTGGGTCCTGCCTAACTCAACCAAATCTGCATAATTTCCCAACATATATTTGCTATGTTCATCTATTTATGGTTTCATTTAAGACCACTGTTTCCTTGCTAGTTTTTTGTCCAAATGATCTCTCTTTTGATATGAATGGTGTATTGTGATACTATTTTTGTGTTGCTATCTATGTCTCCCTTGAGTTTAGTAAGTACTGATTTTATATATTTGAGTGTCCCTGTGTTTGGAGTATATATATTTTTGTTGGATTGATCATTTGACCTTAATGTAGTGTCCCTCTCTGTCTCTGCTTACTTTGTTTACCTGAAAATGCATTTTATCTAAAAACAGAATAGCTATTCCTGCCATTTTTTCTGCATCATTATCTTTGAAAATCTTACTCCAGCCTCTTATATTAAGCTTCCACTTGTCTTTTCTTTGCACATGTGTTTCCTGGAGATGTATAATAGATGGATTTTTAAAAATTTTAATCTGTTTAACTAGTCTGAGTCTCTGGACAGGTGAATTTAGGCCATTCACATTTAGGGTGATTATTGATATGTATAGTTTACTTATATCCATCCTGATTTTTCTTTTCAGGATGTTTTAAATTATTGATTCTTTTCCCATTTACTTCTATTTGTAATTTTGTGTGGGTAGTTTCTATGACAATTTCCTCAGTGATTTTGCTTGTACTTTCTGTAGATTTCATGTTTAGTATTGTGGTTACCATGAATGTAATAACTAAAATATTATATCTTAAAGAGTCTTTTTTAAGTTGGTCTTGGTTAACTAACATTTGATAGTACCACTCAGCCATTAATCACCTCCTCTTTCCTATTTTATTGTTATTTCCTGTTTTTGTCATGTTCTGTTGTGTTCTGTTAGTTCTGTTAGTTCTAGTCTACTGCTATTTGTCTGAATTATTATATGTAATCCTTTGCTTGTTCCTTTCTTGTGGGACTCCTTTCAGTAATTATTGCAAGATAGCATTAGTGGTATCAAATTCCTTTAGCTTTTGGACATTTTAGAAAACCTTTATTTTTCACATAATTTTATAGGATAGAGTATCTGTGGTTGGCATTTCTTATCTTTTAGTACTCTGAGTGTGTCAATTTACTCTCTCTGTCTCTGGTGTTTGTAAGGAGAAATCTAATGAAAGCCTGATAATTCTGCATTTGTATGTAGCTCCTTTCCCTAGCAGCCAGCAATATTTGTTCTTCATAATTGAGTTTTGATAGTGATATGCCTTGGTGTTGGTCATTTTGCATCCAGGAACCTGAATATATGTGCATGTATTATTTCCTCAGTACTTATCTTCTGAGGATTGGCCAGGTGAGGAAAATTCTCATCTATAATTTCCTTGAATATGGCCCCTGATCCCTTCACCCTTTATTTTTCTTCAGGAATTCATATCACTTACATTTGACCTTTTGGTGAAGTCTACTCTTTCACAGAGAGTTGCTTGATTCATTATAGCCTTTTCTTCTTCATCATCTTTAAATTAAAAGAGTGCAATATTATTCTAGCTTAAATAGTCTTTCCTCTGCATGAGTGATTCTACTTCCTAAGCATTCTACCTGATCCTGTACTTCACTTAAAGTGTCTTTTACTCCCTGCAATTGTGTTTGAAGTTTTTCTTTCATGCTTCCTAATTGCTTCATGAATTCTGATTGAAGTTCTCTCATGTTATCTAATTTATTAGAGAATTTGCTTGAGTACTTTTCTGTTGTGTTTCCTAACTCTTTCATGAAATATTCTTTCAACTCATGAATATGCTTCTCCTCATTATGCTTATATTCTTGGATAGACTTTAAAATGAATTTTCAATAGTCTTTTTCTGATAGTCACTCTAAGTATATAATTTCCTGAAGTCCTTCTGTTTCATTTCTGCCTGTATGCTTTGTTATATTTTGGATTTTGTTCTTTCAGTTTCTCTGATGTTTATTTATTTATTATGCCGGTTATTGCTGGGCCATCAGGTGGTGATACTGTTGTACTTACTGGATTTTGATTTGTTTATATATATATTGGGTGGTGGGGTATAGGGGCTGGAATTGTTTCTTGTTATACTTTTTAGCCATTTCTATACTCAGTGTTGTGTGTTTATATATGGCTTATCTGTGCAATTTCAGCCTGAATCCAAGTCTCAATAATTTACTATGAGGTGGTAGCTATATTTAGAGAAGCAGGACTTAATTTACCATTTAGCTGCCAGCTACCACAATTTACCTTTCTATATATCTGCCTTAGTTTAGGGCCAGACCAGACCAGAAAGCTTTAGGTCAGATATTTCCCTTGCCACTGTTCTAGGTCCTTGCCAGCAGTTCAGTACCCTGCCTCGCCTAAGGTCATGAATTAAAAGCTCAGCAGTTCCCCTGTCTCACAGTCAGCACTGTGTGTTCTGTGACTGCTACTGCAGGAAGATTCTATGTTGCCCCAGTATTGACTCACCTTCCTCAGGTGTAGCATAGAGTATGTTGTCCATCCTCCCTTTGGAGGATGGAACTTTCTCTACCATTGTTGATCCAGATTGAGGGCAAGGTCCTATGGGGACCCACAAAGGGATCTATTTTGTTGTTCCTGATAGAGATGACTGTAAACAATGGAGAGAGGGTTTTATTTGAGGTCTAGGCCCATAAAATCTGTTTGGGAGACTCAGGACTCCCCGATTAGGGCCCCAGCTGGTGGAATGGCCTGATAATGACTAAAGAGTCATCATTAAAGTATGCCAGTTTCTTGCCCTTCAGCTTTTGCAGTCGTTGCTTTGATGAGGGTAGCTTTGGAGTGAGTGAGAGAACTGTAATAGGAAGTAGGTGAGGAGGGTATCTAAGTCTAAGTGGACACTATTTCATTATGAACTTGATACTGACTCACTAAAGACTATTGTGTATTTTTGCTTTGAGGTATATATTTTGCCCTAATTTATAGATACATGTGATCATATCTTATGGGACCTGGTCTATATCTAGGTTTTGGGACTTTGATAGGAAGTGAACCTCCTGGAATGGAATTAGAGATTACCATGAAAGGAAAGGTCTCACCCAAGTGATGAGGGTGATGGGTTGGCAAGCTATTCCTGATGTCTCTGTACACAGTCTGAGGGGAAGGATTCTGAGATGGTACTTGTTGCATTGATTAGGCTGGAATCAGCAGATGCAATATCATTTTGTATGACTTGAGAGAAGCATGCAGAGAAGTGAGCCCCACCCCAGAGGTTCTAGGATGGGAGAAATATAGGCTCTATAGGTGAAGTGGGAGATTCCTGTTTTCTGGGGTTTTAAGAAGACAATGGATAGTTATTGCAGTAATCACATTGTTTGACAATTGGGTTAACTCTGAAGAATCCCTTTGTTAGGATTTGCTGTATCATACACACCGTCACCATATTTTATGTCATTTGGCAATATTTGCATATAGCTATGCCACCACTTGCTTTTGTTCTCCCTGGAGTAAGCTTTTAAGAGAGTCAACATATCAAAGACTCAGCCTATGTATTCAAAAGACTCAGTCTGTGCTTTAAAAAGTTTTATATATTCAATTTTTCCCCTTTTATATTAATTTAATAGTGATTTATATGACAACAAATTGATAGGAGTGTACATAAACACCATTACCACCACCAAAAGACTGTGTCTATCCCTATCCAGCCCCATGAAGCTTAACATTCACCCTCACCTTCCTTCCAGGGTTTTTTCTTTGGTGCCCTACTCCAAATTCAGTCAACTCCTGCTTTGAAATTCCCTTTCTGTTCTTCTTTCTCAACTTCTGTTTATGAGTAAGATCATTCCATACTCATCTTTATCTTTCTGACTTAGCTCACATAACATAATTTCTTCTAGTTCCATCCAAGATGGGTCAGAGAAGGTGGGTTCATTGTTCTTAATAGCTGCATAGTATTCCATTGTGTATATATAACGCAGCTTTCTCAGCCACTCATCTGTTGTTGGGCACCTGGATTGCTTCCAAGTTTTAGCTATTGCGAATTGTGCTGCTATGAACATAGGTGTGCACATATATTTTTGGTTTGGTGTTAGGGAGTCATTGGGGTATATCCCCAGGAGAGGAATTACTGGGTCATATGGAAGGTCTATGTCTAGCCTTGTTAAAGTTATCCAGACTGCTCTCCAGAGAGGTTGGGCCAATTTACATTCCCACCAGCAGTGCAGAAGGGTTCCTCTGTCCCCACAGCCTCTCCAGCATTTGTTGCTGCTGTCCTTTCTGATGTATGCCATTCTCACAAGAGTGAGGTGGTATCTCAATGTTGTCTTAACTTGCATTTCTCTGACAATCATGTGCAATTTTACATATGTTTGTTAGTCTTTTGGATCTCTTCTGTAATGAATGTTTTGTTCATATCCTCGGCCTGTTTTTGAATGGGGTCATTTGCTTTTTTGTTGCTAGGTTCTCTGAGCTCTTTGTATATTTTGGTGATTAGTCTCTTGTCTGATGTATGGCATGTGAAGATCTTACATTCTGTGAGAGGTCTCTTTGTTTGTGTGATAGTTTCTTTGGCTGTACAGAAGCTTTACAATTTGATGTAGTACCACTGGTTTGTTTCTGCTTTAGTCTTCCTTGCAGTTGGTTTTGCTTCCTCAAAAATGTCCTTTAGGTTTAGGTGGGAAAGTGTTTTACCAATGTTTTCCTCTAATTATTTGATAGTTTCTGGTCAAACATCCAGGTCCTAGATCAATTAAGAGTTGACTTTTGTTTCTAGTGAGGTAACGTGGTTAGTTTCATTCTTCTGCTTGTTTCAACCCAGTTTTACCAGCACCATTTATTGAAGAGAGCCTCCTTCTTCCATTTAATACTTTGGACCCCCTTATCAAGCATTAGATGTCCATAGGTGTGGGGGTTTAGTTCTGGGCTTTCAATTCTGTTCCACTGGTTTGTGTGCCTATTTTTGTTCCAGTACCAGGCTCTTTTGAAGATGATGGCCTTATAATATAGTTTGAGATCTGGCAGGATGATGCTTCCATTTTTGTTTCTTTTGCTCAAGATGGTTTTGGTAATTCTAGGTGTTTTCTGGTTCCAGATAAATGATTGTACTGTTTGTTCTATTCTCTTAAAGAAGTTTGGTGGAACTTTGATGGGTATCACATTCAATTTGTATATGGCTCTGGGGAGAATATTCATTTTGATGATATTTATTCTTTCAATCCATGAGCATGTGGATCTCTTTCCATTTCTTGGTATCAGTTTCTATTTCCTTAAATAGTGACTCATAGTTTTCATTATTCAAGTCTTTCACTTCTTTGGCCAGCTTTATTCATAGGTATTTTATTGATTTTGTTGCAACAGTGAATGGGAGTGATTTCTGGATGTCTTCTTGTTTGCATAAAGAAATGCCACTGATTTTTGTACATTGATATTGTAGCCTGACACCTTGCTATATTGCCTAATAACTTCCAGTAGTCTTCTGCTGGATTATTTTTTTTAAATAATTTATTTCTTTATTGGGGAATTAATGTTTTACATTCAACAGTAAATACAATAGTTTGTACATGCATAACATTCCCCAGATTCCCATTTAACAATACAACCCCCACTATGTTATTCATCATCTTTCATGGACCTGTATTCTCCCCACCCACCCACCCACCCCAGAGTCTTTTACTTTGGTGTAATACTCCAATTCCATTTCAGGTTCGACTTGTGTTTTCTTTTCTAATCTTGTTTTTCAACTTTGGCCTGAGAGTGAGATCATACCATATTCATCCTTCAGTTTCTGACTTATTTCACTCAACATGATTTTTTCAGGGTCCATCCAAGATGGGCTGGAAACGGTGAAGTCACCATTTTTTTACAGCTGAGTAGTATTCCATTGTGTATATAGAGCACAACTTGCTCAGCCACTCATCTGTTGTTGGACACCTGGGTTGCTTCCAGGTTTTGGCTATTACAAATTGTGCTGCCAAGAACATATGTGTACACAGATCTTTTTGTATGGATGTGTTGGGTTCCTTAGGATATATCCCCAGGAGGGGAATTGCAGGGTCATAGGATTCTTTAGTTTTTCCTTTGTCTACTATCATATCATCTGCAAATAGTGAGAGCTTGACTTTTTCCCTCTCAATCTGTATTCCTTTGATTTCTTTCTTTTGCCTGTTTGCTGTGGCAAGAATTTCCAATACTATGCTGAAGAGTAATGGATATAATGGACAGCTCTGTCTAGGCCCTGATGAGGGGGACTGCTTTCAGCTTCTGTCCATTGAGTATGAAGTTGGCTGTAGGTTTGCTGTATATAGACTCCACTATCTTGAGGAATTTCCCACCTATTCCCATTTTTTGTATTGTTTTGAACATGAATGGGTGTTGGATTTTGTCAAAGGCTTTCTCTACATCTATTGAGATGATCATGTGGTTTTTGGTTTTGCTTTTATTGATGTGGTGAATGACTTTGATTGACTTACATACATTGAACCAGCCTTGCATTCCTGGGATAAATCCCACTAGGTCATGATGAACCATCTTTTTTATATACTGCTGTATATGTTTGGCCAGGATCTTGCTTAATATTTTGGCATTTATGTTCATCAGAGATATTGGTCTATAGTTTTTCTTTTTTGTTATGTCCCTATCTGCTTTTGGTATCAGGGTGTTCTTGGCTTCATAGAAGGTGTAAGGGAGTATTCCTGTTCTATCTTGTGGAAGAGCATTAGAAGTATAGATGTTAACTGTTTCCTGAAAGTTTTGTAGAATTTGTTTGTGAAGCTATCTGGTTCAGGACTTTTGTTGTTGGGGAGATTCTTAATAACAGTTTCGATTTCTTTGTGATTGGTGAATTTAGGTTTTGTAGTTCATCTTGGTTCAGTTTTGGAAGGGCATATGTTTCTAGGAATTCTTCCATTCCTTCCTGATTTTCTAGCTTGATGGTGTAGTTCTTCATAGAATTTTTGCATGATTTTCTGGATTTCTGTGGTGTCAGTTGTGATATCTCCTTTATCATTTACAATTATATTTATTTGAGTCCTCTCCCTTTTTTTTCATGGGTCTGGCTAGGGGTTTGTCAATCTTGTTTAATTTTTCAAAGAATCATCATTTGACTTCATTGATCTTGTGTATGGTTCTCTTATTTTCGATGTTGTTTATTTCTGCTCTAATTTTAGTGATTTCTGTCCTTCTGGTTGCTTTAGGGTTCCTTTGTTCCTCTTCCTCTTAGTACTTAAGGTGTGCAATAAGGTCATTTATTTGGGATTTTTCTTGTTTTCTATATGTGACTCTATGGCTATGAGTTTTCCTCTCGGTACTGTTTTAGCTGTGTCCCAAATATTTTGATAGCTTTTGTCTTTTCATTTGTTTCCAGGAATGTTTTAATTTTTTTCTTGGATGTCTCTCTGACTCAGAGGCTCTTGAGGGGTACGCTTCAGGAAAAATCAGATTTTCTTTCTTTTTCCCTCCATTTTTCTAACCCAAGATTGAGGTATAGTCACCTCCTTGGTGTCACACTTAGGACCCCTTATTCACCGTCTTGCTGACAGTGTAATATCCTACCCTATCTGGCCACTGTTGTCAGAGCTCGTGTCAGCATCTGCCTCCAAGTTGCCATCTTGGCTCTGCCCTGGAAAGTCTTCTTTTCCTGTCTCTCTGAAGTCTTATTCTATGATAAATTTCTTCCCCATTATTATTTTCTTTCTTCCCAAATTCCTCTTAAACTCCTTTCTTCAATATTACCTTCATGGTGTTTAGTTTGTGTAGGTTTCTTCCATTTGCATCCCCACACAGTACAGTAGATTTAGAAGAAAGAGGACGTAAAATAAGTTCTCTGGATATAGATTGACATGTACATATTTACCACACCAAACACTACTACAAAATAAAATATTTTTTGTTATGTATCAAAATTTTAACATAGATATTATATACTAAGAGACCATAAACAAGCAAGCAGAGAAAATCCAACTAAAAATGGACAATGTGAACAAAAAAGAATAAACAGAGTGACACTAACAATATTGGTAACTAATCTAAAATGTAATTTTACTATAATGAAGATGTAAAGTTAATGTTTTTCTACTAATTCCATTGAAAGATATAAAGTCTGATGATAGCCTATGTTAAGAAATATATGTTGATAATAGCCTATGTTGACAAATCTGTGTTGCAGTCTTTGCATTACGTATACCAAAATGAAATATTTCTAATTATTTTATTGACAATTTATTTTGTAGCTAACCTACCATTTCTCTCAAAACTAAGATGGTTTAAACTTCCTAAAATATATTCCTCTCAGTATTGTTCACAATTATAGTGTCCTTCAATGTCTTAAGTGATGATTTCCAACATACAATACAAAATATGAAAGTTCATTTTCTTCTCTTTTTAGTGAGGAGGGTCATAATCAGAACTTATTCTATGCTGGAAAAATTCCATATTCTTCCCTCTCTATGGATAAATTGAGCTTGTCTACAATATTTTTCCTGAATTTTAATATCTGTACACTCATTATAGCTCCAATATTTATCTTCACTTTCATAATAACGGCTTATAAGTATTTTGGTAGAATCAAACAGAGCCAACTCAATTCTGTTGTTAAGCAGCCAAATTCATGGGTCATGGCATTAGCATGGAGTACTACAATGTCTAGAAACCCATTCTTTATGGCTATCATCCTGGGTGTGTGGGTGACACAACCTGGGTTAATTTCCAGAGTCAGGCACACTCTTTGTATAGGAGAAAAGTTGATAGTCATAGTTTCCTTCCTTTGATGAAATCTGATTTTTTCTTTCTTTTTATAGTTCAGTGCTACTATTGGTGATAGGTTCAGGAAAAAATAGCAGTTTACTTTTGCATTTTCCCAAAATAAATAAATAAAACATTCCAAATAAGAAGGAAAAAATTGTTTACAGTACTTCCCTAACCTTAGAATACCCACACCCCTTGTGAGTCAGGAGGTAGCGCAGTGGGTTAAGTACACATGGTGTAAAGTGTTAATGGATCAGCGTAAGGATCCCAGTTCGAGCCCCCGGCTGCCCACCTATAGGGGAGTCACCTCACAGACAGTGAAGCAGGCCTGCAGGTATCTATCTTTCTCTCCCCCTCTCTGTCTTCCCCTCCTCTCTCCATTTCTCTCTGTCCTATGTCAACGATGACAATAATAACTTTAACAATAAAACAACAAGGGCAACAAAAGGGAATAAAAAAAAAAGAATGCCCGTACCCCACCAACAACCAAGAGAAGGCAGACTGGAAAAGTATTAACAAAAATGAATAATAATCATAATAGTATTGATAACTATTTAGTCTTGACAGTGTACCTTAAATCTCAGATTATAAACCCATTGTATTTCAGGGTAATTACAGAGTTGGACTTGAAAATGTAATATAAAATCATAAAGTTAGAGAATAAACTATGTGCATCTGTAAAATAAAAAGATCACTGACTGTAATTGAAAGCAGGAAGATATCATTCCTCTATATGCAATTTCTAATTTTGCAAATGATGTGGCTTAAACTTTATAAATTAAATTGTTAACTTATACAAAGTAGAAAAATATGTAGTTAAAAATGTTAATTTAGCCAAATGATATTTGAAAATGCAGTATAGTGCCAAAAAAAATTAATGATTCATTTTATGGGCCTGTTCCACAGCCTCAATCAACTGTTCCCCTGATGATTTATCACAATTGGCTTTTCATATAGTTTTAAAAATAATGTTTTAGGCTAGAATATGCATTTGAAATTTTAAATCTGATGACTTTAGGTTTGAAAATCTTTTAGAATGTTGTTCTGATACAATTCTGGGGTATATGTAGATGATGCCAATGAAGTATTTATGAAAAATACTTTATTGATTGCAACTATGTTAAAGCACTTTACACTAGATAAAAAATAAAAACTACCCTGGAGAGTAATAGTATAATGTTCATTAAGAGGTTATGTTGTCTTAAAAACCTGGTTTAAAATAAGTCAGAAAATGAAAAAATCCATAAGTAAGTGTCAATACAACATGTGCTTTAAAACAAACTTTTATCCTACAGAAACTATTTAATGCTAGGTATGGACTAGGAATCCAGTGGTTTTATTTATTTTTTATTATTAAATAGAAGCACAGGATTAATATTACACACATTTACTTAGAAACAAGCACCAGTGGTACTCTAAGATACTGTGCCAATATTTTCCCTCTGAACCTCTTTTACAGACGTCTTGAAACCTCCCTAAATTATAGGTTTATGTGGAAAAATAAGGAGTGCTGTATAATAAGGAAGCTGACAAATCTTAAACCTTAACAGTACTAGTTATTGCTACTGTAATTTATGCATAGATGCTGATTCTAATTAAGTAATAGCAGAGGTTGCCATTGAATTTATGAGGCTATAATCAGTTCCCTTGTGCTCAATAAATGCCACAGCTACAGTCTGTGGTGTTAATTTCACACTACAGTGGGAACTAGTGGTTGTTGCCAAATATATATTCATAAGTCACAGGCAATTTGGATTATTACTATAGTGTATGCAGCAATGAGAAATGAACTAGTTCATAATCACTTTTAAAAGTCATTATCGAGTGTTTGTGTATGATCAGTCTTCTGACATTGATGAGGCATACTGCGGCAGCCTGCCTTTACCCCTGAAATCATTTCCCGACAAAAGAAAGATGCCAAGTCCTCTAAAAATAATAATGATATATGACATCCTCCACTTCCTCATCTGTCTAAGTACTCCTGGTATATTAGAGCTGGAAACTTGGGATTTTTCCTATGAACTATCCCTTGTATGATGTTCCCCAAAGGAGGGTCATTTCCCCTTGGGGATTTCATGAATTAATGTGATGGGATTTTATAAATGTCATGAGCTCCCTAGAAAAGCTGTTGCTTTCCACTTTCCAAAAGCTGTGTGTGAATGACAGCATTTTCACCATGAAGTTGAATGCTAGAATTGCTTTCCTCAAAATTTCACACAAAAGATAGGAAATAAGCAAAACAGCTCACATAAACACTTGAATCTTTCTCTTCTTTCTAACGTCTCTCATCTTTTTTGGAGGAGTTACTCTTAGTTGTTGGGTTTTGAGAAATTCCACCTAGCATATTATATTCCATATCTTATCCTTAAATTCACAACTGTATGGTCCAATAGTGAGTGAACCCATATACTATCTGTTGACAAGGGAGGGTCTTCTTTTTGACTCAAAGTACAGATTGCATTAATCACAGGGATAGTATGTTCTGAATAGTTGCAGGCACCAACGATTCTTCTTTTAACTGTGTTCACATAATTTCCCAAGGAGCTACTAGGTTCCAGTACAACCAAGAAAAGAAGAACCCTTCCTCCTTTCCTTGTTTTGTTTTAACTAGAGCACTGGTCAGCTCTGGATTTTGTCTGTTTTATAGTAGTGCTGAAGACTGCACTTGGGACCTCTGAGTCTCAGGTGTGGAAGTCTGCATATAATTTGCTATATATCTTTTCCTTATTTAAAGGGAAAACCCAGAAAGTGTATATATATATATATTGATTTAGACCTGCCAAAAGCTAGACATTAAGAGAGACAAATTAGTATAGATTTTTCACTATCTCTTTCTATTTGTTCAAATAAAATGATATAGAATATTATATGTTTCCTGAATTTATTTTCATTATTTGGTACGGGATGGCTTTTCAAAAATCTGTAAGAATAATCCTGCATTTGTAGCTGCTTCTTTGATGATGGGCTGTGTACAGAGAGATAGTTTCACCAATTTATAACCAATGCCCCATGCAGATAGTAGTTAACAGAAAAGTGTGTGTGTGTGTGTGTGTGTGTGTATTATGATTCCTCTTGTTAGCATTCCAAAAGTAGAGACTATGATCTCATAGTGACACAAAATCACTTTTCTTCATTTAATTTGTGACAGAAAAAGACGAGTCTCTTTTCTAGTATTCTGTATACACAAAAGGTCAAACCAGCAGCCTTATATATAAAAAGGCATTAGAAAAAGATCTGCCATTGCTATACATTCTTCTCATTCATTCAGTTGCGTAGCCTAGTTTTTTGGAAGGAAAATAGAAACTTTTCAGGGCCAGGTGGTGGCATATCTGATGAAGTTCACACATTCTGGTGCATAAGGACCCAGGTTCTAGCCCTTGGTCCCCACCTGCAGGGGGAAAGCTTCAGAAGCCAGAAATTCCACCCTCTGCATCCCACAATGACCTTGGATCCATACTCCCATAGGGTTAAAGAATAGGAAGCTATCAGGGGAAGGGAGGGGAGGGAATACAGAGATCTGATGGTGGGAATTGTGTGTAGTTGTACCCCTCTTGTCCTATGGTTTTGTCAGTGTTTCCTTTTTATAAATAAATAATAATAAAAGAAGTGGTGAAGCAGGATTGCAGGTGTCTCTCTTTCTCTTCACCATCTCCCTCTCCTCAATTTCTCTCTTTGTCTCTATCCAGTAATAAATAAATAAATATTTTTTTAAAAGGAAAATAGAAACTTTTAGTAAATCAGTGGACTGGGGAGATAGTTTATTAGTTGTGCCCCAGAATTTCACACCTGAGACCCAACAGAACTCAGGTTCAGTTCCTGGCACTATCATTAAACCAGAGTTGAGCAGTGTTCTGGTCTCATTATGGCTCATTTAAATAAATCTTAATAGCAAGTAAATCTTCTTTCTTTGTGTTCATGGAGACAAATCAGTCTCCCTTTTAGGGAGAACCTCCTAAGAGGAGAATTGTTAGCTGGAAGCTTTTGCTATTATTCCTCTAGACCCAGCAAGGAATTTATGTTAATCCCATGGTGCCCCTAGGTTGGTAGTAGTTAACAGAAAATGTCATTATCCAATTACTGAATTTGATGGGGATACTAGAGATGGGCTAGTTTCCCCCCCACCCCCCCATTGGTCTGCTTCTAATTCTGCTTCTAAGACCCCTTCTTGATCTTCCCACACAAGTGAATCTTGTGTGACGAATGCTTGAGTCAACCCTCCAACACCATGTAAACGTGGTCCTGGAAGGAGTTCCCAACTCTGGGGAACCTCTGCTTCTCTTAAGATTGTCTTGTCTGCCCCTGTGTCAATCAAACACTTAAAGGGAACGTTACCAATCCTTACCATCATAGTTGGGTGACCTCTTTCTAACACAGGGGTGGTCCACAAAATCTCAGGCTCTGAATCTGAGCTGTTCACTTGCTCCAGCCAGTTATTTCTATGCTGGGAGTTCCCACATGCTGCGTGCTCCTCCCTCCACTCTGCTATTGCTACATAGCATGGTGGGTGGAGCCACCGGTTGGGTCCCAGGCTTCTTCTTCTTCTAGTGTTTGCCCTTCTTCCGTAGCCAGTCAACAGGTCAGGTTGAAAGCTGCCAGGAGCTGCTTGTTGCTGGCTTTGAAAGTGACTGGGATCCATGTGGATTCAGTGGGCTAGGAAGGACCGTCAGTTTCCCCAATGAATGGGTACTCACAGGATGCACCACAAGAAGGTCAATCCAATGCATCCCAGGCTGGGCTTTTGTTAATGGAAGAAGGTTGTGGAGCCGAGCAGGTGACCTGCTTGTCTCCCTCTTGAAGACAGGGCTGAGAGACGCCCCACACCTAGTTTAAATCCCTGTTTACATTTGGCAGGGGCATGCCATTTCTATGGAACCTTGACCAACAATCTCTCCTCCAATGAAACCCTCTCTGGCATCTAGGACAAGGCATTTGGGGTCTCTGGCTCCCTGACTGGAGGCGGCATCACGGCTTATTTTCTGGACATTGGTTACACCAATGCCCTTGGCGACCGCACTGAAAGCAAGCCCCCTTTCACTTATGTAAGGTAGCTGCATAGGCCTGTGTAATAATAGGTGCTTGATCTTGACAAGAGCTTGATCTAAGCTTGCTCCTGTGTAAAATCCAGGTATCTGGGTGTTCATTTTTAAGACTGAGACATGCCTATCAGAAATCCAGAAGTATGCCATCCCAGACAATGGACCGCAGGAGGAGAAAATGGGCATCCGGATTATCAATCTTTCTTTCCAAACTCGATTGGACCCTGGTAATGAATTTAGCCAGGGATTCATCTGGTTCTTGGCAAAGGGAGACAATGGGGGCTGAGGCCGCTCCTGTGGGTGGTGTTAACCTCTCCCATGCTTGTAATGCACAGAGGTGTACCTGATCAAAATAAGCAGGTGGAAACTTGGCCTCTGCCTGTTGAAATCCTGTTTCCAAATGACCCATTCCAAACAATGCATCAAAATTCCCCTCTGGCTGATTTTGACTATTTTTCCATGATTGCTGTAAACATTCATCATTGTTGGTATGCTTTTAAAAACCCCTTCTGTTTCATTAGTTTAATCCCCCCTGGTTAACACTATTCTATTTACATAACCACTTCATTCTGTTTACATAACCACTGTTAACAAGCACCACCCTCCCTCCAGGGCATTGGTGGTTCAGTGGTAGAATTCTTGCCTGCTCCGCCCCCTCTCCTTGTCACACTCTGATTTTCACCAGTCACTTTTCTCTCCACCCTCTCTGCATCACATCCTGTTCCCACCCTACTGGGCTAGTATATTTATAAGGACAAGATTGTTTGTAGTAGTTAGTTTATCTTAGCTTGGTATAGATTGCGCTGCATCCTGCATGAATAAAGAGATACTGCGTACAACCCAGCCATGAGTCCTGGGTCATCTGTTAACCCGCCCGTGAAGCCAGCCCATCAAAAACAACATATGGTGCCTACAAAGTGGGACTGGACCCACACAACTCCCAGATAAGTGAAGACTTTGCCTACCTATGCACTATGGTCTTCTCTTCTGCTTACGAAGAGGTTTGCCAAAGCCTCTACTGTTTCATCATGAGACAGTTACTCTGTCTCTGGAACATTTTGCTCTGGGCCACACTTTGTTTCCCTGACCGGGAACTTTGGTTTCTTGTAACCCTAATCATAAAGCTTGGGAGATGCACGGAGATTTCTCCTTGGACTTTCTGGATTCCCTCTCCCATGTTTCCTGAGGAAAAGGACTACATTTTGCTCCAGGCCACAGTTTGGTTCTTTATGACTGTGATCGTAGACCTTGGGATATGCATGGGGATTTCCACTGGGACTTTCTGGACTTCTTCTCGCATGTTTCCCATGGACAAGGACTACTCTAATTTGAAGAACATTCTCGAGTACCCTGGCAGTCCCCAAGAATGGAGACACGTGGTTAGTTCTACTCTCCTGATTGGATTCTTTCTTCGATGGGAAGACGCTTTTAAAAATGGGTGCCTGAAGCAATCCAGCAGGAACAGTCAGAAGCACCCTAAATGGAATTTCGAGGAGCTTTTTGGACTAGGACGCCCTCCGGGGATTCTTAATCCTACATGGTGAGATCTTGATAATCTGGTTCAAGTTGCGTTTCATAAGAGAATGATTTGAATGACTGAATTTTTGTTTGACATTGACTTAAAAAAAAATGCTGGACGCAGCCATGATTTCTAGAGACATCCAGAAACAATCCAAAAAAATTTTTTTTCCCTCCTTTGATTTCTCTTTTATGTCTTGACATGAATCTGAAACGTTTAATCCTGAAAACTGTATGAGTTATGGGTGGGGCAGATAGTGCAATGATTATGTTAATTATTCTCATGCCTGAGGCTTTTAACCGTGGTTCTGTTTACCTTTCCACATTTTATTGAGTTTAAACTGTTTAAACAACCTTAAAATCATACTAGAAAGGACTTCCAATTATAATGGAATTATCAATTATAGTAAACTTCTAATCTGCTACAAGTTTTGTTCAACAAGTAAGTGAATTTCAGCTGTCAAGTCTTCACATGAAAAAGCATCTACTCAAATGGAATTCCCGGAAATCCATTTGGACCCCTGTTCTCTGACATCGCCCCCGGAAACCAATGATGTGACCTGGCACGACCTGAAGAAACAGATTCACAGACTCCAAAGATCACTCTCTACAGAAAAGCAGAATTCTGGTGGCCGACATTCCCCATTGAGACAGACGTGCAGCGTTTCATCCTCTGGCATTTTCTTCTGTGGTCAGCTACTTTGGACTGACACCTCCATTGGACGTACTGGTACACGCTGCTGTGTTTCTCAAAGACTACTTCAGCCAATTGCCTTGAGACTTTATAGACCATGTCCCCTTGCCTTCAGGCTCTGTCCCAGAGGCAGAAAACTCCCCCTCCTTATTAGGTTATTCCCACAGAGGCATGAAGTGCCCCAAGAGGCAAGAGATGCCCACAGAGGCAGGAAACGCCCATTGAGGTAAGAGATGCCCCCAGAGGCATGAAGCGTTCCCAAAGGCAAGAAATGCCCTTTCGCCTGCTAGGCCTTGCCCTTTGAGGCAAGAAAACCTCCCCTTGGCATCACGCTGGTTATTTCTGCTCGCCTATTTTGTTTTCCATGTCTTATGCCAGTTCTTTTGAAAACGCCTGTACGATATACGTTTCTGTTCACCCCACAATGGCCATTAGTTAAAAAGAAAGGGGGAATTGTTGGTATGCATGAGACCCCTTCTGTTTCATTTGGTTTAAATCCCCCCTGCTTAACACTATTCTACATACATAACCACTTCATTCTATTTACATAACCACTGTTAACAAGTTCCACCCTCCCTCCAGGGCATTTGTGGTTCAGTGATAGGATTCTCGCCTAATCTGCCCCCTCCTTGTCACACTCTGATTTTTACCAGTCACTTTTCTCTCCACCCTCTCTATGTCACATCCTGTTTCCACCCTACTTGGCAAGTATATATAAAGACAGCATTGTGAGTTCTACAGTACCTTGAATTTTGCTTAGCTCGTCTTAGATTGGGCTGTGTCCTGCATGAATAAAGAGATACTGCCTACAACCCAGCCATGAGTCCCGGGTCGTCTGTTACCCGCCTGTGAAGCCAGCCCGGCGAAAACAACATAGCCCGCAAAAAACAACACATAATGATTTTACAAAGAAACTCTTATGCCTGAGGCACCAATTTCCCATGTTCAGTTCCCCACACCACCATAAGCCAGAGCTAAGCTGTGCTCTGAAAGAGTGGGGGGGTGCCAAGTTAGCTTCTTTGGTGGGAGACAGATGACCAGGGACTCCTGGCTGAGTTGGGAACACAGTTCAATCTTTATTGATGAGCAGGAATGCAAGTGCAATCTATCTAATCTCTCTTCATTAGAAAATACTCCCAAGGTGGAAGTGTCAGAAAGAGGAAGTACATAGGATAGGGGGTGGGGAGAAGTAAAAAAGTGTGTGAACAAGTGGGGATTAAATGGTGAAAAACAGGATGTGACTAGGATAGGGGGCAGAGTGTAAAAAGAGTGCAAACCAGTGGAAATAAAACCAATGTGGGTCTCAAACAAAACAATGATTATTTAAATAGACCACAGCGGTAAGCAATGCAAGTGAACCTAACATGATGATCAGAAAAGAAGGGTCTTAGAAGAAGAATTAGAAGCAGACCAATATTTCCCCCCTTTCTTTTTAACTAATGGCCATAGTATCAGGAGTGTGGGGTGAACAGAAACCTATGTCATGCAGGCTTTTTAAAAAGAACTGGCACAAGACAGGGAGGAATAAGTAGGAGAGCATCAAGAACCATTGTGATGCCAAGGGGAGGCCTGAGGGGGCATTTCCTGCCTTAAAGGGCAGGCCCTATCAGGCAAAGGGCGTTTCCTGCTTCTGGGGGCATCTCTTGCCTCTGGGGGCGTTTCATGCCTCAAAGGGCATTTCCTGCCTCTGTGGGCATCTCTTGGATCCTTTTGACCATGGTCACAGCTATCAGGGGATATGTATGGCAACCTCCCAAAAGGCTAAGGGACCTTGAGGCTGAGGTCCAAGAGTTAAGGGAAATGGTCATTGCACTTACCCAGCACCATAAATGCTTACAAGAAGAAGCAAAGCCAGTCCCAATCCTGACCCACCCTAAGCCCTCTGCATCTTGCCCCAAGGCTCTTGTTTTGGCAGACACGTGTCCAAATTCTCCTGCAGCCTCCACAGCCACTTCAGGCCACCACTTATCCAGTGGCTTCCACTTCCATGACTCCTCCCCCCACTGCTACACAGCTATCAGAGCAAATCCACATATTCCCGGTCAATGTTGCCCCCAACAGACAAAAACCTCAGGCCTGGTACCCGTATTCCTCCACAGAACTTAAAAACCTTCATCAGGCTATTAAGGAGGATGAAATTCATGTTCCATGGACCAGGTCCATTTTACAAGGCTTCCTCCAGAACCTTGATACCCCCCAAGATTTGAGGGATGTAACTCATGCTACACTCCCAGGCCCCCTCTTCCTGCAATGGGAGTCATTTTTTCATGATGTGTTGTTTTCACCAGGCTGGCTTCACAGGTGGGTAACAGATGACCTGGGACTTATGGCTGGGTTGTACACAGTATCTCTTTATTCATGCAGGACGCAGTGCAATCTATACCAAGCTAAGTTAAACTAACTACTACAAACAATCTTGTCCTTATAAATATACTAGCCCAGTAGGGTGGGAACAGGATGTGACGCAGAGAGGGTGGAGAGAAAAGTGACTGGTGAAAATGAGGGTATGACAAGGAGAGGGGGAAGAGCAGGCAAGAATTCTACCACTGAACCACCAATGCCCTGGAGGGAGGGTGGTGCTTGTTAACAGTGGTTATGTAAACAGAATGAAGTGGTTATGTAAATAGAATAGTGTTAAGTTAATAGTGTTAAGGGGGGATTAAACTAATGAAACAGAAGGGGTTTTTAGAAGCATACCAACAATTCCCCCTTTCTTTTTAACTAATGGCCATAGTATCAGGATTGTGGGGTGAACAGAAACCTATATCGTACAGGCGTTTTCAAAAGAACTGGCATAAGACATGGAAAACAAAATAGGCGAGCAGCAATAACTAGTGTGATGCCAAGGGGAACGTTTCTTGCCTCAAAGGGCAAGGTCTAGCAGGCGAAAGGGCATTTCTTGCCTCTGGGAGCACTTCGTGCCTCTGGGGGCATCTCTTGCCTCAAAGGGCGTTTCCTGCCTCTGTGGGCATGACCTAATAAGGAGGGGGAGTTTCTGCCTCTGGGGCAGAGCCTGCAGGCGAGGGAACATGGTCTATAAAGTCTCAAGGCAATTGGCTGAAGTTAGTCTTTGAGAAACACAGCAGCGTGTACCAGGAAGTCCAATGGAGGTGTCAGTCCAAAGTAGCTGACCACAGAAGAAAATGCCAAGGGATGAAAAGCTGCATGTCTGTCTCGATGGGGAATGTCGGCCACCAGAATTCTGGTTTTCTGTAGAGAGTGATCTTTGGAGTCTGTGAATCTGTTTCTTCAGGTCGTGCCAGATCACATCATTGGTTTCTGGGGGTGTGTTGTAGTCATTCCATCTTGTGGGCGATGTCAGAGAACAGAGGTCCAAATGGATTTCCAGGAATTCCATTTGAGTAGATGCTTTTTCATGTGAAGACTTGACAGCATGTAGCATCAAGAGTCCCCGGAGGGCGTCCTAGTCCAAAAAGCTCCTCGAAATTCCATTTAGGGTGCTTCTGACTGTTCCTGCTGGATTGCTTCAGGCACCCATTTTTAAAAGCGTCTTCCCATCGAAGAAAGAATCCAATCAGGAGAGTAGAACTAACCACGTGTCTCCATTCTTGGGGACTGCCAGGGTACTCGAGAATGTTCTTCAAATTAGAGTAGTCCTTGTCCATGGGAAACATGCGAGAAGAAGTCCAGAAAGTCCCAGTGGAAATCCCCATGCATATCCCAAGGTCTACGATCACAGTCATAAAGAACCAAACTGTGGCCTGGAGCAAAATGTAGTCCTTTTCCTCAGGAAACATGGGAGAGGGAATCCAGAAAGTCCAAGGAGAAATCTCCGTGCATCTCCCAAGCTTTATGATTAGGGTTACAAGAAACCAAAGTTCCCGGTCAGGGAAACAAAGTGTGGCCCAGAGCAAAATGTTCCAGAGACAGAGTAACTGTCTCATGATGAAACAGTAGAGGCTTTGGCAAACCTCTTCGTAAGCAGAAGAGAAGACCATAGTGCATAGGTAGGCAAAGTCTTCACTTATCTGGGAGTTGCGCAGGTACGGTCCCACGTTGTAGGCGCCATATGTTGTTTTCGACGGGTTATGTTGTTTTCACCAGGCTAGCTTCACAGGTGGGTAACAGACGACCGGGGACTCATGGTTGAGCTGTAGGCAGTTATCTCTTTATTCATGCAGGACGCAGCCCAATCTAAGACGAGCTAAGCAAAATTCAAGGTACTGTAAAACTCACAATGCTGTCTTTATATATACTTGCCAAGTAGTGTGGAAACAGGATGTGACATAGAGAGGGTGGAGAGAAAAGTGACTAGTAAAAATCAGAGTGTGACAAGGAGGGGGCAGATTAGGCGAGAATCCTATCACTGAACCACAAATGCCCTGGAGGGAGGGTGGAACTTGTTAACAGTGGTTATGTAAATAGAATGAAGTGATTATGTATGTAGAATAGTGTTAAGCAGGGGGGATTTAAACCAAATGAAACAGAAGGGGTCTCATGCATACCAACAATTATGCTATCTCCTTGGTCCAGTTAATTCTCTTCTAGTATCCAATTTGTGCTCAGGGAATCCTCCTCAGCCATATGACATTACATATATATATATATATATATATGGGTTTGGTTGTTGTTGTTTTTTTCTTCAGTGCTTCATTGCATTCTCAGGCTTACCTTACTCAACCTGTCTGTTTTATTTCCTTCTATACTGTCCCAGTTATCAGATCTAGAAAGCACTCCTTTTTCCTTGTTTGTCCTGCTACCATCCATATTTCCAGATATTGCAAAATATCCACTGGGTGGCCAGTTCTCCCTTGCATAAGAACTAATGAGACTATATCAAATTGAAAAGTTTCTGCATAGCGAAAGAAATCATCACCCAAATAGAGGACTCCTCACAGAATGGGAGATCTTTTTATGCTATACATCAGACAAAAGGTTAATAACAAAAATATACAGAGAGCTCACCAAACTCAGAAAAAAATTCCAAAAGTGGGGAGAAGATATGGACAGAATATTCACCAAAGAAGAGGTCTAAAGGGCCAAAATAAATGAAAAAGTGCTCCAAGTCACTAATTATCAGAGAAATGAAAATAAAGACATCAGAAAGGACAGTAACAAGATATGTGGTAAAGGTTGGGAGCGGGGAGCAAAGGAACCATCCTACACTGCTGGTGGCAATGTAAATTGGTCCAACCTCTGTGGAGAGCATTATGAAGAATTCTTAGAATACTAGAAATGAACCTACTCCATGGCTGGGTAATTCCCCTCCTGGGGATATATCCTAAGGAAACAAACATATTCATCCAAAAAGATCTCTGTATACATGTTCATAGCAGCACAGTTTGTAGTAGCCTAAACTTGGAAGCAGCATAGGTGTCCAACAACAGATGAGTGACTAAGAAAGTTGTGGCATTCTCCCATATCAAATAATGTTGCATCTGCCAATTGCAACCTAATCAACGCAACGATTGCCACCTCAACATGCTTCACTTCAGACTGTGTCCAGAGACTTCACGTGTGGAAGGACAACCCTTCAGCTTCATTACTCGGGTGAGACCTTTCCTTTCATAGTATACTCTAATTCCATCTCAGGTGGTTCACTTTCTAACAAAGTCCCAAAACCTAGATATACACCAGTTTCTGTGAGAGAGAGCATATGTTCACACATATCCATAAACTACTGCAAAATATATACCTGAAAGCAGAAGTAGAGCACTAGAGTTTGCAGTGAGTACCCCCCCGAACACTTCTTCTCCACTATTCCAACCTTTGGGTCCATGTTTGCTCAACAATTTGTTTGGCTTTGTATGTTAACTCTCTTTTCAGTCACCAGGTTCCAGATGTCATCAGGATGCCAGCCAGGCTTCCCTGGACTGAAGACCCCACCAGTGTGTCCTGGAGCTCCGCTTCCCCAGAGACCCACCCTACTAGGAAAAGAGAGAGGCAGACTGGGAGTATGGACCAACCAGTCAACATCCATGTTCAGTGGGGAAGTAATTACAGAAGCCAGACCTTCCACCTTCTGCAACCCACAAAGACCCTGGGTTCCATGCTCCCAGAGGGATAGAGAATGGGAAAGCTATCAGGGGAGGGGATGGGATATGGAGATTTGGTGGTGGGAATTGTGTGGAGTTGTACCCCTCCTACCCTATGGTTGTGTTACTTTATCCTTTCTTAAATAATATATATATATATATATATATATATATATATATATATATATATATATATGAGAAAGTTGTGGCATATATACACAATGGAATACTACTTAGCTGTTAAGAATGATGAAGTCACCTTCTTCACTTCATCTTGATTAATCTCGAAGGATTCATGTTAAGTGAAATAAGTTGGAAGGAGAAAGATTAATATGGGGTGTTATCATTCATAGACAGAAGTTGAGAAATAAGTACAGAAAGGGGAAACACAAAGTAAAGCTTGGACTGCTGGTATATTTCACAAAGAACTCTGGGGAAGGAGAGCTGGAAGGGGATGTGGAAGCAAGCTGAGGGGGGTGGTGCTTTCAGTTCCTGATATATGATTATGGACCTACTATGTGAGTTAGAATGGTTTGAACACACTTATCTTGATGAAATGAGAAACTGTAATCATGTACCAAGAAAGAGAGAGGAAGAGAGAGAGAGAGAGAGAGAGAAGGGTTTATTTCCTAAGGAGAGTTAAGCAACCTCTGGGATCAGTGACAATTCAGCTTCAGGAAAACACTTTTAATCCTTAATTGTCCTTCCTTCCTTCCTTTTTTTTTTTTTTTTTCTTTTTTGCTTCCAGTCACTGGGTTTCGGTGCTGGCACTATGAATCCATCACTGCTGGCAGCCATTCTTTCCTTTTTTTTTTTTTTTTTTTTTACATTTCATTCGACAGAACAGAGAGAAGTTGAGAGGGAATGGGAAGGTATATATATATATATAAAGACATCTTATGACTTGATTTACCTCTTGTGAAACATCAGAGCTGCAGGAGAGTGGTGGCTCAAGCCCAGGTCCTTGCACAGGTCCTTGGGTTTAGTACTATGTGCATTTAACCAGGTGTGCCACCACCCAGCCCTCCTTAGTGACAATTGTTTAACTATTGGACTGTCCCATTATATTCTCAGCTTCTCAAAAGGAACTGTGTCTTTATTATTTATTAAATTTTCCAGGCCCCTCTAGGATCTGTATAAAAGGTGCTCATTTAAATGTTGAGTCAGAGGAGAGAGGAAAAGAAAGAAGGATTTAAGCAAAAGATGCAGTAAAAAAAAAAAAAAAAAAGATGCAGTAAAGAGTGGACAAAGAGTGGCTCTAGGGTCCATTTTTCCTATACTGACCAAAGAGGCCTGAGGTGTATTTTTATGTTGGAGCCTGTCACTCTTAGTTCATTGCTTTCCATCATGACCTCCCTGCATTCTTTCTTTCTCTTATTTGTTTGTTGAGGAATCACGCATTTATTATACACCAAGTGTTGAAATTATTTTTGATTTTTGGATCTTCTTGTGGCCTCTTCTGCCCACTTTGAGGCAGTTTCCAGGCAACAGCTGGCAGCTTGTGGTCCCTTCCCAGTAGTTGACAGCAGTTAGCCATCAATAACATGATCTCACATACCAGGGCACCTCTCCAGAGAGTGAGGACTTTTTGACTGAGATTAACAACAACAGAAAATGTTCTGAACCATGCATGGTCCCAAATGGAAAGGTAGATAAAAATGCAATCAATTAACTTGGCTGATGTCATAACTGACATAAGCAGCAAAGGAGCCAGAATTCCAGCCCATTCCTTGCTTAGCTCTTCTGAGAGTGATTAACCATGTACCCAAGGCCTCCCTCTGGCTATTGTACTCTATTTTTTCCACAATAACAGAGGCCTTGGAGATTTGGAAGAGGATTTGTTTGTTAAAATTTGTTAAAAAGCAGATAGAAGAAAATGATGCTGGTAAACATGACAAAGTCACCCTATGTCTGTTTGGACTCATCATGCTCTCAAAGCCTGCATTCTTCTGAATTGCAAGAGTGAGCCAGCATAGCTAGAGGCAAAGGAACTCTGCCAGACAGAGGCCAGGTGTTTCAAGTAGATCTGGAAACCTTTCTAACCCACACACTAAATCTTCTTTTAAATTAAATCTGTTCCCTAGATAGAAATCTGACAACCTTACACTTTTTTCAAACTTCTAAAGCTTTTAGTCTTCCATACTTTTCATAGCCTGCATAACAGTTAAAATTATCCTTTGCTATCTATCTTTTACATTATAAGGAAGATTGTTGCCACTGTCACCCAGACTGGAGTTTTATGGAATCCTAAATTTGTAAGGAATGAATAAATTATTAAAATCAGTAGTTCCCCCAAGTCTAATGAATAAAATATCTGTTGAAAATTCAAATTCTGAGGAAACTCAGGAATTTGGGGGACAAGGTATCACAACAATAAAATTCACTTGAGTTTTACAATTTGTTGAAACTTCCACTGTAATAAAGATCTAAAATGGTAGCATCACCCCACAATGTTGTTTGTTACGTCCCTCCTTGTGATCCATTCTCCATTTCCTTCCCTCTCATGTGTCCCTCAGGCAACCAGCAGTCTGCTTTCTTTACCATCATTTTGCCTTTTCTGGAACTTAAAATACATGAAATCATGCAGTATCTCCATTCGTGCAGTGTTATTGAAATTCATCTGGGAAGTCTGCAATGTAAATGTAAACTCTAGCTGGTTCTATGCAAGGAGTTCCATGGTCATAGTTTGAGAAACACTAATCTAGTCCAAATGCCTTGTTTTCTAACAAGAAAATGAGGTGTAAAGAATGTAAGTGCTTTGTCTGAAGTGAAGTATGACTAAAAAATCTTTGGAATTTATATCCTTGGAGAACTTCCTTGAATCATTTAATTTACTCGGCTTCCCTGTGATTTGAGACTGGGTTATTTGGAGTTTATATCCTTGGAGAAGCTTCCTTGAATCACTTAATTTGTTCTGCCTACGTGTGTTTTTTTTCCCCTTGAATCACTTAATTTGTTCTGTGATTTGAGACTGGATTACTGAGAATACATTGACAATCATACCTGGAAATACTGTCCTCAATTTTTTGAATTTACTTGACTAATGATATGAGATTTGATGCATGAATATACTTTGGGTAATCGTCTAGATTACAAGAAATTATTGCTAGGGTTTTTGTTTGTTTGTTTGTTTTGACTTCAGGGTTATTTATCGCTGGGATTCAATGCCAACATTATGAATCCACTGTTCTTAGAGGCTAATTTTTCCTTTTTTATTGGGTAGGTAGAGATAAATTGAGAAAGAATGAGAAGAAAGAAAGAAAAGAAAGAAAGAAAGAAAGAAAGAAAGAAAGAAAGAAAGAAAGAAAGAAAGAAAGAAGGAAAGAAAGAAAGACACCTGCGACCTGCTTCACTGCTTCACTGCTTCACTGCTTGTGAAGTGTTCCCCCTGCAGGTAGGGAGCAGGGGCTCCAACCTGGATACTTCCATGGGCTCTTGTGCTTAGTACTATGTGCACCACCACTTGGCCCCCAGGTTTTCTTTAAATTCAGAAATTTTTACTGAAACACAGATTATGATTTAGTAAAACAAATAAAACTTTTACAAAGTTTGATAAAACCACCATAGTTCTCACAAAGTCTTAGAAGCCATTTCTTTGCTTCTCTTTTTATTTTTTTGTTCTTGAGTGTTCATGTATTTCAAGAGTTGTTAATTTTTAACTTAACTGCAAACCTCTTCCAGTTCAGTTAGAGGAACTGTGTGTAACTGAATGGACATTTTTTTCTCCAAATCATTCTATTGATGGAAATAATAATTTACAAGACAGTTCATATGAGTATAACATTTCTTTCTTTTAGTTTTGTTATCTCTGCAACATCAATCACTGCTAAGTGCTAACAGTTTTAGATAGAGACAGAAGCAGAGGCAGAGAGGGAGACAGAGAGAGACCACAGCACTAATATTTCCTCCAATACAGTGAGGGGCAAAGCACACCTGGGTCATGCACATGGTAAAGTAGTGCACTATCCAGGCTAATTACATTGCTGATTCAAGGGTGGACTTATTTCTTGTCTATTCTCATGTTTCCAGGTTGGAAATTAGCTATATTTGATCCCCAGGAGCTAATACAATTAATATTTTCCCTGTTTTCCAGATCACAGATCCATTTGAGAATTTAATGAAAGCTTCAGAGCCTCTGTGGAGAAGAAGTGGAGGAACACATAGGCAGGTGATGTGGCAGTTAAGCGGAAGGAAAATCTAGGGTCAGGCAGACCACTATCAGGGGCAGATAAGCACAGTCTTTGAGGGACCTGTCAGAGCTCTAGTGGACACTATAATAATGTCAAAGCTCTGTAATGGCATCCCTGCTGAATGAGGACTTTGGAGCTTGAGAATTCAGTTCTCCCATAGGAACTATACCCAGGTTGAAATTTATAGATTAGGAAACTGAATTCATGTTCTATGAAGACACAAATCTATTTTTTCACCCAGTACCTAGATTCATCTGACAGCCAGGATTTGCCTCATGACTTTAATTCAGGTCTTTTAACATCACTCATCCTATGTTGTCTCTGCTATTTGCTCTATAGCTGAAAGTGCTGTTGGATAGCACATTAACAAGTGATCATTCAGAGGCAGAGGAAAATTCTTCAAGGCTCCAGTCATTTGATTATTTATTAACAGGATCATTTTAAAAGTTAATATTTTATGGGGATTTTCTTTTTTGTTGTTCTTCTTGTTTCTCTAAAAACTGGAAGTACAAACCAATGTCATAAAAAAAGAAAGAAAGAAAAGGAGAGGGACATTTGGATATAGTGATGGTGTCATGAGTGGCTTGGAGGAGAAAAGAGGAAGGGACCTGTATGAAAAAGGGAGTAATTATGTACAAATGTAGACAGATAGTTGTAGAGATGATGGTTGGCCCATGTCTGGAACCTTAAGAGAACTGTGGTAGCTTGCAGTGGGGAGAATGGGTATTCAGAACTCTGCTAGTGGGAACACTGTGGAAGTATATCCCTGCTGACATGTAATTTTGTAAATCACTAACAAAAATAAATAAATAAATCTAATTTAAAAAAATTAAAAAAATATTATTTCTTCAAAAATGGTAAAGAAGTGAAAAGAAACGATAAATTTAGCAGACGGTTCTAAAGATAATAGTTTTGATTTTCACTTATGACTTTCTTTTACTTTCCTTTAGTATTTTAGAATGGATATTTGAAATTTATTAATTAATTTTGAACCAGAGACCTGTAATCTCATATTATACTCCCAGATTTGAGGCAAAATGGATGCTCCAGTAGTCACTTGTTTCTGTCATTCTTCTCCATAGCTCCTAGAAGATCTCTCTCCCCCCTCTCTCTCTGTCTCTCTCTCTCTATATATATGTATGTACAGATAGATATAAATATATAGATATATATATGTCAAGAAAAGAAGCAAACTGAATATGTTAATTATTTTATAATTAAATTATATATTCAAATCCATATATATATATATATATATATATATATACATTGCAACAAAAAACTTGGAAGAATTTCTAAACAACACATACAGAACTTATTTTTAAATCCCTCAAAAGTAATCAAGCTCTTAGTTTCTGCTGAAACTCTTTTGCAGTGGCCAAGATAATGTTTTCTCTCTGACTTGTATTCCTTTCTTCTCTCTTCATTTGTAAATCTCTCAATCAAAGTTTCACGACTGTGGCATCCTAAGCATGGTGTACACAACTTCATATTCCTTATTAAAATGTACCTTTCATCCTATCAGCTTGTAGACTATTTACTTCTCTTTGTATTCTCAGCACCTGGTATAGTGATCAACATGCAATTGATACTCAGTAATTCTAGACAACATAATTGGTGATTATTACCTCCTATTTGTTCTTATTACTGAGTTTACCAACCTCTAGTTCACATTCCTAAATTATTTTTAAGTAATAATTAAGTCATTGGATAGAGATAAAGAAACATAAGAGAGAAGAGGAGAGAGGGAGAGAGAGAACTGTTACATTGGTTCACCACTCATGCAGCTTTCTCTATACAGGTGGGGACAAAGGTCTTGAACCTGGGTTCTTGCACATTGTAAGTTATACACTCTACTGGGTGCATCACAGTACGTTGTTCTGTGATCTCTAGTATGTTGTTCTGTAATCTCAGTGTCAATATCACTCTAGTCAACTTTTATTTCCATTAAGGTAGATTTCAGTTATGTTAGGAGTACTAGACACTTCCTTTTATAACTCAGTATGGTTTGTATTTTATCATGACTTAATAATGTTTTACAAGACTGTAAAGTTACAGGGATATGGTTTTGTTCCCTCCCATCTCCCCAGAGATAACCACCATAGTTCTTACTGAAGTCTTAGAGGCAGTTTGACTACCTTTTCCCTTTATTTCTTTTTCTTTCTTTTATTCTTCTTTGCAAGTTTGCTGGGAAATTGTGCAGATGCAGTCACATCTGCCATGTTGTCCCCTCAGGCTATTGCTAGTTCCTGCAAGAGTTGGGACATTCTTGGAGCACCTGTTCCACCATGTTGTGCCCTCAGGGCATTGTCAATCCCCATGATAGTTGGAGTGCTTTGTTTACTCCTCCCCATTCCTATCCACTCGAGAGCTGTTATCCTATCCTGGAGTGTTTTGTTTACTCCTCCCCCTTCCCAGTATCCTATCCCTGAGTGCCTTGTTTCCTAGCCTCCCATAAAAGCCCTTCTTCTTCTGCCCCTTGCTCTCTTGCCCCCTTTTCACCTTTGTGAATGGAAGGGTGTGGTACGTAGTGGGAGGTGGCCATTTTGGCTAGCTCCGTGTGGCCCGAACTGCTGCGCTTTCACCCAACTCTGAGGTGTCTGCACTAATAAAGAATTGTGTTCCCTCTCCACTCCGGATCTCCTCTCTCTCCTCCTCTCTCCTCTGCATCACATCCCGACACAAGTTCATGTGTTTCAAATATAAGTGTTATACATTAAGAGTGAAACTATCCAGTATTTGTGTTAGATACTATCTTTGACTTGAACATGACCCCTTTTTTTGACATTTGCTTTGACTTGAACATGATTCCTTCCTCACAATACACACATTTTATAAGTGCCTTCCATCCATTTGTCACCCACAACATTACTTACTTACACCTTCCCTTAATCCTGTGCCAGAAGTTTTCAATCTAAACTCTATAGTATATTACATTTTTCCTATCTTAAAAGCACCATCAGGTAATAATAACAAAGGCTCATAAATGATTACTAGTTTGAATGTTTGATATATGATATGCCTTCTATGCTGCTTAAAAATTATTATTCTTAAATAGCATTTGACTTTTGAAGTCTTGCTATTATTTCCTTTTTTATTTATAAAAAGGAAACATTGACTAAACCATAGGATAAGACATCTAATCTTTGACAGAGGTGCCCAGACTATTAAATGGGGAAAGCATAGTCTCTTCAACAAATGGTGTTGGAAACAATGGGTTCAAACATGCAGAAGAATGAAACTGAACCACTATATTTCACCAGATACAAAAGCAAATTCCATGTGGATCAAGGACTTGGAGGTTAGACCAGAAACTATTAGATACTTAGAGGAAAATATTGGCAGAACTCTTTTCCACATAAATTTTAAAGACATCTTCAATGAAACAAATCCAATTACAAAGAAAACTAAGGCAAGCATAAACCTATGGGACTACATCAAATTAAAAACATCTGCACAACAAAAGAAAATACTACCCAAACCAAGAGATCGCTCACAGAATGGGAGAAGATCTTTACATGCCATACATCAGACAAGAGTTTAATAATCAAAATATATAAAGTGCTTGCCAAACTTAACAACAACAAAACAAATAACCCCATCCAAAAATGGGGGGAGGACATGGACAGAATATTCACCACAGAAGCGATCCAAAAGGCCAAGAAACACATGAAAAAATGCCCCAGGTCTCTGTCAGAGAAATGCAAATAAAGACAATAATGAGATACCACTTCACTCCTGTGAGAATATCATACATCAGAAAAGGTAACAGCAGCAAATGCTGGAGAGGGTGTGGGGTCAAAGGAACCCTCCTACACTGCTGGTGGGAATGTCAATTGGTCCCACCTCTGTGGAGAACAGTCTGGAGAACTCTCAGAAGACTATAAATGGACCTACCCTATGATCCCTATGCAATTCCTCTCCTGGGGATATATCCTAAGGAACCCAACACACCCATCCAAAAGATCTGTGTACACATATGTTCTTGGATGGAGCTTGAAAATTTCATGTTAAATGAAGTAAATCAGAAACAGAAGGATGGATATGGGATGATCTCACTCTCAGGCAGAAGTTGAAATACAAAATCAGGAAACACAAGTAGAACCTGAACTGGAATTGGTGTATTGCACCAAAGTAAAAGACTCTGGGGTGTGTTGAGGGGAGAATACAGGTCCAAAAAGGATGGCAGAGGACCTAGTCGGGATTGTATTGTTATATGGAAAACTGAGAAATGTT
Organism: Erinaceus europaeus; assembly: GCF_950295315.1. Taxonomy (NCBI): domain Eukaryota; kingdom Metazoa; phylum Chordata; class Mammalia; order Eulipotyphla; family Erinaceidae; genus Erinaceus; species Erinaceus europaeus. The sequence goes on along the minus strand of NC_080171.1, from coordinate 40,447,853 downwards.
ATGGATGTACAAACTATTGTATTTACTGTTGAATGTAAAACATTAATTCCCCAATAAAGAAATTTTTAAAAAAGAAATCCTACTCTAAAACTGCTATTCTTCTTCTACTTTCACATTTTCTCTACAGAAAAGTTTATAAGTAGTTCTCAACAATCTTTTTCCCATTTACCATCTTCAACATACTCTTAACTTCATATAGCATGTAGGGTTTCTGCCTTTACTAAGTCCATCAAACTGCTATGCAAAGGCTGCCCAACACTTCATTATTACAAACTCTAATGGATAGTTGTGTCTCATTATTGTTTTCAATTTCAGTGTCACTTTACTGATAAAATATTTTTTACAGGGCTCCTTTTGTCATAATGGTGCATTTCCACATCTCCCCAAAATAAGTGTCAGTACCTCACCTTCCACCAAATCATATTTCTCCTCTACCATAGGGTACCAAATCTACAACCTCCCTGTGGCACTCCCACTACTCTTTCTGAGTCCCTAGATCTGTTGAAATATACCACAGTTCATAAAGGCTTCACCCTATATTATCCTTTGCTTTGCTTTTTAGGACTTACATGTGAGAGAGATCATCTGTTATTTTTCTTCTTCATAATATTGAGTGAAATAATTTTCACTCCAGCCCTGTCCATGTTATAGCAAAAGTGGATATTCCTTTATTTCTTATAGCTTTATAGTTTTCCATTATGTATATATACCATAACTTCCTTAATACTGAAACTATTGAGTTCCCTGATATTCTTGATACTTTGGGATACTTTTATTCCTTAAACTCCTTTCTCTTTTGATTCTAAAATTCTGGTTTCTCCCTAATTCCAGACCTAATTTCTATCCTTTTTTCCCATTCCTTTGCTAACATTAGTTCTTATGACTACCTCAAAAACTTATTCCTAGAAGATTCTATCTTTCTTTCCTCTTCTTACGACCAATACCTCTCACTTTACATATCCTATAGGATTATATCTGCTACTGTGAGTCTAACTAATACTGGTATTTTGGTGGTTCCTAAATCTTTCTCTACTTCAAAGGTCTAAAGTTTCAAGTACACATGCTCAACAGCATAGTGGGTGTTTTCAGAAGTTAAATCAGTTTATCATGGCAAAAATTCTCATGTATGCATTATTTCCTTCTACCCATATTTCTTCTCACTGCAAAATCTATCCAACAAAATTCTCTTTGGCCTTAAATGCCCACGTTAATGTCATCTTGAAAGCCTGTCCAGTTCTTTTATTTAGATTTAATTACTCTACCATTTGGAGGATTTATACAACTCAGTGAACCTAATGACAGATAATCCAAATGACCAATGCTTAACATTAGAAAAATAAGTATAGGTAAATGATAGACAAAGACTTTAGTTTAACAGAGATTGACAACATCATTGATGTGATTTCAGATTCCTCATAGCAACTAACCTTCAGAAACTATAATAGGCAAAGTTTTTATGCCATATTAACTGAATTCCTCACAGTTATCTGAAAAAGGTATTCAAATTATTTCAAGCACATATCTATCTGCATGATGCCATATTTTCTTCATATACTTCAGCTAAAGCAACAGCAAACTGAATGCAGATGCAGATGTAGGAAGCCAGGCATATTGTTATACCAGGCATTACAGAGGTATGCAAACATATAAAGCAACTTTCCCTTCTCATCAGTGTTTTTGTTTTGGAAAGTATACTTTTTAGTTTTATTTTTATCATTTTCTTCTTTTTTAACTAGTGACTTAATAGCATCTTTACAAAATTATAAATTTCAGGAGTCTAATTTAATATCCATACATGGTAAGTGTAAGTTATTACACCTTCCACCAGAATTATGTGCCTCTCCTAAAAAAAGAAATTAAAAATAAAACAAAATCATGAAATATGTGCAAAAATTAAAATAACGGTAGCTAAAGATCTTATTCTGCTTACCAATCAGTGAACAACAGGCAATCTAAGGCCATACAACCCTGAACATGCTCTATCTTATAAGATGTCAGTAACTAAGTATTATCAGGGTTGGTAGTAAATGAATGGGACAATACGGGCTAATATTACAAAAAGTTCCAAAAATAAGTTTATCTTAAATTCATATGAAGTGAAAGTATGTTCAAATGAACTGTAAATAAAATAACAGCTGTTTTTATGCAAACTTGATCAAACAAGATCAAATTTATGTTTTTATTTCTAATATGTAAATGGAGAGAGATAGCCCATATAAACAAAATCTCTTTGGGAAACTCACCAAATTTAGAGAGAAGTCTCCCATAGCTAAAAATGTTTGAGAGCTACTACATTGAATAATTCAAGAAATTAATAAATTCCCATGCTTACCTGCTTACTGGACTAGGAATTCTTTAAAGGCCAACAGATTTTTCATCTGTTCTAACTTCTCCCAGAGAAGATTGGGAGTGTTCTCTTCTCCCTTTCTCTCTCCTATACTGTTACATATAGGTCACTTTACCAGATTGTGCCTTATATGTTATCCACATATTTTAGAACTAGGAAGAGTGTGGGCATCCTGCTCCACAATATTACTTTTACATGTTATGAACAAAGCAGCTTCATTTAAAACTTATCACCTGTTTTCTGTTTGTATTAACATCAATCATCTTATGTCCAAAGTCATTGCCAAAGCAGCCATCATGTAGTTTTTCCAGTGTTTTCTTCAATGTATTATATAGTTTCTGGTTTACCATCTAGATCTTTGATCCATTTTGAGTTTACTTTTGTTCATGGAAGCACAGAATCATCCTATTTTCATTCTTCTGCATGTGGCCACTCAATTTTCCCACCATATAATTTTATGAGGTCTTTATCATAGCTTAAATGTAAATGTTAACTACTAGGCTCTCAATTCCATTCCATTGATCTGAGTGTCTATGTTTTTTCCTTATCACACAGTTTTGAATAGAGCAGGCCTAAAATATAGTTGTAGGTCAGAGAATATGATGTCTCCATTCTTGTTCTCTTTCCTTAGGATTTCTTTAGCAATTGTTGTCCTTTTTTTGGTTCCATATAAACTTTCATAGCATTTGTTCAACTCCTTTAAAGAAGGCCATTAGGATCTTGATACAAGAGGCAGAGCCAAGATGGTGCCAGCAGCTGCCTTGAGCTCCAAACAGAAACAGCTTATAACCTTGGATTCTCTGGATAGGGTAGGATACTGGGCTCTATGTAGGAGGGTGAACACAGGCTGGTCAGGGTGACACCAAACTCACTCTTGGGCTGACAAACAGAGGCCAAGCACAAAAGGACAAACAAAGGAAAATCTTTTTGGCTTGATTATTGCTGAATTAACCCCTACCCCCCACTCCAGAAAGAGCCCCCAGGGGCTGGACAGCTGCTTGTAGCAGGCTTACCACTGAGCTATTTTCTTTACCAGGATTCCTGGCTCACTAGGGGTATCATTCCAAACTTTTTTCTCTTTATTTTCCTCCTATTTTTTTTATGGTGGCTGAAGGTCTGTTTTAGTGACAAAATACCTGACCAATCAGAGCCTCAGCCCTGTCTGGAAAAGTTTACCTGGAGGGTTTTTTTTCCCCCTTTGGATACTTTTTATAATTGGCTGTCTTTGCTCAGGCTACCTGCATCCAATCCAGAGCAGTCCAAGCAGCAGACTGATTGTTAGGATTTTTTACTCTATTTTATTATTATTATTACTATTATTATGTACACATGTCCTTTTCCCTCCTTCTTCCTCAGATTGACCAAAATTAATTGTTTTTTTTTTAATTGACTGGGTGTCTTATCCATTGTAAGAGGAAGTTAATTCTCTCCCTCCTCCCTCCACTTTCCTTTTAATATCCTCCTAGCTAATTCAAAATAAATAAATAGATAAATCTTTCCTTTCACTGTTCCTTTTATTTTTCTTTTGCTTTTCTTTCTTTGTTTGCTTTCTGAATTCACTGATACTCCTTTGGGAATTATTTTGTGGAAGAAATCTGACTCAGAGTGGACTCTCTGTGTGTGTGCATGTCTCTCTTTTCTACTTCCCTTTCTCCTCTTGCTATCCCTATAATTTGCAGTGGACAGTAGATTTGCATAATTGTCTATTCTTGCTCTCCCTTTTTTCCTTTCTCCTTCATTTTCTTTTGGATTTAGTTGCAATTTTTTCTTGAACTGGTGGTGCTGTTTTGCTATTGTTGTAATTTCTGAGGTTTCTGATTGCATTTATGAAAGGGCAGTCAGAAAACAAAACTAGCCAGACAGAGGATGAGCTAGAAAAAACTAAGAAAGAGGTAAAAGAGTCCAAAAAGAGATTGAGAGACACTGAAAACAACAACAGAGACATTTGGAATGATATCAAAAGAAGTAACATTTGTATAATTGACTTATCAGAAAAAGAAAGAGAGGAAGGGGAAGTAAACATTCTAGAAGAAATAATAGAAGAAAACTTCTCAGAACTAACAACAGAAAGGACATTAAGATCCAAGAGTCTGGTGTGAAGTGCAAGGACTGGTGTAAGGATCCTGGTTCGAGCCCCCAGCTCCCCACCTGCAGGGGGGTCACTTGATAGGCAGTGAATCAGGTCTATGAGGCAATATAGCAAGGTGTCAGGCTACAAAATCAATTTACAAAAATCAGTGGCATTTCTCTATGCAAACACTAAATCTGAAGAAGAAGACATCCAGAAATCACTCCCATTCACTGTTGCAACAAAGTCAATAAAATACCTAGGAGTAAAGCTGACCAAAGAAGTGAAAGACTTGTATACTGAAAACTATGAGTCACTCTTCAAGGAAATAGAAACTGATACCAAGAAATGGCAAGAGATCCCATGCTCATGGATTGGAAAAATTAATATCATCAAAATGAATATTCTCCCCAGAGCCATATACAAATTTAATCAAAGTTCCACCAAGCTTCTTTAAGAAAATAGAACAAAAACTACAATCATTTATCTGGAACCAGAGAACACCTAGAATTGCCAAAACCATCTGGAGGAAAAGAAACAGAAACAGAGGCATCACGCTCCCAGATCTCAAACTATATTATAAGGCCATCGTCATCAAAACAGCCTGGTACTGGAACAAAAATAGGCACACAAACCAGTGGAACAGAATTGAAAGCCCATAACTAAACCCCCACACCTATGGACATCTAATCTTTCATAAGGGGGCCCAAAGTGTAAAATGGAAGAAGGAGACTCTCTTCAATAAATGGTGTTGGGAAAACTGGGTTATAACATGCAGAAGAATGAAATTGAACCACCTTATCTCACCAGAAACAAAAATCAACTCCAAATGGATCAAAGACCTAGATGTCAGACCAGAAACAATCAAATACTTACAGGAAAACATTGGTGAAACACTTTCTCACCTAAACCTCAAGGACATCTTTGATGAAACAAACCCAATCACAAGGAAGACTAAAGCAGAAACAAACCAATGGGACTACATCAAATTGAAAAGCTTCTGCACATCCAAAGAAACTATTAAACAAACAGAGAGACCCCTCACGAATGGGAGAAGATCTTCACATGCCAAACATCAGACAAGAGACTAATCACCAAAATATACAAAGAACTCATCAAACTTAGCACCAAAAAAGCATATGAGCCCATCCAAAAATGGGCAGAGGATATGAACAAGACACTCACTTCAGAGAGATCCAAAAGGCATTGCATCAGTTTATTAATATTTTCTTGAGAACTAGAATGAATATTCATCAGGAATGTGGGCCTTTCATTTTTTTTTTTTGCATCTCTGACAGCTTTTGGTGTGAGAATAATGTTGACTTCATAGAAATTGTCAAAGGTCATTCATTATCTTCTTTTTAGTTTGTTTTTGTAAGAGCTTAAAAAGTATAGGTAAAAAATCTTCTATTAAGGTTTTAAAAACTCATTGATCAAAATAATTAATCTTGGATTTTTGGTTTGAGGGAGTATTTTTTATTATTGCATCAATTTTACTGGTTGCATTTATTCAGTTTATATTTTCTAATTTCTCTTCATTCACTCATATTGGGCCTTTACTACTTGCTTATATTTTTTCATTGAATGAACCTAGCTTAAACAACAAGAGAATCCATTGATGCAATTCATTAAATTTTAGTCTTTCAGGACATTGGATTGTTGGGGAGGTTTCGAGGATCATGTATCTAGATGGTAAGAATAAAATATTCATTAAATTTTCACTTTGCAGAGCTAGAAACTGAGAAGTATCTTATAGAATCTTGCAAATCTATAGGCTGTAATCTTGGCTCACCCAGAATTGCAGTCAATTAATATGTTGAAGTCAGGAGGTTAGAAAGGAATAGACTAGAACCTTGTTCCATGTTCTTTTGTACAAGAGGTTTTCTAGCTAAAAAAGACCTCTGGATTCCCTCAACAATACTCCCCCCAAAAGAGAGAATGTCTCTCCTTTCCCCTTGCCTCCTTTCCCAAATAATACCCCACTAGAGGACATTCTGTGGCTGCATCACACATCCTTTTTTTTCTTTTTCTTTTTATTAGTGATTTAGTAATGATTGAAAAAAAATGTGGGATAAGAGGGGTACAATTCCATACAATTTCCACCACCAGAGTTCCATATACCATCCTCTCCACTGGAAGCTCCCCCATTCTTTATTCCTCTGGCAGTATGAACCAAAAAATCTTTGTTGAGTGCAGGTGAGAGGTCTGGCTTCTGCACTTCCTTATTTGCTAGACATGAGCATTGACAGGCTAATCCATACTTTAGTTTATTCCTATCTTTCCCTAGTAGAGTAGGGCTCTGGGTAGGTGGGATTCCAGGACTCATTGGTGAGGTTGTCTTCCCAGGAAAGTCAAGTTGGTGTCATAGTAGCATCTACAACTTGGTGGTTGAAAAGCATTCAGATATAAAGCAGAAAAAAAAAGTTTAATAATCAGGAACCTAAATGTAAGAATATAGGAGATGATATTTGCTGGTTTTAATGTAGGAAGAAGCTAGGAAGTCTATTCTAGGTACATTCCAAGAGGCCCATGACTTTGGTAGTTTTTGCCTAAGCCTGATACTTAATATGAAGGTGGGCTGAAAGTATTGTCTGGGAAGATGGTGTCAAGTTGGGAATAGGACTAGAAAACTGAATCAGGGCAGAGATAAGCTCCCAGATATAGGAAAAGTATATAAATGCCATTAGCTGTAGGGAGTCAGGTGGTAGCACAGTGGGTTAAGCGCACGTAGTGCAAAGCTTCAGCAAATGACCTCTCCCTATTATACGATCCCAAACAGCCAGGCTCTTTTCACAGTGCTAGATGGAATAAAGACTCATCACCCGACCTGTGCTGGATTAGCACAGTCAACGGCCAAGCCTTTCTGCTACAAGACACGTTCTTAAGATCTTCCCGCACAGTCATCACCGCCCAGCTATCATCCACATTGGTCTCCAGCTCCCACTGATTCTGTGCTCGGAGAAACTAAGATGGAACTTTCGGAAAGCAAACTGGCGTCTGTTCAGTGATCTTACCAACAAATCTATTCCTGCAATTCCAATGAACTCTATCCCCTCTGAAGATTCCTACAGGCACTTCCGCCAAGCCATCTTCAAAGCAGCTTCCCAAGCTATTCCTCATGGGAGATGTGCTAACTATACGCCTTGTCTTGATGCTGAATGCAAGCAACTACTAAAGCAGTATGATGAGTCGGGCAACCCAGATGTGGCCGACCATCTCATTGCCTCCTTGGATGCAGCACACCAAGCCCACTGGTAACAACTTACGGAAAGTCTGAACTTCACCCACTCAAGTAGGAAGGCCTGGAAGCTTCTTCATAGTCTGGGTGCCAGTAGCCAACCCTCTCCTGTCTCCCATCCTCCAGTATCCCCAAACTCAGAGGCCAGTCACCTAACTCAAGTTGGACGTGAGAGATCGACCCAGCCTAGAAAAGAGAAATTTCCCATGAGTGGTCATTCCACTTCCGTTTATCTTGTCCATCTCCAAAACTCTCTCCCTTTACACTGTCTGAAGTGGAAGACGCTTTGAAGAGGGTTAAACCGGGAACGGCTGCTGGCAATGATAACATCACCCCAGAACTCATTTTTAACTTGGGCCCCACAGCAAAGAAGTGGCTCACTACATTCCTGTCCCACATCTTGGAATCCGAATCTATGCCCAAAATTTGGCGGCGTGCAAAGATAATAGCAGTTTTGAAACCAAAGAAAGAACCAACACTGGCCGCCGGCTATAGACCAATTTCTCTCCTCTCCTTGTGTTACAAACTCCTTGAGAGGCTGCTTCTGTCACGAATTTCTCCTCTTACGGAGAAATTCCTATCACCCGCCCAAGCTGGTTTCCGCCCAGGAAGATCTACCTGCGAACAAGTCCTGGCCCTCTCAATTTACATTGAAAATGGATTCCAGAAGAATTTAAAGACGGGTGCTGTCTTTGTTGATCTCACAGCAGCCTATGACACGGTCTGGCACCGTGGTCTCCTAGTCAAGATCTCAAGATGCCTGCCTCCATGGGTGGCCAACACTATATCATTTCTTCTCCAAAACAGAAGATTCCGGGTGCATCTGGGTGACAAGTCTAGCAGATGGAGACTTGTCTCAAGTGGCCTCCCCCAGGGCTCTGTTCTGGCTCCTACACTATTTAATATTTACATCAATGACCTTCCAGAAACTTCTTCAAGGAAGTTCATCTACGCCGATGACATCTGCTGTGCAACTCAGGTATCCAAGTTTGACATCCTCGAGGAAACACTCACGAAAGACATGTCTCTGATATCTGATTACTGTAAAAAATGGAGACTAATCCCTAGCACTGCAAAAATGGTATCATCTGCTTTCCATCTACACCATGCCTCGGCCTCGCGTGAGCTTAATGTGCAGCTTGGCGATACGAGAATCCGGCATGAAACCCAGCCAGTCTATCTTGGCGTTACTCTCGATCGCACCCTGTCATTTCCCGAACATCTCATAAAAACTGCAGCAAAGGTGGGCGCGAGGAATAACATCATTGCAAGACCGGCCAGCTCCTCATGGGGCGCGAGTGCTTCCACACTACGATCATCATCTCTGGCATTATGCTATTCCACTGCAGAATACTGTGCCCCAGTATGGTTCCGTAGCCCCCATGTCCACTTGGTCGATTCCAAATTATATTCCTCCATGAGGATAATTTCTGGAACCATCCGTTCCACCCCGGTTCCATGGCTGCCAGTTCTTAGCAACATCACCCCACCAGATATTCATCGGGATGCAGCATCATCTAAGTTAATTTCCCATGTCTACGCTCGACCGGACCTGCCAATATATGTGGATATCTTCGCCCACCCTGTCCAACGCTTGACGTCTTGTCACCCAATCTGGTCTCCTATGCCTACACTGAACTTCTCTGTTCCAGACTCTTGGAAACAGAGTTGGCAGTCAGCTGAGGTAAAGAACAAACACCTCATCACAGACCCCTGCAAGCATCAACCCAGCTTTGACCTAGCACGTTATGATTGGGCCCTCCTCAATCGCTATTGAATAGGCCATGGCCGGTGCGCCGCTATGTTCCATCACTGGGGAGCCAGAGACAACCCGAACTGCCCCTGCGGCTCCAGACAGACTATGACCCACATAGTCAATGACTGCCACCTCTCCAGATTCAAAGGAGGTCTTGAAACTTTACATCTGGCTCAACCTGACGCTGTTGACTGGCTACGGAAGAAGGGCAAACACTAGAAGAAGAAGAAGTGCAAAGCACAAGGATTTGCATAAGGATCCCAGTTCGAGCCCCTGGCTCCCCACCTGTAGGGGAGTCACTTCACAGGCAGTGAATCAGGTCTGCAGGTGTTTGTATTTCTCTCCCCCTCTCTATTCTCCCCTTCTCTCTCCATTTCTCTCTGTCCTATCCAACAACAATGACAACATCAATAACTACAACAATAAAACAAGGGCAACAAAATAAATAAATAAATAATTTTTTAAAATGCCATTAACTGTAAATCCCATCAATCTGACCTAGGGTCAATGTCTATTTATATTTAGCACAGGAGCCTGTGTAATATCTGAATCACTGTCAGTCTGAACTCAAATTCCATGGTAATAACTAGGAACATTCTAGGCTGTATGCATTTTAGGACCAGCCTATCTTTAGTGGTAGAGTATGTTGACTCAGCCTCCCTTCAGTGATGGTGAAGAGGGGGATCTGCTATGAGATTCTAGGCCCACCACACTACATGGTAATCCAAGGATTTCCTAACTAGGACTCAGATGATGGGATGACCTGGAAGTGACCAAAAGGGTCATCATTACCTGGAAGCAGCCCAAGAGTCCAACAACAAATGAGTGGCTGAGAAAATTGTGGTATATATACACAATGGAATACTACTCAGTTATTAAAAATGGGGACTTCACAGTTTTCAGCCCATCTTTGATGGAACTTGAAGAAATCATGTTACATAAGTTAAGTCAGAAACAGAAGGATGAATATGGGATGATCTCACTCATAGGTAGAAATTGCAAAACACGATTAGAAGAGAAAAAAGTAAGTAGAACTTGGACTGGAGTTGGTGTATTGCACCAAAGCAAAAGACTCTGAGGTGGGTTGGGGAGGGTTCAGGCCCTGGAACATGACTTAGTGGGGGGTATATTGTTGAGAGGCTAGCATGTGGGCAGGAGAGAGGATCCAGGAACTTGTGGCGGTGTGGTAATACAATTCTTTATTCACACAGGATCACCCCAGAGTCAGGTGTGAGCACAGTGGGTTAAGCCATGTGCTGCCAAACCACAATGGCCACCTCCCGCTCTGCTCACCAGCCCTTCTCCAGGTCAGGATGTGAGAGAGAAAAAAGAGGGAACCCTGGAACAGAAGTGGGTTTTATGGGATAAAACTGGAAGTGGCAAGTCGGAACGGAGATGGCTAAGAAAGGGGGTGGAGAAAAGAAAGAGGCATGCTGGGAACTTCCTTAGCTATCATTGCTATGGTTTTAGCTGGCAGGAATTAGCAATACCATAAGGGATAACGTGGTGGGGAGGAGACCTTTAGTCATTTATAAGACAAAGCAGAAGACTTTTATATAGATAAAGGGAATTGCCATACTAGCATAGGGTGGTTGTGGGCCCTGCCTAACTCAACCATATCTGCACAATTTCCCAACATATTGTTATGTGGAAAACTGGGAAATTTTATTCATGTACAAACTATTGTATTTTCTACTGACTGTAAAACATTAATCCCCCAATAAAAATTTTTTTTTGAGTCATCATTAAAGCATGCTGGTCTTTTGCCCTTCTTCAACTTTTGTAGTCCTTACTTATCTGAAGGGATTAGGTGAGGAGGGTATCTGGGTCTAAGTAGAAAATATTTGATTAATTTATGGTGTCTTCTTTAGGTCTTTCTACTTGCTTACTTCACTTATAGTCACTGTAGACTACTGTGCACTTTTACTTTAAGGAATATATATTTCCCCCAACTTATGGATACTTGTGCACATGTGCCCAATCTGAAGGGCCCTGGTTATATGTAGGTTCTGTCACTTTGTTAGGAAGTGTACTGCCTGAAAAGAAACTAAGAAGTCCTGTGAGTTAGAAAATGTTTCATCCAAATATTGGAGCTGGAGGGTTGATATCCCATGCCTGGCGTCTCTGGACATATTCTAAAGTGGGACATGTGGAGGTGCTACTGGTTGCATTGATTTGGATGAGATCATCAGATGCAGTATCACATGGTATGGATCAAGAGAAGCATTAAGGAAAACAAATAAAGTCCCAGAGGCTCCAGGACTAGGATAAGTAGGGGTTTACAGTGTATGAAGAAGGTTCCTTGATATCTTCGGTTTAAGAAGGCAATAAATAATTACTATTATAGGCAAGTTATTTGGGAACTTGATTTATTTTGAAATTCCCATGGATAGGATTTCCTGTTCTATACAAGACCTTATCATTACTTGTGTCATTTAATGCTATTTACAAATAACTATATCTTATTTATTGACAAGACTGGTTACTCCTGGTCTTGGTCTAAGATTATAGGTGATTTAATATTTCAAAAAAAAGTTATTACTAGAAATGTATTAACAATTTAAGCCTAGTGTTAAAATGTAATCAGTTTATTCATTTGAAACATTAAATGCTTAGACTGAAGGAATATATATTCAAAACTGAAGCCAGTGCATTTAAAAGCTCAAGACATTCAATCTATTTCCCCCTCTCATGTTGATTTAATAGTGATTTATAGGAAGTTGAACAGTAGCTCAGTGGGTTAAACACAGGTGGTGCAAAGCACAAGGACTGGCATAAGGATCCTGCTTCAAGGCCCCGGCTCCCCACCTGCAGGGACGTCTCTTCACAAGTTGTTTTTCTGTTTTTCTCTCCCCCTCTCTGTCTCCCCTTCCTCTCTCCATTTCTCTCTGTCCTATCCAACAACAAAGACATCAATAACTACAACAATAAAAAAGAATAACAAAAGGAAATAAATTTTAAAAAGTAAAAAAAGATCATTTTAAAAAATTAGTGATTTGTAAGACTATAGGTTGGAGCCAGGTGGTGGTACACCTGGTTGAGTGTGCATGTTACAGTGTGCAAAGACCCAGGTTCAAGTCCCTGGTCCCCATCTGCAGGGGGAAAGCTTCACAAGTGGTGAAGAAGTGCTGCAGGTATCTCTATGTCTCTCTCTCTCTCTCTGTCACCTCTCAATTTCTGGCTGTGTCTATCAAATAAATAAAGATAAAAATATAAAAATCCTATACCACATAATGACCCTAGATCCATACTCTTAGAAGGATAAAGAATAGGAAAGCTATCAGGGAAGGGGATGGGATACGGAGTTCTGGTGGTGGGAACTGTGTGGAGTTGTTGCTTCTCTTATCCTATGACTTTTGTCAGTGTTTCCTTTTTATAAATAAAAAATAAAATAAATAAAAATAAAAAATAAGACTATAGGTTAATAGGAAACTATATTAACATTATTCCCACCATTAAAGGTCTGTTTCCCTACCCCCAACCCTGTATAGAGGAGATAAAAATCTCCCCTTTACCACCACCATATAGTGAAACTGAAAAATCTACCCTCACCTTCCACCCAGAGTTTCTTTACTTTGGTGCAATACTCTAAACTAAGTCAGATCTTGCTTTGAGTTTCCCTTTCTGTTCTCTCTCAACTTCTGTTTATGAATAGGATCATCCCACACTCATCTTTATCTTCCTGCCTTATCTCACTTAACATAATTCCTTCCAGCTCCATCCAAAATGGATTGGATAAGGTAGATTCTTTATTCTTAATAGCTGAGTAGTATTCCACTGTGTATATATACCACAACATTCTCAGCCATTCAACTGTTCTTGGGCACCTGGGTTGCTTCCAGGTTTGGGCTATTATGAATTATGCTGCTTTGAACATAGATGTATATATAAATTTTTTTTGGACAGGTGTGCTTGACTCCTTAGGATATATCCCTAGGAGATGAATTGTTGAGTCATAAGAAAGGTCTATTTCTAGCCTTGTGAGGGTTCTCCAAACTGCTCTCCACAGGGTTTATACAAGTTTACATTCCCACCAGCAGTGTAGGAGAGTTCTTTTGTCACTATAACCTCTCCAGAATTTGTTGTTGCTGTTGTTTCTGCTGGATGGCATTCTCACAGGGGTGAGTTGGTATTTCAATGTTGTCTTTATTTGCATTTCTCTGATAATCAGTGACTGGGAGCAATTTTTTATGTCTGTTGGCCTTTCGTATCTCTTCTGTAGTGAATATTCTGTTCATATCCTCTTCCCACTTTTGAATTGGGTCATTTACTTTTTTGTTCCTAAGTTTGGTGAGCTCTTTATATATTTTACTTATTAGCCTCCTGTTTGATGTATGGCATGTAAAGATCTTCTCCCATTCTATGATGGTTTCTATTGCTTTGCAGAAGCTTTTCAATTTGACGTAGTCCCATTGATTAGTTTTGTTTTAGTCTTCGTTGCAGTTGGGTTTGTATCATCAAAGATGCCCTTGAGGTTTAGATGAAAAAGTGTTCCACTAATATTTTCCTCTAGGCACTTGATAGTTTTTGGTCCAAAATCTAGGTCCTTGATCAATTTGGAATTGATCTTTGTTTCTGGTAAGATATGGTGATTCAGTTTCATTCTTCTGCATGTTTCAACCCTGTTTTACCAGCAACTTTTATTAAAGAGACCCTCCTTCTTCCATTCAATAGTTTGGGCCCTTTATCAAAAATTAGATGTCCATAGGTATGGGGGTAGCTAAGAAATAGGCTATATTCTAGGCTTCATTCATTTCAGGACCAGTCTTCCTCAAGTGGCAGAGTATTTTGACCCAGTCTCCCTTCAGAGAGGGGGCAATTTCTACAATTGCGGTTCTACATTGAGGGCAAGGTTCTGTAGAGGCCCACATCCCTTTTTCTTAATCCATTCAAAGTGTTTGGAGACATCAGTGTTCATCCATTGAAGGAGTACCTCAGAAGATTTCACTTGAGGTTTAGAAGCCCATGCACCAGTTTAGCAGTCTAACCCTGGGGGGTCCTTTCAGAATACCTGGACCTGGCACCTTCAGTGGAGTAGCTGAATGAATAATTCATAGTTATCCTCGCAGGAGATAAGCTGGAATTTGCCACTTTATTCTATAGAGCTTACTTAACTCTCAGCTCTTCAAGCTTCTTGAGATAATGCAGCAAGACTTTGCTTTGGCTATTAAGAGAACAGACACTTACTAACCATAAAGACTAATCTGTTTTCAGCCACTGTGCACAAAAGTAAGGCAGAAGGTTATCTGGGATCTGAGTCTTGCCTCAAATAAATATGTAAAACCTTTTTTAATGCTGTTCTTGAGAAAATTGTAATCGCAGAAAGAATAGCAGCCCTTCTGATACAGATTCAAAGTTAGGTTCAGAAGGTTTATGCCAGAGTTAATCAGATCTGGACTGCAAGAAAATCATCTTCTCTGACATCATACCCTTTAATAGGAAATAAAGTCACCTAGCTCAACTGAGCTGAGCCTTACAAAGACTTCCTCTGTGTTCTCATTCATGTAGGCAAATTACTCACCCCAATGGCTCCTAGGCCACTGCAGTTACTGAGCCTCTCCCACTGTTGCTATTTTTGTACCAGTAATTTATCACAGCTAGAGCTTATTAAAAATGTACCTTCTGCCCTTCAGAGAACAAATATGAAAATCTTGTTTTTGAAGATATCATAACCATTTATTTTTGAAGTTGGCAGTGCTGGCTGTGAACACTGCTCCAGGATGGATCTCTTCTGTGGAAGGAAGAATTATATATTTCTCAGAACAAGCTTTGTCCCTTTCATCCACAAGAAACAAAAAAATATTAAATATCATATAAAAATTTTAAAAGTTTTGAAAGGGGAAGAAGCAGCAAATCAGGCACCCTGGAGGGCAAGAAGCCTTGATGATAATAGGGAAGAGAAAGTGATCAGGACCAGGGCCTCTGATCATTGCACTTGTTCCCAAGACTCCCTGCAAAGTCCACTGCCTCAGGCTGGGTGACTCCACTGTCTGTTCCCTGTCTGGAAAAGGACAAGATAAGATCTACATCTGGCCAAGATCTTCTTAATGAATATGAGGAGAAAAGTTGAAAATGAGAAAGTCAGTTGACTAGCTAGTTAGTTTCTTACTCTACACAAGTAAGAAGAGATGACTTAGACTTGAGTATCAATTACAGCTAACCCCATTACCCATTATGAGGTCTTGGAAAATTACCTGTCTCCTCTGAAATCTGTTTTCTCCTCAAGGGAAAGAGAGATCACACAGTCCCTGTCCACTAAGCAGAACTGACTGATAATCATTAATGTTTAACACTGACCTGGAATTGGTATTTATCACAATGATAGCAGCAAACCTTTCTATTGATTTTAATTAATGCTATTGCTGTTCCACTCTCTCTCCCAAGTGATTTATGTCTTTGTGCATTTTTTCTTAAAATGGCTATATGGCATATGAAGTGTTTCTGCCTTCACTTTCCAGATAAAGAATCTAAGACAGAGTTTGTTCATTTGCCTCAGAAGGGAAAGAGCTGTGGTTCAAACTAAGGCAAACCAACCCTGGCTCTGAATCTGTAGACCTGTGCTGTTCATTTTAAAAATGCCTGATATAGATTAATGGCAGTTTCCCCCTACATGTAATAACAGTGTGGTTTCACTTGCCACAGAAATGAAAGGGAGGCTTGTTATTATTATTGTTATTTTAGGCATGATTACCCTGAATTTGAAAAAGCATCTTAGGAGTTCTGGGTTTCATTTTTGTAGTGAATAACTTTGCTTTCACTGTCTGAGAAATCCAGCACACTTCAGACTGAGGCTATGTGAAGTCCATTATGTTCGAACAGAAGCTAGCTGATTTAGCTACACTGATGTATAATGTTCAAACAACTACTTGTTTAGGGATTTCAGTTGTCATCAGGTTACCATCAAAAAGTTGTATAGACAAGCTGGAGTCATAGATCATCATGTGCAATACCAGAGTCATGAAGTAATTAATAAACTTAGATATAGGGGCTTGGCTATACATGTTACCATGCCAAGGGCCAGAGTTCAAGGCTCCTGTTCCCACCTGCAGGGGGGAAACTTCATGATCAGTAAAACAGTGTGGCAGGTGTCTCTTTCTCCCCCTATTTCCCCATTTCTCTCTCAATTTCTCTCTATCTCTGTCAAATAAATAAATATTTTTAAAATAGCCATAGACAATAAAATAGATATAGGCATATGCCAAGCAGATCTCTCTGCTAAGTATAGACTAGTCACTCTCAAGACAAGCAAACAGAAACCAAAAGTGCCGGGATAGCCTGAGGGTGCTTCTTCCCGAGCAAGTGCTCTCTGTCTGGGTTGGAGAGAACTCGACTGGAGCCAACCTAGGCTGCTGTGTGGGAGAGGGATTAAGAACTCATGCTGGGCTAGCATCACAGGAGAGAGACTCTGGGACTCTCGGAGCTGGAAGGCAATCCCATGTGTGTTTAATCAGAAGAGCAGCTGTATCTATACTCACCAAGAAGGAAATAGTAGGGTGGAAAACAGGATGTGACATAGAGAGGGTGGAGCAAAAAGAGAGTGCAAACTAGTGGTGGAAAACTGGGTGTGACTAGGAGTGGGGGTGGAGCGAAAAGAGAGTGTGAACCAATGGGGATTAAACCAATGCCCTGTAGGCAGGGCAGTTCTCAGGTAAAACAGTGATTATGAAAATAGACCACAGCATTAAAGGGAGGGGCGGCATACTGCCCAACAAAAAGGACAAAGAAAGGAAAATCTTTGACTTGACTATTTCTGAACTCACCCTTTTCCCCTCAGCCCAGAGCCAGCCCCCACTGGCTGGCCAGCTGCTCCTAACTGGCTTCATGCAGAGTTATTTTCTTTACTAAGATTCCTGTATCAGCAGGGATGCCATTCCAAGCTTTTTCCTTTTCCTTTTCTTTTTGAAGGAGTCTGGAGCTCTATTTGAATGACAGAATACCAGAATACCTGATCAATCAGGGACTCAGCCCTGCCTGGGAAAGACTAGCTAGAGGTTTCTTTCTTTCTTTCTTTCTTTCTTTCTTTCTTTCTTTCTTTCTTTCTTTCTTTTTTAATATTTCTTATAATTGGTTGTCTTTAATTGGTTTAGGAAGGGGATCAGGCTTCATGCAGCCAATCTGGAGTGGTCCAAGCTGCAGACCATTGTTAGGGTTTTTTTACTCTATTTTATTTTGTTATTGCTATTATAATATACATGTGTCCCTTTTCCCTCTTCTGAATGTTGACCAAAATTAACTGTTGCTGCTTTATCCATTGATAGGTGGCTGAGTATACTATCCATTGTTGGAGGAACTTATTTCTCTCTCCCTCTTCCCTCCACCCTTCTTTTTCTCTCCTAGATAATTAAAAATAATCTTTTTCCTTTCACAGCTATTTTTTTCTCTCTCTTTCCTTCTTTTACTTTCTGAATTCTCTGACACTCATTTGTGAATTATTTTATAAAAGAAATCTGACTCAGAGTGGTGTCTCTCTCTCTCTCTCTCTCTCTCTCTCAGTGTGTATGTATGTGTGTATCTCTCTTTTCTACTTTCCTTTTTCCTCTGTCTATCCCTAGAACTTATAGTGGGCAGTAGATTTACATAATTGTCTATTCTTACTTTCCTTTTTTTCTTTTGGTTTTGTATTATTTTTCTTTCTTGGACTTGAGCTTTTGTTTGACTAACTGGTGTGGGTCTGATGAACTTCCAGGGTGGTCAGACATCCATGCTCAAGCACACAAGGCTCTTTTTTCCCTTATAAGGAGATATTGACCTCATTGGCCAGCTGGCTACTTCCCCTGCACAGCTACCCCTTTATAAACTTGTAACTGCACCAATAAAAATGTTCCATTCCCTGCAATGGGATCCTAAAGAGGTTTATGTATTGTCCACTGCAATGATATGCTGGAAGACCCCTTTAGCAAACTCACTTCTGCCTTGTCCCCCTGAGGAACCCCGACATCTGGCACCCAACTGTGGGGCACCTTTCCCCCACTGGAAACACTCCACAAGGCAGACGAGGTCTGAAGAGACTACCAGGTGAGTTCCCTGAGTTCTGAACTCAGGATATTGGGCCCCTGAGACCTCAGTGGCTCCTGAGACCTCAGTGACCCCGGTCTGTTGAGGCGCTGCACATCCTTTATTTTATATCCCTTTTATTTCCAGGGTAATGGAACCATTGAGAGGGACGTGATATGAGATGCAACAATTAAGGATCTCTGGCTAGGACACTCCCTAACATGATTTGAAGGTCACGTACCCTCTGTCTGTCCCTGACTGCCAGTATGGGTGATGGACCCAATCCTCACCTCTCCCTTCAAATTCAGAGGTCAGCCTTGCATCTAGGGACTGTACATTGGCCAGCCCAAAGCTCCTCTTTTTCCATCTATCATGGGAAATCTTGCCACAAGCCAACAGAACCCCCAACGTAGGTGCCTCCATGCCCTCCTAGATACCCATGGTATTAGGATCTCTAGAAAACAAGCCATTTCTTTCTGGGATGTTGTCATCTGAGTTGCTCCCTGGCTATCCACAGATAGCATCTATGAATCGGACACCTGGGTCCAGGTAGCTTAGCTCGCAAAGAAGAAACAGAGAGAATTCTTGAACTCCCTTTACATTTCATGGCAATTGCAGTAGCCTCTGCCAATGTGCCTACCCCAATGAATCAAAGCCCCCTGCCCCAGACACTAAGCCCTCCCCCACTAGTAGAAAGGTTGAATCAGACTCTGATGAGGAGGATCACAACCCAATGTCCATAGAGGCGGCAATAAGTTAAAGATAAGATTGCTTGTCTCTATATCTTGTTCAGATATGACCCGTCCCTGCCTCTCCAGCTGCTGGTCTTTAGTACCTCCCCCATCTGCCCTATGTGGGCCCCAAACTCTTCTAGGACTCCCTCATCCCTAATGCCCCAACATCTTCCTCCAAGATTCTCTTTAAAAAAATCCATGACAGTTCCCTTTAATTTAAAGACTTGCTCTTCACAATGACAAAGACCCTTTAAACCTTTTCTAACCTCCTCCTCTGGCTCTGGCCCTTCCTTACTCCTCTGTGAGCCAGAGAAAAACCTTGGCATTTTTACACCAGCCATTTTTCTCAGCCTTCAAGGCCTCTGTTTTAAATAAAGCCCCTTCAAGATCGAAGCATTTTTTTTTTTTGCCTCCAGGGTTATTGCCAGGGCTCAGTGCCTGCACCACGAATCCACTGCTCTTGGAGGCCATTTTTCCCTTTTGTTTTCCTGGTTGTTTTACCATTGTTGTGGTTATTATTGATGTCATTGTTGTTGGATAGGACTGAGAGAAATGGAAAGAGGAGGGGAAGACAGAGAGGGGGAGAGAAAGATAGACACCTGCAGACCTGCTTCACCGCCTGTGAAGCAACTCCCCTGCATGTGGGGAGCCAGAGGGCTCGAACCGGGATCCTTACACTGGTCCTTGTGCTTTGCAACATGTGCGCTTAACCCACTGCACTACTGCCCAACCCCCTAATTTTTTTTTTAAATAAGACTATAAATATCCAGGGCACATGAGGCTTGATGCTGGCTTCTGCTTTTCCAACAAGAATGCCCATATCAGAATTTTAAAACATAAGATCTAGCAAAGTTTTATATCTACCCTTACTCATAACCACTCAAAGGGTGTTAAATAAGTAATAAAATACAGCTAAAATATAAGAGTATGAACAAGAAATTAAGTAAACTTGTGATGAATCTATAACAAATTACTAATATCCTAGCAGTAAACTAAGTTCTAATATTGTGATTAAATTGTTTAAACAGGTTTAAGTCATACTAAAGAGATGATAATCATTTTACTGCTAAAAAGGCCTTCCAAAATTATATAAAGATATTTAAGCCAATTGTAATCATTGAGTTATCAATTTTAGTGGACTTCTAACTTGGTAGAAGCTTTTTCTTCCAAGTGAATGATTATAGCTTTGACAAGCCTTCACATGAAGAACCAAATGCTCATATGATAAGATCTTAAAATAAGAAGTTCCCCTATATGTAGTCCAATTTCAGTTTATGTGACTTACCAATAAACTGGCATTGGTTGAACTGCATCAATCCTTGCTTCAGTTGATATTGTGGTAATTTTTGAGGTTTGTGAGTGCATTTGTGAAAAGACTTTCATATACTGTGGTTTGTACTCAAAACACAACAACTGCAGAACGACAGAACAGAAGAATACAAACCACACCAATAAAAAAAAATTGTAAATCAAGAGAAAATAAAACTGCTACCACAATGAATCAGGCCAGGAGCCCAGAAGAAACTCCAAGTCAGTCATCAGTAGCCATAGATAATTAAAGTATGCAAGCAATAATAAACTTAACAATCACAGAAATGAAAACAACTATTGAGGAAAGGGCTATCAGAAATAGGGAAATAAAAGATGAGACCCTCAAGAGAAATATTAGCTACTTAGAGATAGTTAAAGAACTGAAAGCTGAAATAGCTGAACTAAAAGGCGAATTAGCAGAACAAGCTAATACTATAACTGAACTGAAAAAAGAAGGTGAGGGAAGGGAAAGCAGATTAAAGAAGCAGAAAACAAAATTAGCCATACAGAAGATGAGCTAGAAAAAACTAATGGATAAAAGAGCTCAAAAAGAGATTGAGAGACACTAAAAATAACAACAAAGACATTTGGGATGATCTCAAAAGAATAAACATTCATATAATTGGCCAACCAGAGGAAGAAAGAGAGGAAGGGGAAGCAAACATTTTAGAGGAAATTATAGAAGAAAACTTCCCAGACCTAAACAACAGAAAGGACATTAAGATCCAAGAGGCTCAGAGAGTTCCAAACAGAATCAACCCAGACCTGAAGACACCAAGACAAATCATAGTCACAATGAGAAGAAGCAAGGATAAAGAAAGTATCCTAAAGGCTGCAAGAGAAAAACAAAAAGTCATAGGAGAAAACCTGTAAGACTATCAGCAGCCTTCTCAACTCAAACTCTAAAAGCCAGAAGAGAATAGCAAGATATCTATTGAGCCCACAATGAAAAAGGGTTTCAACCAAGGAAAATGTATCCTGCTAGACTTTCATTCAAACTAGATGGAGGTATCAAAACCTTCTCACAGGCAATAGTTAAAGGAGGCAACCATCATGAAGCTTGCCCTGAAAGAGGTTCTAAAAGACCTCTTATAAATAAGAACATCACCATAATACTTGACATATATCAGAGCAAACAACAAATTGTTGAATGATGGCACTGCAATACCTTAAATTTATAATATCAATAAATGTCAATGGCTTAAACTCAGCCATTAAAAGGCACAGAGTCTGAAGATGGATCAGAAAACACAACACAACCATACTGTGTGCAAGAATCCCACATGACCCAACAAAACAAACACAGACTTAAAGTGAAAGGATGGAAAGCTATCATACAGGATAATGGACCACAAAAAAAAAAAAAAAAAAAAAAATCAGGAACAGCCATTCTCATCTCTGACACAATGAATTTTAAATTAAATAAAGTAATAAAAGCTAGGCAAGGCCATTACATAATGATTAGAGGATCAATCAACTAAGAAGATTTAACAATTATCAACATCTATGTAGCCAATGAGAGACCATCTAAATACATCAAACACCTACTGAAAGAACTACAAAAATACATAAATAGTAATATAATAATAGTGGGAGAATGCAACACCGCACTCTCACACGTAGATCAATGAAGCAGAAAATCAACAAAGTGCCAGGCTAGCTTCGTGGGCAGGAGAGAGACGACCAGGAACTCATGGTTGAGCGGGAACGAAATGTAATGTGTTTATTGATCAGAAAAGAATCTGCCTTTATGTCTTCTGAGGCAAAAGTGGCCGGCCGGAAAAGGAATTGGCAGGAGACTGGGTGGAGAGAAGGAAAAGAGCGTGAATTCCATCTAACCAGTGGGGATTAAACCAATGCCCTGCAGGCAGGGCGGGTCTTGGGAAAAACAGTGAATATATAAATAGACTACAGCATCAAGCAATGCAAGGGAACCTGACATGATAACCAACACAGATAGAAACAGAAGCAGAATTAGCCAAAGGAGAAATGATGACCAACACCAAAGAAACAAGAGAATTAATCAAAGAGATGGACAGACTAGACTTCCTGGACATTTTCAGAGTCCTTCACCTCCGAAAACTGTAATGCACATTATTTTCAAATCCATACAGCACATCCTCAAGGGTAGACCACATGTTGGGTCACAAAGACAGTATCAACAAATTCAGGAGCATTGAAATCATCCCAAGTATCTTCTCAGATGACAGAGGAGTAAAGCTAACATTTAACAACAAACAGAAAATTACTAAAAGTCACAGAATTTGGAAACTCAACAACATGCCAATTAATAACTGCTGGGTCAAAGAGACACTCAAGAAAGAACTTCAAATGTTCCTTGAAACAAATGACAGTGAAGACACAAGCTATCAAAATATTTGGGACACAGCTAAAACAGTACTGAGAGTGAAAATCATAGCCATACAATCACACATTAAAGAACAATAAAAAGCTCCAATAAATGACCTTACTGCACACTTTGAGGACTTAGAGGAACAAAGGGACCCTAAAGCAATCATAAGGACAGAAATCACTAAAATTAGAGCAGAAATAAACAACATCGACAATAAGAGTACCATACAAAAGATCAATGAAGTCAAATGTTGGTTCTTTGAAAAACTAAGCAAGACTGACAAACCTCTATCCAGAATCACTAAAAAAAAGGTGGGAGGGAGACTCAAATAAATAGAATTGTAAATTATAGAGGAGATATTATAACTGACACCACAGAAATCCAGAAAATCATGTGAAATTTTATGAAGAACTATATGCCACCAAGCTAGAGTATTTGGAAGAAGTGGAAGAATTCCTAGAAAGATATATCCTTCCAAAACTGAACCAAGAAGAACCATAAAACCTAAATGGACCAATCACAGACAAAGAAATTGAAACAGTTATTAAGAACCTAGCCCCTGTTCCATATGGGAATACCATGTACCCCCTGTCTACCTGAAATTAAATAAAAGAATGAAGAAAGAGTCCACAGGAAATGGTAGAATCACTCACATTTGAGCTTTTATACTCTCTGCCACCAGCAAAAAATGTGTCACTCTCAATTTGACAGGTAAAAAATATATAGATGGACACCACATTGAATTAAGATCTTGACCTGTCCTAACTTTGCTGTAATCTTGTTCTGCACTGATATATTTTTGTAAATGCTAATATAGTAGCCATCAGTAAATGTTTATGAGCAATTGAATGAGTAACTGAAAACTACATGGAAAATGAACTTTGTAGACAAATCAAATTTTAATCCAGTGATAAATTACTATTTTGTAAACAATTTTTTGTGAAATAAAGACTTTTTCTTTGAGGGGAATAGGTTATGGTTTATGTACCTGTTCAATAATTCAAGTTCAGATATGAGAATATTTCTTAAAATATAGAAAGTATAGTATATACTTTATTTTAAGTATATATGTTTATATATATATACTTAATTTTAAATATATATATATATTTATACAGGGCATAATCTTGAGGCCTTGAAAGGCAGTGAAGTTTAAGAATGGTTTTCCTGTTTGTTTTCCCTGTGGTAGCTATCTGTAATTGGCTGGCAATAATCTAGTTATAACCAGGCACCATCTGTGATTGTCTTTTTGTTTATTAGCAAAGCCTCTCTGTTAGTACTCCTCCTCCTCCTCCCATCACCATCCTTCTAACTTCTTCCTCCCACCTCCACCAAAAGCCCCCCCCCCCAAAAAAAAAACCTTTTTTAAGATTGCTATCTAATCAATTTACTTCTACCAAGGAGACAACTTGATTAACAACTAAATGACAACTTAAAATTGTTTAGTGTCTAAATGTAAGCCTTACCACCAGAATGGTAATATAAATAAGAATAGGAACTAAAGCAGAAAAATCTTAAATTCTTGAATTTGGGTTATGTCTACTGTAGTCAGTAAAAAATGTATTTCCTTAATTACAGCTGATGATGCTAACATCCTACCAGCATGAAAAGCACACATGTATTTGAGGAGCTTGAAGATTATTACTACCTACAAATACCTCAGTTCTTAGAAGATGCAGTCTTTAATGTGATGAGTCAGACATTAAATACACTTGTAATATGTTTACATAAGAAGAAGAAAAAATGAGATGGGTTGGGACTGTTATCAGAATGTTTTTAGGGTAGGAGAGATTGGAATTGGTCTACTGTGTTTGAAACTAATTTTAAGCACAATACTAAATACATTTGGCATTCAATCTTCAAAAATATGTTTTCTTATTCTCTGTGACAAATGCAATTTCTCTTTGAATATTTAATCAGCATGATTTCCCTCTTCTGATAAGGTATGAACTGTGCAGATCTGTATAAAAGAAAAAGATATAACAAGGTGTCATGGTGATTTCTTTGTCTTTTTGTGGCAGCAATGCAACTCATTCATTAGTTACTACATTTAGTCCTCTTAAAAATTTTTTTCTTGCTCCCATGTGTTATAATGCCTATACTGCTCCACTGCTTTTAGCACCCATTTTTTTCTTCATTTTGATAGAGAGTGAGAGATAGAAAGAAATAGGGAGAGAGATAAGGAGAGAGAGAGAGAGAGAGAGAGAGAGAGAGAGAGGGACTTGTAGCGCTGTTGTACTTCTTATGAAACTTCCCTCTTGCAGGTGGGAACCGGTAATTTGAACTGGGTCCTTGTGCATGGTAACATGTGCTCTCTACTGATGAGTCAGTTCCCAGTCCCATTTGTAACACTTTTAATCTTGTTAGATTTAATATCTTGTCATTTTTTTCTATTTCAAGTAAACAAATTAATATAATTTGGGCAGGGAAGTGAAAGAATAGTACATCCTATTTCAAGATTGATTCAGCATGTGTTTCATTGCTTCCTCTCCAGAGTTTACATAAAATTATAAACTAATAAAAATCTTTAAAATAATACCTAGGTTTAATACAGGTTGTAAAAAATAATGGGGAAGGAGAGGTCAAGGAGGTGACTCAGTGGTAGAACTTACGTTTTTGAGGTCTTGAGTTCAATATTCAGTACCAAATATGATGGAGGAAAGCAGTTTTCTGATCCCTCTCATAAAATGAAAAAGTAAATAAATCAACCTTTTCCAGAAAGATAGTGAAGGAGAGAATACAAGTAGGTAAGAGACTGAAAAATATCTAGGAGATGGAATGTGGCTGAAAGGATATAGACTGATAAAAGAGAGTTGAAAAACCACATCCCAGAATGTTCTATGAAGATTTTCAGTGAAGGAGGGAACTGAGAACTTGGGGTTAAGTAACTGATACTTGACAAGGTGTGACCAACAAAGGTGTGAATGAAGGTCAGTTCTTGGCAGCCTCTCTTGTTTTCTTATCCCAAGCAGAGCTACAAGTAACCTGGCTACTATCTTCAGATCTTTCCCTAATGATGATGAATAAGGACTGGGAAGATACTAAGAGTGGTAGATCACAGGACTAGTATGAGGCCTGAGGTTTAATCTGTGGCACTGCATATGCCAGAGTTGAGCAGTGCTTTGGCCTATCTTTCAGAAATAAAGGCATAAATAAATATTGAATAATAATAGAAGTTATTATAGTATTGCTGTTGTTCTTGTTTTTATCATTTTGCTACCAGGGTTATTGCTGGGGTTTGTTGCCTACATAACAAAGAATTTACCTTCTTGGCAGCCCTTTTTTCCCTTCATTTATTTTATATAACAGAGAGAAAATGAACAGGGAGGGGAGCAAGAGAAAGAGAGAGAGAGACACCTGTAGCCCTACCTCATCACTTATGAAGCCCTGCAGGTGGGGAAAATTTAGAAAATGTAAAGATACTGAATAAGTTAGAGAAAGCCATGACCTACTTTACATTTTATCCCTCAGAGAAAGGCAGTATTTATTCTGGTGTTCGGATATGTCTGAACTGTCAGACAACTCCATGCCTACTTTCCATAAATCTACCTTGCCCTGAAATGCCCTACCCTGAAACACAGATCTTCTAGGAAGATCCCTCAGGCCAGCAAAAGTCTATTGAAGACACATATCTTTATGCTAGAAATAAGAGGAAATTCACATTTTTGTTATTAATAAGTCTCTAAGAATAATCCAGTATAGTAAGACAGCAAGTAGCATGAAAGAAAGACAACAACTATATCAGAAAATAGACCTAATTTAAAACATACCCATAGAAGTGGACTTTTATCAAGTCCTCTTGTGCCCTCAAAGAGACTTGAGAAGTTCCTGTATCAGTAAAATAAAATGAAATTACATAGAAAAAGAGTGCATAGAAATCAAGCATAACTGCTGTGAGGTAAGGCAGAGATAATCTATGAAGCCAAGAGAGCAAAGAGGAGGTAAAAATAAATAGAAATTTTAAGAAGTACAGTTCATTTTCTGACCCATGGAAGTTCAAGAACAATAGAGCTTAATGAAATGTGGGGTTTAAACTGCACCAAAGCAAAGGGGTGGGAGGGAGAGGGTAGATAGGAAGAAAACTCTAGGGACCTATTATATAATGTACAGTTATATAATTGTATGCATATGTCAATGGTTGCACTATAAATCATTAACCCCCAATACAAAAAAAAGGTTTAAAGTTTTTAAAATTTATTTATATAATAAAAAATATCAACAAAACTG
Source organism: Erinaceus europaeus (assembly GCF_950295315.1). Taxonomy (NCBI): domain Eukaryota; kingdom Metazoa; phylum Chordata; class Mammalia; order Eulipotyphla; family Erinaceidae; genus Erinaceus; species Erinaceus europaeus. The sequence goes on along the minus strand of NC_080171.1, from coordinate 40,420,825 downwards.
GAGAATAAGAGGGGTGCAATTCCACACAATTCCCATTACCACAGTTCCGTTTCCCATCCCCTACCTTCAAAGTTTTCCTATTCTTTATCTCTCTGGGAGCATGGACACAGGATCATTATGGGGTGCAGAAAGTGGAAGGTATGGCTTCTGTAATTGCTTCTCTGCTGAACATGAGCAATAGCAGGCCTCTCCCTATCTTTTTCCAGTGGAACAGGGCTCTGGAGAGGTGGGGCTCCAGAACACATTGGTGAGGTCATCTACCCAGGAAAGTCAGGTTAGCATCATGGTAGCAACTGCAACTTGGTGGCTGAAAAAGCTTTAAGATATAAAGCAGAACAAATTGTTTAATAATCAGGAAGCTAAAGATAAGAATAGAGCAGTGTCGGGCAGCCCCCCTGCTCCATCCTCCATTGCTGACACTATGACCTATTTACACAATCATTGTTTTGCCTGATCTAGCTTCTTTCTACCTCAAGACCCGTCCTGCCTGCAGGGTACATTAATCCCACCAGTTAAAACCCTAGCACTGTTGCTATGGAAGCTTTCTACCTTCCTGCTGTTTCTTTTTCTCCATCCCCTTTCCTAGCCATTTCCTTTTCCAAATTGCCACTTCCAGTTCTAAATATATAAAAGCATTGTCTCTGATCAATAAAGACACATTATGTTCTCGCTCTGCCATGAGTTCCTGGTCTCTCTCCCACATTACTGAGTAAGCAGCAGCCCAGGTTGACTTCAGTTGAGTTCTCTCCAACCCAGAGAGCACAAGCCCAGGAAGAAACACCCTCATGCTAGCTCAGCAGAGAAGATGGAATTTGGGGTCTCCATTTTGGAGAAAGCTAATAGGTATATTTTAGGTATATTCCAAGGGACCCACAACTTTAATAATTTTTGCCTAAGTCCAACAGCTAACATGCAGGTGGAACAAAGATACTTTCTGGGGACATGGGAGATTTGGAAATAGGACTAGAAAGCTGGATCAGGGAGGAGAGTAGCTTTCAAATATGGGGAAAGAATACAAATATCGTTAACTATAAACTCCATCAATTTGATCTGGGACCCATATTCAGTGCAGGAGCCTGTGTAACTTCTAAATCCCTGTAGGTCTGAGCTCACATTCTGTGGTCATAGCTGGGAACATTCTAGGCTGCACTCATTGCCTGAACCATCTTCCTTGAGTGGTAAAGTATGTTGGCCCAACCTCCCTTTGGAGAATGGGGCAGTCCCTATCATTATTGATCCACATTGAGGGCAAGGTCCTAAAGGGGCCCATAAAGTGGTACACTATGTTGTTCCTCATGGAGATGACCAGTGACCATGGAGAGAGGGATCTTTTAGAGATCTAGGTCCATCATGTCTGTGTGGGAATGCCAGGATTCCCTGAAACAGGCTCCAGGTGATGGGGTGGCCTGGTAGTAACCAAAAGAGTTATCATTAAAGTATACCAGTCTCTTGCCCTTATCCAGATTTTGTAGTTCTTATTTTAATTGACAAGGTTAGCTTTGGAATGATTGAGGGAAGTGAAATAGGAAGTAGGTGAGGAGGGTATCTAGGTCTAAGTAGAAATTATTTTATTATTTTATGGTATCTTTTTATTAGATCTTTCTACTTGCTTGTTGCACTTATTGGGTCATTGCAACCTAGTGCACTTTTGTTTAATATATATATATATATTTTCCTAACTTACGAATACATGTACACATGTGATTTATCTATTGGAACCTGGTCCATATCTAGGTGCTATGGCTCTGTTATAAAGTGCACCACCCAAAATGGAATTAAGGAGTCTTATGAGCTAGGAATGGTCTCACCAGAGTACTGGAGCTGAAGGGATGACATAGCAGGTCTGTCATCTGTGGACACCATCTGCAGTGAAACACGTAGAGGTGGTACTGGTTTCATTAATTAGGTAGAGCTCAGCGAATGCAGTATCAATTGGTATGGGTCAAGATAAACCTACTAGAAAATGAGTCCCACCACTGAGGTTCCAGGACTGGGAAAAATATGGGTTTAATAGAGAATAAGGAGGGTTCCTGGTGTCTTAGAGTTTAAGAAGGCAACAGATAGCTATTACTATAGCCAAGTTATTTGGAAATTTGGCTGACTTTGAAAATCTCAGAATTTTCTGTATAATGCAAGACATCACCATGATTGTGTCATTTAATGCTATTTTTAATATAGCTGTATCTTATATAGTGACAGAACCAGCTGCTTCTGGTTGCGTCATCACTGGATCCTCCAGATTGGCTTTTTTCAGTTAGAAGAAAGAAATAGTGAGACAGAGAGATATACACCACAGTATCAAGACTTTCTTCAATAGGCTGGGGGGGGGGGGCAGTGCTCAAGCAGCTCTGACAAAGCAAGTGAACTTTTTCACTGATGGATTGAAGTCTTATTAATGTTAATAGGAGCAGGTCATGGAAATAATGATAAGCACCAATGTTTAAATTAAAAAAGAATGGGGAGGGGCCAGGCTGTGGCTCACCTGGTTAAGAGCACACATTATAGCACAAGGACCCAGGTTCAAGCCCCTGGTCCCTACCTGCAGGGCAAAATCTTCACAAGTGGTGAAGCAGGGATGCAGGTATCTCTATGTCTCTCTTGCCCTCTCTATCTCCCTTTTTATTCTCATTTCTCTGTATCAAAAATAAATAACTAGATAAATAAATAAATGGGATGCTGAGGAACAAGTAGGATGAACAAAAAAGAAAAACGGGAAAAAATTTCCTATCCGGAAACATCTTTTTAAAAGTATTTATTTATTTTTTCCCTTTTGTTGCCTTTGTTTTATTGTTGTAGCTATTATTATTGTTGATAATGTCATCATTGTTGGATAGGACAGAGAGAAATGAAGGGAGGTGGGGATGACAGAGAGGGGGAGAGAAAAATAGACACCTGCAAACCTGCTTCACCGCTTGTGAAATGATTCCCCTGCAGGTGGGGAGCTGGGGCTCAAACTGGGATCTTTATGCCGGTCCTTGCACTTTGTGCCACATGCGCTTAACCCACTATGCTACTGTCCAACTCCCTCCAGAAACTTCTCTGTGGAATTTCAGAGAGACAGTGTTCAAGAAAAGTTCTTAAGCTTCCAGAGGGAGTAAACTTGGCTTTGAAGAAATGAGAGTCAGACTGACACAAGACTTCTTGTCATCACCTATAAATATTATAGTACAACAAAGAAAAGCATTCAGAGTAGTGAAGGAAGAGAGAAGATCTTCACACAACACACATGAGACAAAGGACTAGTAACCAAAAAATATAAAGAGTTCAGTAAACTAAGCACCAAAATTACATGCAACCCCATTAGAAAATGGGGCCAAAACATGGATAGGTTTTCACCAAGGAAGAGTTCCAGAGGGCCAACAGATATTTTAAAAAGTGCTCAAAGTCAGATCATAAGAGAAATGCAGATAAAGATAACAATGAAATAACACTTTAAATCTGGAGAATATCATTCATCAGAAAGAACAGAAATGACAAATGTTGGAGAGGATGTGGAAAAAAAATGAATACATCTGGGGGAAGTAGAGGTTCTATAGTGGAGATGTGAGGTTCCTGCTGTCTTAGGGTTCCAAAAGACAATCGATAGTTAATGTTATCTTCACATTATTTGGTAATTGGGTTAACTTTGAAAAGTCCTTTTGTTAGGGTTTGCTGTACAGTACCCAGTATCTTGTATATAGCTGTGCTATTGGTTGCTTCTGATCTACTTGGTCTAGGCTTTTGAGAGAGTCTGCATATCAATTACACAGCCTATATATTGAAAAGATTCAGTTTGTGTTTTGAAAAACTTTGAGACATACAATTAATTTTCCCCCTCTCATATTAATTAACTAGTGATTTATATGACTATATTTTACTAGGAGTGTACATAAACACCATTCCCACCACCTGGAACCCTTGGATAGGGCCCACTTTCCCGTATGCCTCTCCCAATCCATATCAAATAATATTGCATCTGCCGATCACAACCTAACCAACACAATGATTGCCACCTCAACATGCTTCACTTCAGACTGTGTCCAGAGACTTCACGTGTGGAATGACAACCCTTCAACTTCATTACTCGGGTGAGACCTTTCCTTTCATAGTATACTCTAATTTCATCTCAGGTGGTTCCTTTCTAACAAAGTCCCAAAACCTAGATATACACCAGTTTCTGTGAGAGAGAGCATATGTTCACACGTATCCGTAAACTACTGCAAAATATATGCCTGAAAGCAGAAGTGCACTAGAGTTTGCAGTGAGTACCCCCCTAACATTTCCTCTCCACTATTCCAAGTTTTGGGTCCATGATTGCTCAGCAATTTGTTTGGCTTTGTATGTTAACTCTCTTTTCAGTCACCAGGTTCCAGATGTCATCAGGATGCCAGCCAGGCTTCCCTAGACTGAAGACCCCACCAATGTGTCCTGGAGCTCTGCTTCCCCTGAGACCCACCCTACTAGGGAAAGAGAGAGGCAGACTGGGAGTATGGACTGACCAGTCAACCATGTTCAGCGGGGAATCAATTACAGAAGCCAGACCTTCTACCTTCTGCAACCCACAATGACCCTGGGTCCATGCTCCCAGAGGGATAGAGAATGGGAAAGCTATCAGGGGAGGGGGTGGGAAATGGAGATTGGGTGGTGGGAATTGTATGGAATTGTACCCCTCCTACCCTATGGTTTTGTTAATTAATCCTTTCTTAAATAAAAAATAAAAAATAAATGAATATGTCTGCATTGCTGATGGGAGTGCAGAGCGACCCACCCATTGTAGAAAGCAATCTGGTGACTTATCAAGACACTGGAAATGGACCTACTATATAACCCAGCAATTTCTCTCCTGGAGATATATCCAAAGGAAAAATAAACACCTATCAGAAGAGATTTATTTATACCTATGTTCATAACCGTACAATTTGTAGCCACCAGAATCTGGATGCAACCCAGGTGTTCAACATCAGACAAGTGGCTAAAAATCTTACACACATATATGATGTTAATAATAATTAAGTTAGTTATCTCCTTGCGTCCTCTTGGGTAAAACTTGAGGGTATTATGTTGAGTGAGATAAGCCAAAAAGAGAAATACAATTACAAATGATCTCCGTTATTAGTGGGACTTAATAAATAAGCGACTGGGAGGGAGAGCACAAAGTGAAACTTGGACTGGACATGGTGTATTGTACTGACAAAGACTCTGGGGAGGTGGGGTATTTAAATCAGTTTTATTTAAGAATTTCCAGCATTGACAACTGTCATAAAAAGCATCCAAGCACAGGACACAGAACTGTGGCAAATAGCATTCTTAGGAGTAGCTAACAGACATGAGAACTTCCACCCTCCTGGGAGACACCCCAGGCTCACTGGTGAACTCTGCTTCCAAGTACTCTTGCAAAGCACACCACAAGCTCAGCCCATGTTCTCCCCCCACTAGCTTCAGTTCACATGACCACACTTGCATGTCAGTGACAAGAGAGAACACACACCATACAGCATTCTAGCAGCTGACTGGGCCGGGGAAGTACAAATTTCATTTCACGGAACATAATAAAAGTATACGCATTGTTCAATGAATCCACTGTAAAACATTAACCCACTCAATAAAAAAATAAATAAGCAAATAAATTATTTTATTTTAAATTTATTTTCATATTCTCAATTTCCTTTTATTACTAAGATAATGTTTCTTCACTGACTGCAAATTATAGGGTTCTTGCCTTATTAAGAGCTGAATGAGGATGGCTGTGGTTTAGCCTTGTCTCTCTCCTTTACTTCTCTTTCATGTTGTCTCCCAGGCTGTGTTTGTTTGTTTGTTTGTTTGGGGGGAGGAATCCTGGGTTTGAGAATGAGGCACATTAGTGAATCAGACATGGAATTCCAAAAGGATGGGTATGATGAGTTAGGTTGAAAGTAACTCCAGAAACATATGTGCTCTGGAAACAGGAAGACAGCATTGGGAATCGTACAGTCACCTCTAGGGACTCAAATCCTTGCTCCCTTCCCAGTGCCCATACCCCTCTTACAATAAAAAGTAGTTGAAACTCATGAACATAATGGCATAAATAATTGTGATAGATAAAAAGATTTGAGGACTCTCAACCCCTTACTTGATTTCCCAAAAATCCAACTTCTAGCTCTCTCGCCCTCCCCCACAGACACCTGTATAAAAAGCTATCACTCCTTAGGGACAGGGAAGGGGGAGTGGTGGTGGAGAGAATTGATTTGAGTCAATAAACATTTATTTACTGAAATTTACATGTAGATCATACAATAAAGCAGATTTCCCTTCATGCGAAAGCTGTGTGACAGATTTTGGCATCAGGCAGCAGATCCTCTGTTTAACTTAGCAACATTCTGCATTTATAATAGTCTGTTTGTTTTCATCATTCTTGATTTTATGTGGAGTTTCTCACATGCTTGTCATGCACTCTACCAATGAGCCACCCCTTCAGCTCAGAATATTCCCAAAAGAAAGAAGGAAGAAGGGCAGAAGGGAGAGGGGGAAAGAAGGAAGGAAGGAAGGAAGGAAGGAAGGAAGGAAGGAAGGAAGGAAGGGAGGATGGAAGGAAGGAAAGAAGCTTAAAGACTGTGATGAGATGCTTAGCTATAAAGAGCTTGCTATCATTGTCTAAACCAAGTTATAGAGTACATGGCCTGGGAATTGTCTCATTGTTTTAGAATGCAGGATTTGAATACTTGAAGTTCCAAAGGCCCCGGGTTCGATCACCTGCTCGCTCTCTCTTTCTCTCTTATTTTCTCTGCCTCTCTCTCTGTATGTGATTCTCTCTAATAAAAACAAATTAAGTTCATATTTTTTAAAAGATATAAACTATTTCCACCACCCCAGAAATTCCCTTTATGACCCTTTTCAGCTAGTGCTGAAAGGCCTATATGACAGAATGTATAACTGAAAGTACGTGTATTGACAATGATGTATTGATATCAGATAAAATAATACCATTGAGATGCTAAAATATGTGTTTATGATGTCATAAAGGCTCAAACTGTCATAATAAAATATAGTCTGGATGATTTAAGTGATATTTCTCATAGCTATAAAGACTGGGCGCCATCAAGAAAAGGGTACCAGCATGGTCAAGTTCTGATGAGGCCTTGCTTCCAGGTTTGCATATTGTGTCCTCCTCACAGGGTAAAGAGACAGAGTTTTGCTTTCTCCCTCCTTGTATAAGGAAACAAAACCCACCTTGGGAATTCATCCTCATGACATCATCTAAACCTCCAATTATGATTACATTGGAAATTATGATTAGAAGTAACTTTTTAAATTATTTTTTTAGGAAAGGATTAATTAAAACCATAGGGTAGGAGGGGTACAACTCCACACAATTCCCACCACCCAATCTCCATATCCCACCCCCTCCCCTGATAGCTTTCCCACTCTCTATCCCTCTGGGAGCATGGACCCAGGGTCATTGTGGGTTGTAGAAGGTGGAAGGTCTGACTTCTGTAATTGCTTCCCCACAGACATGGGCAATGACTGGTCGGTCTATACTCCCAGTCTGCCTCTCTCTTTCCTTAGTAGGGTGGATCTCTGGGGAAACGGAGCTCCAGGACACATTGGTGGGGTCTTCAGTCCAGGGAAGCCTGGCTGGCATCCTGATGACATCTGGAACCTGGTGACTGAAAAGAGAGCCAAACAAATTGTTGAGCAATCATGGACCCAAAACTTGGAATACTGGAGAGGAAATGTTAGGGGGATACTCACTGCATACTCTAGTATACTTCTGCTTTGAGGCATATATTTTGCAGTAGTTTCTGGATACGTCTGAACATATGCTCTCTCTCACAGAACCTGGTCTATATCTAGGTTTTGAGACTTTGTTAGAAAGTGAACCACCTGAGATGGAATTAGAGTATACTATGAAAGGAAAGGTCTCACCCAAGTAATGAAGCTGAAGGATTGTCATTCCACACATGAAGTCTCTAGACACAGTCTGAAGTGAAGCATGTTGAGGTGGCAATCGTGTTGATTAGGTTATGATCGGCAGATGCAATATTATTTGATATGGATTGGGAGAGGCATATGGGAAAGTGGGCCCTATCCAAGGGTTCCAGGACTGGGGGAAATAGAGGCTCTATAGTGGAGATGTGAGGTTCCTGCTGTCTTAGGGTTCAAAAAGACAATCGATAGTTAATGTTATCATCACATTATTTGGTAATTAGGTTAACTTTGAAAAGTCCTTTTGATAGGGTTTGCTGTACAGTACCCAGTATCTTGTATATAGCTGTGCTATTGGTTGCTTCTGATCTACTTGGTCTAGGCTTTTGAGAGAGTCCGCATATCAAATACACAGCCTATATATTAAAAAGTTTCAGTTTGTGTTTTGAAAAACTTTGAGACATACAATTGATTTCCCCCCCCTCATATTAATTAACTAGTGGTTTATATGACTACATTTTACTAGGAGTGTACATAAACACTATTCCCACCACCAAAAGACTGTGACCCAACCCTCCCACCCACTCCCACCCCCCACTGGCCCAGGAAGCTGTATGTCTACCCCTCACCACAGGGTTTTTACTTTGGTGCTCTACTTACAATATGATCAGGTCCTGCTTTTAGTTTCCCTTTCAGATCTTCTTCCTCAACTTCTGTTGATGAGTGGGACCATCCCATACTCATCTTTATCTTTCTGACTTAGCTCACTTAACATAATTCCTTCTAGCTCTGTCCCAGATGGGTCAGAGAAGGTAGGTTCATTGTTCTTGATGGCTGCATAGTATTCCATTGTGTATATATACCACAGCTTTCTCAGCCACTCATCTGTTGTTGGGCACCTGGATTGCTTCCAGGTTTTAGCTATTATGAATTGTGCTGCTATGAACATAGGAGTACACACCTCTTTTTGGTTGGGTGTTATGGAGTCCTTGGGGTATAACCCCAGGAGAGGAATGTCTGGATCATATGGAAGGTCCATGTCTAGCCTTCTGAGAGTTTTCCAGACAGCTCTCCACAGAGGCTGTACCAATTTACATTCCCACCAGCAATGTAAAAGGGTTCCTCTGTCCCCACAACCTCTCCAGCATTTGTTGCTGCTGTCCTTTTTGATGTATGCCATTCTTACAGGAGTGAGGTGGTATCTTAGTGTTGTCTTAATTTGCATTTCTCTGAAAATCAGTGACCTAGAGCAGTTTTTCATATGTTTGTTAGCCCTTTGGATCTCCTCTGTGGTGAATTTTTTGTTCATTTCCTCTGCCCATTTTTGGATGGTGTCATTTGCTTTTTTGCGGCTAAGTTTGCTGAGCTCTTTATATATTTTGGTGATTAGTTTCTTGTCTGATGTATGGCATGTGAAGATATTCTCCCATTCTGTGAGGGGTCTCTCTGTTTGTTTAATAGTTTCTTTGGATGTGCAGAAGCTTTTCAATTTGATGTAGTCCCATTGGTTTGTTTCTGCTTTAGTCTTCCTTGCAATTGGGTTTGATTCATCAAAGATGTCCTTGAGGTGTAGGTGGAAAACTGTTTTACCAAAGTTTTCCTCTAAGTATTTGATTGTTTCTGGTCTGACATCTAGGTCTTTGATCCATTTGGAGTTGATTTTTGTTTCTGGTGAGATAAAGTGGTTCAATTTCATTCTTCTGCATGTTACAACCCACTTTTCCCAGCACCATTTATTGAAGAGAGCCTTCTTTTTCCATTTACTCCTTTGGGCCCCCTTATAAAAGATTAGATGCCTATAGGTGTTGGGATTTATTTCTGGGCTTTCAATTCTGTTCCACTGGTCTGTGTGCCTATTTTTGTTCCAGTACCATGCTGTTTTGATGATGATGGCTTTATAATATAGTTTAAGGTATGGGAGTGTGATGCCTCCATTTCTGTTTATTTTCCTCAAGATGGTTTTGGAAATTCTAGGTATTTTCAGGTTCCAGATAAATGATTGTAGTAAATGATTGTAGTTTGTTCTATTCTCTTAAAGAAGCTTGGTGGAACTTTGATGGATATTGCATTAAATTTGTATATGGCTCTAGGGGGGAATATTCATTTTGATGATATTTATTCTTCCAATCCATGAGCATGGGATATCTTTCCATTTCTTGGTATCAGTTTCTATTTCCTTGGGTAGCAACTCATAGTTCTCTGTATACAAGTCTTTCACTTCTTTGGACAACTTTATTCCTAGGTATTTGATAGATTTTGCTGAAACAGTAAATGGGAGTGATTTTTGGATGTCATCTTCAGATTTAGTGTTTGCATAAAGAAATGCCACTGATTTTTGTACATTGATTTTGTAGCCTGATACCTTGCTATATTGCTTAATAACTTCCACTAGTTTTCTGCTGGATTCTTTATGTTCTTCTATGTCTACTATCATATCATCTGCAAATAGTGAGAGCTTGACTTCTTCCCTTCCAATCTGTATTCCTTTGATTTCTTTCTCTTGCTTGATTGCTATGGATAGAACTTCCAATGCTATGTTGAAGAGTAATGGTGACAGTGGACAGCCCTGTCTAGTCCCTGATCTGAGGGGGAATGCTTTCAGCTTCTGTCCATTGAGTATGATGTTGACTGTAGGTTTGCTATATATAGACTCCACTATCTTGAGGTATTTCCCATCTATTCCCATTTTTTTTGTATAGTTTTGAGCATGAATGGGTGTTGGATTTTGTCAAAGGCTTTCTCTGCATCTATTGAGATAATCATGTGATTTTTGGCTTTCCTTTTATTGATGTAGTGAATGACATTGATTGACTTACGGATGTTGTACCAGCCTTGCATTCCTGGGATGAATCCCCCTTGGTCATGACGAACAATCTTTTTGATATGTTGCTATATCCGGTTGGCCAAGATATTTTTTAATATTTTGGCATCTATGTTCATCAGAGATATTGGTCTGTAGTTTTCCCTTTTTTGTTCTGTCCCTATCATCTTTTGGTATCAGGGTGATGTTGGCTTCATAGAAGGTGGAAGGGAGTATTCCTCTTTCTTCAATATTATGGAATAGCTTAAGAAGTATGGGTATTAACTGTTTCCTGAAAGTTTTGTAGAATTCGTTTGTGAAGCCATCTAGTCCAGGACTTTTGTTGTTGGTGAGATTCTTAATAACGGTTTCAATTTCTTTGTCTGTGATTGCTGCATTTAGATTTTGTAGTTCTTCTTGGTTCAGTTTTGGAAGGGCATATGTTTCTAGGAATTGTTCCATTTCTTCCAGATTCTCTAGCTTGGTGGCATATAGTTCTTTATAGAAGTTTTGCAGGATTCTCTGGATTTCTGTGGTGTCAGTTGTGATATCTCCTCCATTGTTTACAATTCTATTAATTTGAGTCTTCTCTCTTTTTTGTTTGGTGAGTCTGGCTCGGGGTTTGTCAATTTTGTTTAATCTTTCAAAGAACCAACATTTGGCTTCATTTATCTTTTGTATGGTTCTTTTATTTTCGATGTGGTTTTTTTCTGCTCTAATTTTAGTGATTTCTGTCCTTCTGGTTGCTTTTGTTCCTCTTCCTTTAAGTCCTTGAGGTGTGCAATAAGGTTGTTCATTTGAGCTCCTTCTTGGTGTTTAATATGTGATTGTATGGCTATAAGTTTCCCACTCAGTACTGCTTTAGCTGTGTCCCAAATATTTTGATAGGTTGTGTCTTCATTTTCATTTGTTTCCAGGAACATTTGAATTTCCTGCTTGAGTGAGTCTCTGACCCAGTGGTTCTTTAGGAGTATGTTGTTTAGTTTCTAAATTCTGTGACTTTTAATAATTTTCTGTTTGTTGTTAAATGTTAGTTTTACTCCACTATGGTCTGAGAAGATACTTGGGATGATTTCGCTGTTCTTGAATTTATTGATGCTGTCTTTGTGGCCTAACATGTGGTCTATCCTTGTGTATGTGTTATGTGGATTTGAAAAGAAGGTGTATTCCAGTTTTTTGGGGTTAAGTACTCTGAAAATGTCCAGGAGGTCTAGTCTGTCAATCTCTTTATTCAATTCTCTTGTATCTTTATTGGTTCTCTGCTTTGTTGATCTGTCTAAGTGTGAGAGTGGGGTATTAAAGTCTCCCACTATTATTGTATTACTATTGATTTATTATTGAAATTCTTTCAGTAAGTGCTTGACGTATTTAGATGGTCCCTCATTGGTTGCATAGATGTTAATAATTGTTAAGTCTTCTTGGCTGATTGATCCTTTAATCATTATTTAATGTCCTTGCCTATCTTTTATTACTTTATTTAATTTAAAATCTATTGTGTCTGAGATGAGAATGGCTGTTCCAGAAGTAACTTTTAGGGAATACAAATACTCTGTAACACCTGACTGATAGCAATTTGACTATATCCTCAGATTCTTCATTTTAAGTTGAGAAAAATTAGTTTATTTCAATGTCCATCCGATACTTTAGGGAATAGATGAATGTGGACAAAACATTAGGAAGTGTCAGACAAGAAGCAGAATATTTATATGAGAAATATCTAATTTTGATTTTTATCCTCATTTAGGAAAAAAGGAAATAAAAAGCCTAAGTAATTGAAGATTTGGTGACATCCTGATGCTTGGTTAATGAAAAGTCCAGAATCCCTAAAATCTTGGATAAGTGTTTTTTCTGCAGTGGAATAGCATTTCTTTTGGTGACCAGCAATGGATGGCCAGAAGTAAGTGACTTGATTTCTGCTACCCACTTTTTAGGGTATACTTTGCTTGTCATATCCACCTGGAAAACCTTAAACATTTACTCTAATTTTTTTTGCTTTATTTTATTAAAAATTTTAAAGTTATATTAAAATGATGACTACCAGAGTGTGTCAAGATCATAATGAAGGAGGATAACAAGGAAAACTCCGTCAATAGAAGATATGAAGGAAAGAAGTGAGAAATTCTCACTTTGGTATTCTTCTATACAGATATTGTTGATGCACTTATGCATTTAAAAATTATTTTACATGGGGGGTTATTCTAAATATGCTAAAACTGACATCATCTCTAGCTGAATCTCCTAAATAATGTTTCTTTGGGTTGTTTAAAAGGTATCCTTTTCATGAAATTTGCTATACTTTTTATTAAACCACTTTGAGTAAATAGCCAAGAAATTCTGATTCAGAAAGGCAATAAGAGGTTCTATATAGAATATGGTTTGTATATGATGAGTTTCAAAAGGATCTGTAAGAAAAGGTAATAAGAGTTAGTGGGTAGAATTATTAGGGCTCAGAATAAGGAAACCCACATTTCAGCATATACTATTGTTACGTATTCATGTTGTGGTGTTTGTGAATTATTAATTTAAACATATTTTAACACAAAACTTATTATTTAAGTAAAAATTAAACCCATTTGTTCCTTTAGAAGTTACGTAGTGGTATCACAGTAAACTGACTTGCTCCATCCAGGAGGATGATGCCTTGAAATATCTTGGTGAATATTTTAGAGCCATCTTGTCAGTCCAGTTTAGGAAAGCCCTGGACTCTCCAGGAACTAGCAGATTTTTTGTTGTTGCTTTTGTGATTTGTTTGCACTGTTGTCTGTTTACTAATGCCTTGATGGTGTGCCCCTGAAGAGAAGGTAGCACCTTATTCACTGGAAAACTGCTGACTGGAGAAACAGGAAGCCCTTTGGATACACAGGAGTCTCAGGACCTGGCAGTGGCATGCCGAGTTAAGTACACATAGTACAAAATGCAAGAACCCATCTAAAGATCCTGGTTCGAGCACCATAGCTGCCCACCAGCAGGGGGTGGGGGGCTCAATGCACAAGTGGTGAAGCAGGTTTGCAGGTGTCTATCTTTCTTTCCCTCTCTCTAATTCCCCTCTTTTCTCAATTTCTCTCAGTCTTATCTAATAAAAATGGGGAAAAAATGGACTCTAGGAGTAGTGGGTTTAAAGTGCCAGCCAGCAATGACCCTGGAGGCAAAAAAAAAAAAATCAAGACAGGGGTCTTTAAAGTCTCTGTGTATAGAAAAACTTCCATGTGGCTACTTATTTTAAAGAATAAAGCAGATCCCAGACTAATATTTTGGGGGTAAAAAAAAAAGCACATTTTTTTTCAAGAAAACTGACTTTATGCTTCTCTCATTTTTTCCCTCTATGTCTATACGAATGTAAGAATTGCATCCACATTTCCAACTACAAAGTCAGCATGATCAGCAAAAGGGGGGAAATGTCTACTTATCAAGACTTGTCTTTACTATGACTTTTGCAAACACAGAGCTTTTAATAAGCCCTCCACATGTATTTCTTTTTTATTTATGTATTTATTTATAAAAAGGAAACATTGACAAAACCAGAGGATAAAAGGTGTACAACTCCACACAGTTCCCATCACCACAACTCCATATCCCATCCCATCCCCTGATAGCTTTCCTATTCTTTAGCCCTCTGGGAGCATATATTTCTTTTCTTTTTTTTAATTATTATAACTTTTTAAAAAATTTTATTTATTTTCCCTTTTGTTGCCCTTGTTTTTATTGTTGTTGTAGTTATTATTGTTGTCATTGTTGTTAGATAGGACAGAGAAATGGAGAGAGGAGGGGAAGACAGAGAGGGGGAGAGAAAGACAGACACCTGCAGACTTGCTTCACCGCCTGTGAAGCGACTCCCCTGTGAAGCGACAGGTGGGGAGCTGGGGGCTCAAACCAGGATCCTTAAGCCGGTCCTTGCACTTTGCACCACATGCGCTTAACCCACTGTGCTACCACCCAACTCCTGGGAGCATATATTTCATTTCCTTCAGAGGAGACACTACCTCATGGCCTCCATACACCTTGGCTGGGAGCAGAGGCTTGTTATGTGTAACCTGCTCAGAATGGTGTCTGGGAACCTAGCTTGCTTTTGCTATATAGTAATAAAGAAAGATGTGGTATGCATAACTTCTTTGTTCTAAAACAACAAAGTTGCATGATTTTTCCATTAAGGAGAAGAGGCAAGCTACCTGAGCAAAAGTCACTATCTGATATGGAAGAATGCTGTTCTAGATTCCTTTGAAGCTCTGAGAATTGGCACTTGTAGAATATAAAATAATATCAAATATTTTCTTTGTACCTTATTTTGGAATCTCCAAACAATAAATACTTTTTTTTAACTGGAACAAACATGGAATTTAGAGATCAGCATATAGTCATTTGGGACACTGGGCTTTTGTTAAGTCTTGGGTGGAGTAGGTTAAGGGAGTCCAGAAATAACTTGCCAAGCTAGGTGATAAATCAGCCATTTTGTTCTCCCTTTTTTTTTATTTGATAGGACAGAAAGAAATTGAGAGGGGATGGGAGATAGAGAGGGAGAGAGAAAGATATACACCTACAGACTTGCTCTACCACTCATGAAGAGTCTCCACTGCAGATGGGGAGTGGGGGCTCAAAGCCTTGTATGTAGTTCTATGTGTGCTTAACCACATAGAACCTTGTATATAGTTCAGGTGTGCCACCACCCAGCTCCCTTATTGCCTCTTTTTAATGTGATTTCTATCATCTGCTCCCTGTCTTTTCTTGAGCAGTAATGTTTAAAAAAAATAATAGAATCTCAATTTGAAAAGAGAAACTTTACCCAGAGAATTTGCTGGTATCATGTGTTCTGTTTTTGCAACAGTGTGAAATTTATCTTTCTGAGAAAGGTACATGCAGCTCTTCTTGTGCCTTTCTTCCAATAAAAGGAGATAACACTTACAATTTACTAATCTCATTTGTTTCCCCAAAGAGGGAAAAATCACTAATTTTATAGTAAGCACTCCATATTTCATGGCATATAATGTCATTGACTGTAAAAATAACCATTATATAATAGATTGCTAAGTAAACAAAGGCTATCAGTTAATTCTAACATTATTCTCTCACTTAGAATTGTGTCTTCTTGTTGAAACAGCTATTTCAGATTTATTTACACATAGATTATTATGATTTAGCACTCTTGAGTACTCCTTAAAAAGGCTAATTACATTAGTTAAGGTATTCCTAAAAACTCCTTTACATTTATGTGTCTCTTCCAAAAACTTTCCTACTCAAAGCAGCAGATAGTGTTAGGAATTATGGTGACATCACATTATTTTAAAAACCAACTTCAATTTCTTTCCAAAACACAAGTCCCAACTCTACTACCATGATCAATAACTGTTCTTGGACTGTATCCTGGCTGACAGGGATTGGGAAATGTCTCTCTTTCCCCTTCAAAGATATAAAATATACAGGGTATTTGACTATAAATTGAAATTTGCCAAGGGTCTGTCAAAGTACTATGCAACTCTGAGATGGCAATGTAATGACCTTTAACATTTATGTACCATGCTACCCCAGTTCACCTGCAAGATTTATTTATCCATCCATCCATCCATCCATCCATTCATGCATCTATCTGTGCACCCAGTCATCCAAAACAATGTCAAAGTCCCATTCTCTCCAAGGGATATTACAAGATGCTGAAAGTACAAAGATTGTGAATGTAAGGTGCTGGCCTTTATAAAATTTGCAATGAAATTGTGAAATAGTGGTAAACCCACTGGTGACCACGTTATTTGATGAGTGAAACAATGGAGATCTGTAACAGATGCTTGTTACAAAGAAAGTAATAAGTATCTTTGTTTTGGAAAGTTGAAGAGAATGGTGACTTAAAGTTGGTGTTGAGGTGGAAGAAAAGAAATTGCCATTTGTAAGGAGAGCTCTCAGATTTATTAGACAACTACATGGTTGGGTTTTTTAAATTTTTTTTTATATTTATTTTCCCTTTTGTTGCCCATGTTGTTTTTTATTGTTATTGTAGTTATTGTTGTTGTTGTTATTGATGTCATTGTTAGATAGGACAGAGAGAAATGGAGAGAGGAGGAGAAGACAGAGAAAGAGAAAGAAAGATAGACACCTGCAGACCTGCTTCACCGTTTGTGAAGCGACTCCCCTACAGGTGGGGAGCCAGGGGCTTGAACTGGGATCCTTACCCAGTCCTTGTGCTTTGCGCCATGTGCTCTTAACTTACTGCACTATTGCCTGACTCCCAACATGGTTGTTTTTAAGACTTATTTATTAGTGAGAGAGAAAACCAGAGCATCAGTCGAGCATATTTGGTGCTGGGAATTGAAATTGGGACTTCATGCATGCAGGTCCAACATCTGTCCTCTACAAAATCTCCTGTACTACATCTGCATCATTTTCTTTCTTCTGCTTTCTTTCTTTTGCCTCCAGGGTTTTTGCTGGGGCTCGGTGCCTGCACAAAGAACCCACTGCTCCTGGAGGTCATTTCTTCCATTTTTGTTGTTGTTGGATAGGACAGAGAGAAATTGAGAGGAGAATATAGAGAGGGGGAGAGAAAGATAGACTCTTGCAGACCTGCTTTACTGCTTGTAAAGTGACCCCCCACACACACACAGGTGGGGATTTTAGGGCGCAAAGTGGGATCCTTGCACCGGTCCTTGTGCTTCACATCATATGTGTTTAACTCTGTGCACCACTGCCCAGCCCTTCTCTTTTTTTCTTTTTCTTTCTTTTTTTTTTTTTTTATCACTGGGGACTTTATCGCTCTGGGTTGACTTTTTCAGGTAAAGAGAGACAGAAGGAGCAAAGGAAAGATATTACAAAACTGAAAGTTTGCTTCAGTGTGTCTTGCTCAAACCTGGGTATGCACACATAGTAAAACAAGCACACTTTCCGACTGAACTATCTTGCTGGCCCTATAACTACATGACTTTTACTTATGCATCTGTTTGTTATTGTATAGAGACAGAGAAATCCAAAGGGAAAACAGATAGGGAAGTAGAGAGGGGAAGGAGAGAGAGAGAGAGTGAAAGAAACCTGTAGCACTGCTTCACTACTCTTTACTGCAGAAGCCTTTTCCACACCAGTGGGAAGTGGGGCTTGAACCTAGGTCCCTGTATATTGTAACATGAGCACTCAACCAAGTGTGCCACCATCCAGCCCCCTACTTTATTAAAAAAAAAAAAAAAACTTGTTTCTTGCTTATTCAGCATTGGCACTGCTGGGTGGGTATGTTTTGAATTGATTTTCCAATGTGGCAGAGGCTTATGGGTATTGACATAAGCTGAAATGTATTTAAACCTCTTGGCCTTGGGCCATATTGCAGTCTTCCCTAGACATACAATTAAAAAGTATTTTCTAAGGTATTTAGCCATTTAGAAGCTTAACAGCTACCTGCTGCCTGATACTATAATAAGCCAAAATCTGTAAGACCATTTTTTTTTTTTTTTGCATGAAGGGAAATTACCTTATTGTTGTTCAAAGCCACAGTCAGAGCCTGGAGTGTATTAAATCAAATCAACTGCTAATCTCTCCAAAGACTTAACTTTTTAGAGATGGAAGTGGCGACAGAATAAAAAACCAGAAACTGGCTCTAAGGGTATGTGGGAATGGGTGCAAGATCCCTAGACTGATCTACCTCCCTGGCTATGGCTTCATAAACTTTTCTAGAACAAACTGAATGATCTATCTTAACTATTCCTTACTATTTCAAATGTCAAAAACAATGGGAGTGAAAGAAATTGAGTCTCTGAGGCTGCTCTTTGGCTTCTACATTCAGCATTTGAGTCCTTGAGCCTGATCTTTTTTTTTCCCCCTTGATTCAGCTTTATCATTATTAACTGTTTAAGTTAACCCTATTTGTCATTCTCAAGTCATCTGCTATTTCTGTATTCTTTAAGATATTTAGCACAGTGGTAGAAAAGGTGGGAAAGTGAATTTGACTCCTTAAACTCAAACGTAAACCTCCGTAATAGCTTTAATGCATAATCAGTGGTTGGTACTCAATCAGTGATATAAACAAATTCAGGTGGTTTTTTCATCCACAGAGCCCAGTACTTTTCACATTTTATAATCAACTTGTCTAAGGATCTTTTCTACCTTTTCCTAGCAGCTGAGAGTAACCATTTAGTTTATGCTAATTTGGTTTCTGCATGAGGCTGCAACATTTCCAAACAAAGCCAAAGACTATCAGAAATTATTTTCATTCACTAGAACTCAAGATAAACAATGTATCTTCATCAGCCTTTTGACAGCAATTGTTTATTTGGAAGAACATTTTCTAGGGCAATGTGGCATGAAAATAAAATCACGACAATCAGAAACTTTTACACACTAAAGAGGAGAAGACAGTGCAGAGCTGGAAGGAGGCAAGGAGCTATTGCAGTTTTGAAAACAACTCCTAAAATACACTTGTAAAATGTCCAAAAGACATTAGGACATCAGGCTAAAGGATAACAGATTTATCTTAACAGACTTTTAGGGGCACAATGCAAAATTATTTTCTATGATGAGTGCTTCTTATATGAAAGAGGTTTCCTTTGGATTCAAAGTTATGTAATAACTGGGAGCATTTTTAAAAGGAAAGAGAAAAAAGAAGCAATTTATTCTGTAGCAATATCTGCAGAGGATTCCCAAAAGTTCCTCTAACTTAAAATCATGAGTTAATATTTTTGAAGGTAGAAAGATTTCATCTAGTGGTATGAGTTGTTTTATGAATGCAAACTTGTTTGACAACATTTTTTTTGTTTTTTATTTAAGAAAGGATTAATTAACAAAACCATAGGGTAGGAGGGGTACAATTCCACACAATTCCCACCACCCAATCTCCATATCCCACTCCCTCCCCTGATAGCTTTCCCATTCTCTGTCCCTCTGGGAGCATGGACTCAGGGTCATTGTGAGTTGCAGAAGGTAGAAGGTCTGGCTTTTGTAATTGCTTCCCCGCTGAACATGGGCGTTGACTGGTCGGTCCATACTCCCAGTCTGCCTCTCTCTTTCCCTAGTGGGGTGGGTCTCTGGGGAAGCAGAGCTCCAGGACACATTGGTGGGGTCTTCAGTGTAGAGAAGCCTGGCCGGCATCCTGATGGCATCTGGAACCTGGTGACTGAAAAGAGAGTTAACATACGAAGCCAAACAAATTGTTGAGCAATCATGGGCCCAAAGCTTGGAATAGTGGAGAGGAAGTGTTAGGGGGGTACTCACTGCAAACTCTAGTGTACTTCTGCTTTCAGGTATATATTTTGCAGTAGTTTACGGATATGTGTGAACATATGCTCTCTCTCATAGAAACTGGTGTATATCTAGGTTTTGGGACTTTGTTAGAAAGTGAACCACCTGAGATGGAATTAGAGTATACTATGAAAGGAAAGGTCTCACCCGAGTAATGAAGCTGAAGGATTGTCATTCCACACCTGAAGTCTCAAGGCTGGTTCAACATCTGTAAGTCAATCAATGTCATTCACCACATCAATAAAAGCAAAGCCAAAAACCACATGATTATCTCAATAGATGCAGAGAAAGCCTTTGACAAAATCCAACACCCATTCATGCTCAAAACTCTACAAAAAATGAGAATAGATGGGAAATTCCTCAAGATAGTGGAGTCTATATATAGCAAACCTACAGCCAACATCATACTCAATGGACAGAAGCTGAAAGCATTCCCCCTCAGATCGGGGACATTTTTTAAAATTAAAAATAGTTGAAGTCTACCAAGAAATCACTTCATTATTTGACTAGGTGATAATAAATAACTCCAGTGTGAATGGTGTACTTTTGACCTGTTGAGTCCAAGTTAATTATAAAAGAACAGCTCTGTGGAGTCTCTGAACATATAACTGGTTAATCTACTGTGTGGTCTTGAATAAATCAGTTTAATGTTCTAGGCCCTAGATTCCTCATTTCTATTTGGAGGTCTATCTTTGTTTTATTTCTTTTTCCTTTCACCATATGTTTTTTAATTATTTATTTCCTTTTGTTGCCCTTATTGTTTTATTTTAGTAGTTATTATTGTTATTGTTGGATAGGACAGAGAGAAATGGAGAGAGGAGGGGAAGACAGAGAGGGGGAGAGAAAGATAGATACCTACAGACCTGCTTCACCACCTGTGAAATGACCCTCCCTTCAGGTGGGGAGCCAGGGGTTCGAACTGGGATCCTTATGCCGGTCCTTGTGCTTTGCACCACGTGTGCTTAACCTGCTGCACTACTGCCCGACTCCCCACCATATGTTTTATTTGATGAAGAAGTCTGTATTTTATAATATAGCTAATCTATTCAAAATATTGTTTCTTATTTCCATTTCTCTTATTTGTTTGGCTCTTATTTGTAGTAACAACAAAATGCAGATTAAATGCTTCATAAATATGAAATAACTTCAGCAGGAGCTCATTTCCTAACACTGTGTGTGTGTGTGTGTGTTCATAACGTTTTAGCATTTGGTAAATTCTCCTAACATGACATTTGTACTATGCAGTATATTGCTATGTACCATAAGAAATTCTGTGATTTTTATCAGATGATGTTGTGCTAACAAGAAAGTAATATAAACGTTGGTTCTCACACTAGCTAGATATACAGTTCTGAACATGAATTCTTAAAAATATATTTTCTATGTTTATCACTCTTGTGGAAACACCTTTATATAGTATGCAGTTCTAGTCTCCACAATGTGATAATCATCTCCTGAAGGGTTCTCTATGATCCCCAAACTTGTGATATACCTGATAATAATTATTTTATGCTACCATGTTGAGGGGAGTAATTTGATGTGTGCTTAACCAGGTGCACCACTACTGGGTCTCTGAGGAGAGTCATTTGTTATACAGCAGAAAACAAGTAATACATAAGTGGGAAGGAAATGTAGTGTGTATCAACTTGGAGGGGCACTTAGTCATATGTGGCAAAGAAAATAATGTTCTTTATTTGCCGTAACTCAGTCTCTAGTTTCAACTGCATTATATCTGATTATAGAGAAAAAATAATTTTAATCCATTCTGGGATTCTTCAGTAACTTCAGATTATAACTTGGTTACTTTGGGATTGTTTCTCACTCTTCCTAGAGGTAGCATCTATAATGGGGGTTTAGTGGCTGTCCTAGTGTCATGGTTGTAGGAGTATGCATGGTGTTTGCATGTCATCAGTGGCATACAGTACTAATGAAAAACAAGTGGCTATCAGTGTGTTACCAGTAAGAAATATAAAGGTGAACATTTCCATATTCTCTCTAGGTCAACTGCTACTCACTATTTTATCAGCTTCTATGTTTCATTAAAATCCAAGGGAATTTTACAGTATGCATAACAATAAAGTTTCACTTAAAATTCTGACTTCTTGTGGAGTTAGAAGACTAAATGCTAATTTAAATATGTGGACTCCTTTGAAAATCCTTAGTCATGGAGTAGTTTTATTAACAACCCAAATCTGTTCTTAAAAGGGTAGAAAGTAAAAGATTTATCTTTAATACTAGTTGGTTCTTTTTTTTTTTTTTGCCTTCAGGGTTATCACTGGGTTTCAGTGCCTGCACTATGAATCCACTGCTCCTGGAGGCCACCTTTTTCCCATTGTTGTTGTTGTTGTTGTTGTTGGATAGGACAGAGAAAAATTGAGAGAGGAGAGGAAGACAGGCGGGGGAGAGAAAGATAGACACCTATAGATCTGCTTCACCACTTGTGAAGCGACCCCCCTGCAGGTGGGGAGCCAGGGGCTCAAACCAGGATCCTTGAGCCAGTCCTTGCAGTTCACTCTATGTGCGCTTAACCCAGTATGCTACTGCCTGCCCATTTAACTAGTTGATTCTTTAAGGTGAATAATCATTTCGAGAGTTTTATGGTAGATGTCTGAATTTCACTTCAATATTTTAATATCATTATTATTTGATTTTTAGTTGAAAATCTCTGAGATAACTCATCATTTTTCCATAGAGTTAGATAGAGGTGAGTGTGCTGGGTAAATAACAAATAAAAACATAGCAATGATGTAAATGTAGCTTATTAGAATCCAGGACTGGAGTTACCAAATAGTGGATAATACTTAAATATATTACATTACAATACTCTTTAAAAATAGACTACAATGTGCCATGTCCCTTCAGATAGCACTACAGAAATGACCAGAATTATCATTTGCATTACATTTCACTTAAGGGCTTTCCTTTTGTTTCTTTTTTTTCAGAGAATTTATTTATTCATGAAAAAGATAGGAGGAGAGGAAGAAGTAGACACTGACATCATACTGATACATGTGCTGCCAGGGATCGAACTCAGGACCTCATGGTTGAGAACCCAACGCTTTGTCCACTGCATCACCTCCCAGGCCACTTTCCTTTTGTTTCTTAGCCCTTATTTCATTACTAGTATTTGAATAACCTTCATTAGGCTCAGTGTTCAGTGATAACTGTGGATTTAGGCTATTTCAGCAACAGCTTATGTCATATCCCTGCTTCCTTTCTATTTTTATCATGGCAAGAACAATTTACCTGTTGGGCTCTATAATTCTCATGTAAACTTAATGATAAAATGTTATATTGGAAAAATACTAATATGATAAATTATCTCCTCTTTTAAAATATAAAATTTCATAGCCCATTTATTCCTTTGATTCCTCTTGCAATTTCTTTTTATTATTATTTTTATTTATAAAAAGGAAACACTGACAAAAACATAGTGTAAGAGGGGTACAACTCCACACAATTCCCACCACCAGAACTCCGTATCCCTTACCCTCCCCTGATAGTGCTCCTATTCTTTATCCCTTTGGGAGTATGGAGCCAGGGTCATTATGGGATACAGAAGGTGGAAGGTCTGGCTTCTATAACTGCTTCCTCGCTGAACATGGGTATTGACAGGTCGATCCATACTCCCAGCCTGTCTCGCTCTTTCCCTAGTGGGGAAAGGCTCTGGGGAAGCAGGGCTCCAGGACACATTGGTAGGGTCATCTGCCCAGGAAAATCTGGTTGGCATCATGTTAGCATCTGGAACCTGGTGACTGAAAAAGAGTTAACATATAGAACCAAATTGTTGACTATCATGAACCTAAAGGCTGGAATAGTTCAGATGATGAGTCGGGGGGGTCTCCATTTTTTAGGTAGTTAGTAGTCCTATTTTAGTCATATTCCAAAGATCCCATGACTACGCTAGGTTTTTTTTTTTCTGAGCCTGACATATAACATGTAAGAGGATTCAAGTTATTGTCTGGAGAGACGATATCATGGCTGGAAAAAGGACCAGAAAGCTGGATCAGGGAAAAGAGTAGCTCCCAAATATCGGAAGAGTATATAAATATTGTTGACTGTAAACTCCATCAATTTGATGTGACCTGGGGCCCATATTCAGCTTAGGAGCCTATGTGACCTCTGCATCCCTGCAGATCTGAGCTATTTCTTAATTACAGGGTCATCATTACTTGTAAAAAACAATCTTGAGTCCTCAAACTATTATCACACAATGGATGTACATTTATTTTTCTACCATACATATTTTCTTTTCTTCCTAGCTCTTTATCTATTTTGAGTTGCTTTATCATTTTACATTATTGATTTTTGATGCATTGTACACCTTTATGTATATGGAATAAAATAATAAAGGAATATAACAACATAATACAGACACAGAATGGTGACTGAAAGAACAATACCTTTAAGTCCTGAACTGTTGATTAAAGAAAAATCAAGAAAGACCAGTGTTACAGCTGACACAATAACCACAGCCTTAAAATGTGATAAGCCATATTTTAGTCTGTATTTAAGTTCTGTTTGAAAAAGCAAATATGAAATCTGATGCTTGAGGCAAGGTGAAAGGCAAGGGATATGAAGAAGACACTGAATGTAATTATTGTGGTAATAAGTGACACCCTGAATTCAAGGAACCATCAATTATCTTGTCCTTTTGAATTTGCTCTGCTGCATTAGGGTCTATTAGTGAAATGTACTGTTGGAGAGACAAGATATATTTGAATTTAGGAAATTCTACTCTATGAATAAGAACATCTCACTCTCAAAAATAATCTCCACTTATTTCAGAATGTTAGAACTACTGGAGATACTTTAATCCTCTTTTGGATATACTGATGTTATCTGGAGATATGTGCCTATGCTATATTGATAATGTCTATGATTGACTCTAGAGACAAAGAAGTCATCTTTTTATTTTTCAAATCATAGTCTTAAGATGGCATTCTGCTAATATAGAAAGGTGCTATGCTAGCTCTATTACTATCATCATCAATATCAAAGGTACCTGCAGAGTATCTGTTAATTATTCACCACCACTCAAAAAACCTGTAGTAAGCCAAGAATACACACTGATTTTAAAAGAAAGTCTGATAGGTTGTTTATAGATATACTACTTTTTTGTGGGAAAAATATCATCAAGTCAAAATCAGAAGCATATGAAGCCACTGTCCCATAATAAATATCAGTATAACCAATGTCCCAGGAATATAGAGTGGCTTCATGTTCATTATATAAATGTAACTTGTCACATTATTATTAAAAAGGAAGAAAAACAGATAGGAAATCCAGTGAAGCAGAAAAAAAAATCTATTCAGATTTAAAAAAAAAAAAATCTTAGCCAGACCTTCTACCTTCTGCACCCCTTAATGATCCTGGGTCCACACTCCCAGAGGTATAAAGAATAGGAAAGCTTCCAATGGAAAGGATGGTATACAGAGCTCTGGTGGTGGGGATTATGTGGAATTGCACCCCTCTTCTCCAATAGTCTTGTTGATCATTATAAAATCAATTAAAAAAGCTTAGCAATGTGTGTATAAAAGGAAATGTTTTGTCCTCATAAAGACTATTTTTAAATAATCTTTATCAGGATGTGATTCTAAATGGAGAAATATTAAAAATGTTCCCTGTAAATGTTATTAATAGTTTGTTATAAGATTATAAAATTACAATATATAGTTCCACACCATACCCACCACCAAAGTTCCATTTCCCCACCCTCCCGCATCCCAAAGATAACCACAATAGTCCTTACAAGTGTGATGGTTGTGTGTTCTAGTGTTGACATGCTTTCCTTCACCTGATTGAGTCTACTTCCGAGGCCTTTTACTCAACCTGAACTGTATTCAGAGTGTCCTTTAGGCTCTGCAGTTCTATTTGGAGTATTTCCCCCTTTTTTAACAGTCCTTGTTTCTTAAACTGAACCTGGAAGTGGTCCATCTCAGGTGCCAATCTCCCAATTTTGTGCCAGATGACCTGATCACAAGTTTTCAGTGCTGTTAATCACTCCCTCACACCCTTTTCAACCACAAGCCACACGTGTCTGTACTCGCCTGTGGCTTAGATGGCTTTCTTTCTATTTTTTTTTAAACAGTTGTTTTGTTAACTGAGACCCACATGTGGTGTGCCTCAACTGTCTCTCACACAGTTTGGTGCCAGCCATCCCTGAGTATGGCCTTTTAGTCCCAGGAATCTCTCCCTCACCCCCTTTCTGTACACAAGCTATACGTGTGTCTGCATTGTACTGAAAGAAATCCTGGTTCTATTTTGTTGAGTTTTCCGGTGATTTTCATTGTATTTCCTAGTTGGGTGGGGAGTGCAAAATGCAGCTGCTGCTATTCTATAGCCATGCCTCAAGAAGTCCACCCTTTAAAATTAATGCTAAGCTGATGATGTGGAGTAAAAGAAACTCTTGAGCACTATTTGGTGTATATGCAAACTGGTGCAGCCCCTATGGAAAACAGAATGAGAGTCTTTAAACAAATAAAAATGGAAATGCCTGTGTTCCAGCAATACAACTCTTACACAGTTATCCAAAGGACATGAAAACATCCCTTGAAAGGGACATGTACTGCTCTATATCCATGGCTACATTATTCAAAATAGCTTAGAAGTGGAAGCAGCCTAAATACCTACCCATGAATGACTGGATCAAGAAATTATGAGGTACATACTCAATGAAATGTTACTCTAAAATAAAAGGAAAATAATAATAGTATTGTGTCCTGACATAATGGATGGAATTGGAGGTGATTATGTATAGTGAAGTAACCAAGGAGGTGGAAAACAGCTACTCACAGTTTCACTCAAATTGGAGATAGAGAGTTTAAATGTATGAACTCCAAAAGAAATAAGCAGAGTTAGCTAAATAACCCCTCAGATTTTATGAGAATTATAGTGGCTATCATTGGGGAAGGTGGGTGGCACAGAACTGTGTTTGTAGATGTGGTGTGAAACTATACTCCAATAATCTTATAATTTTGTAAACCATTATTAAATTAATAAAAAATAATGAAATTGCTGAGTAATAGCCAGCAGAAATAATAAATAAGTAAAGTTAATGATAAAGCATGAATATTTACTAATACTTAAAATATTTATCATTCATTGTAAACCCTTGTCATTTCTGTAAGACAAGATGGAAAAAAAATAAATGCATATAGATTAAGAACTTCATAATAGGGCAGGGGGATAGCATAATGGTTATGCAAACAGACTCTCATGCCTGAGGCTCCAAAGTTCCAGTTCAACCCCCTGCACCACCATAAGCCAGAGCTGAGCAGTGCTCTGGTGTTTCCCTTTGCCTCTCTCCCAATAAAATAAATAAAATTTTAAAAATAAATTTATAATAAATAAAATGCTTTATTTGAAGACTGATTTTACTATTCATTAGAATAAATAACTAGAACAAGAATTATAGATATATAATAAATTCTAACTGTATTTCTAAATATTAGCTAAAAACTGTTATTTTCAAAACTACATGGCACTTAAAATAGCAGCGAATTAATACCATCAAAATAAATATTCTACCCA
Source organism: Erinaceus europaeus (assembly GCF_950295315.1). Classification (NCBI taxonomy): domain Eukaryota; kingdom Metazoa; phylum Chordata; class Mammalia; order Eulipotyphla; family Erinaceidae; genus Erinaceus; species Erinaceus europaeus. The sequence goes on along the minus strand of NC_080171.1, from coordinate 40,393,413 downwards.
GAGCCATATACAAATTTAATGCAATCCTCAACAAATTTCCACCACATTTAATTTATTTTTATGAAAAAAGCCTTTATACAAGAAAAAAATTACATTATTTCAAATGTATATTTTATTTGTAGCTTTTATGTTTCAAAAATTGCTGCTAAAATACAATTAATAGTGAAGAATATTGTGGATAAGGGGCCAAGCAGTGACACACCTGGTTAAGTGCATATGTTACAGTGCACAAGGACTTGGGTTCAAGCCCCTGGTCACCACCACCTGCAAGGGGAAGCTTCATGAATGGTGAAGCAGGGTTGTATGTGTTTCTCTGTCTCTCTCCTCTATCTCTTTATCTCTCAATCTCTAGCCAATAATAAAAAAATAAATAAATAAGACCTTTAGGGAGTAGGGCAGTAGCACAGCAGGTTAAGCCATGTGGCACAAACTGCAAGGATTGGCTTAAGAATCCTGGTTCGAGCCCTTGGCTCCCCACCTGCAGGGGAGTCGCTTCACAGGCGGTGAAGCAGGTATGCAAGTGTCTATCTTTCTCTCCCCCTCTCTGTCTTCCCTTCGTCTCTCTCTGTCCTATCCAACAACAACAATAATAACTACAAAAATAAAACAGCAAGGGCAACAAAAGGGAATAAATATATTTTTTTTAAAAAAAAGAATGCTGTGGATAATATCACTACATTTTTTTTTCTCTTCACTCCTCTCACCAAATATCTGTTGCTGGACCATTTGTATTTGTTTAAGGATTCCCCATACTGTTCTCCATAGAGATTGCACCAGTTTGTACTCCCTCCCACAGTACAGTATAGTTCCTCTCTCTCCACATCCTCTCCAACACTTACCTTCTTTTGTTTTGTTTTTGTTTTGTTTTGTTTTGTTTTGCCTCCAGGGTTATCAGTGGGGCTCAGTGCCTGTACTACAAATTCTGGAGGCCATTTTCCCCACTTTGTTGACCTTGTTGTTATTGCTATTGCTGTTGTTGGATAGGACAGAGAGAAATAGAGAGAGGAAGGGAAGACAGAAAGGGGGAGAGAAAGACACCTGCAGATTTGCTTCACCACTTATGAAGCAATGCCCCTGAAGGTGGGAAGCTGGGTGCTCCAACTGGGATCCTTACTAAGCCTGTCCTTGCACTTTGCTTTATGTGCACTTAACCTACTGTGCTACTGCCAGCCACACACTCCTTCCTTTCTTGTTTTATTAATGGAGCCTATTCTTACAGGTGTGAGGTGGAATCGCAATGTGGTTTTAATCTGAATTTTTCTAATGATGAGTGAATTGGAACATTTCTGTATATATCTATGGGCCATGGGTATCTCTTCTTTAGAGAACTATTTCTGCCCACTTTTTGTTTTTCCTATTGTTGAGCTATATGAGTTCTTTATAGATATTTGATATCAACTGCTCCTCTGAAATGTAGTATGCAATTATCTTTTCTAATTTGCTGAGTTTCCTGTTTATCCTTATGGAATTTTCTTTTGATGTATAGCTTTTAAATTTAATGTAGTCCATTTGTTTATGCTTGTACAAACACAATTTATCTTGCCCATGAGCTTAAGTACCCAAGTATATCTTTAATGTTAAGGTCCTGAAATGATTAACCGATGTACTCAATGTATGTTATAGTTTCAGATATAATATCCAGATCTTTGATACATTTTGAGTTAATTTTGGTGCATGATGTTAGCTGGTGGTCTAGTTTCATTTTTCTACATGTGGTTGTTCAATTCCTACAACAGCATTTGTTAAACTTTCTTTTCCCCGTCAGGCAGGTTTGACTCCTTATAGTATATAATGTACCCATACATGTGCAGGTTTAGTTCTGGGCTCTCTATCATGCTCCATTTGTCCATATGTCCATTTTTGTTCCAATACTACATGGTTTTAACTACTATTGCTTTGAAATATAAACTGAAGTCAGGAATTTTAATGCCTCCATTTGTTCTTCATTTTCCTCAGGAGTGCTCCTGCTATTAATGTTTTTTTAAATATAGTTCTACCCATATTTTTGGATAAGTTGTTCGATTTCCTTGAAATATGTCCTTGGGGTTTTAATAGGGATTGCACTGAGTCTCTAAATTGCTTTTGGCAAGACTGCCATTTTAATAACACTTACTCTTCCAATCCATGAACAAGGGATGCTCTTCCATTTCTTTGTGTTATCCTCTATTTCTTTTAACAATGTCTTATAGTTTATTGTTGAAAAGGTCCTTCACCACCTTTGTTAGATTTATTTATAAGTATTTTATCTTTTTGGATTCAACTGTGAAAGGGATAACTTCCTTGAGTTCTCATCCTCTGGCCCATTTTTGTGTCAAGAAATGCCACATATTTCTGAGTATTGATTTTGATTTTTAATTTAATTTAATTTAATGTATTTATTATTAGACAGATACAGAGAGAAATTGATGTGGGAGAGGGGATAGATATAGAGAGAGATAGATACCTGTAGCTCTACTTCACCATTCGTGAAGCTTTTCCTCTGTAAGTGGGACCTAGGACTTAACCAGGTGCTCTACTATGAGACTCGCCACCCCAGTATTGAATTTGCAGCCTGGTACTTTAATGAAATTATTGATTTCGAGTAGTTTTTTTGGTAGAGATATTTGGGTCTTCCAGGTATAATAGCATATAATCTGCATAATGGTAATTTTAAATTTTTTTTATTTATAAAAAGGAAACATTGACTAAACCATAGGATAAGAGGGGTACAACTCCACACAATTCCCACCACCAGAACTCTGTATCCCATCCCCCCCTCCCATAGCTTTCCTATTCTTTAACCCTTTAGGAGTATGGACCCAAGGTCATTGTGGGATGCAGAAGGTGGAAGGTCTGGCTTCTGTAATTGCTTCCCTCCTGAACATGGGCGTTGACAGGTCAATCCATACTCCAGCCTGTCTTGCTCTTTCCCTAGTGGGGAAGGGCTCTGGGGAAGCAGAACTCCAGGACACATTACTGGGGTTGTCTGTCCAGGGAAGTCTGGTTGGCATCATGCTAGCATCTGGAACCTGGTAGTTGAAAATAGAGTTAACCTACAAAGCCAAAGAAATTGTTGACCAATCATGGACCTGAAGGCTGGAATAGTGCAGATGAAGAGTTGGGGGGTCCTCCATTTCATAGCTAGTAGGCATATTTTAGTTATATTCCAAAGGGCCTGTGGCTCTACTAGTGCTTTGTTTGTTTATTTGTTTGTTTTATTTTGTTTTGTTCCCCCTGAGCCTGAAATCTGATATGCAGGTGGATCCTAATTATTATCTGGGGAGCTGATGTCATAGCTGGCAAAAGGACCAGAAAGCTGGATCAGGGAAGAGAGTAGCTCCTAAATATGGAAAAGGTGTATAACTATTGTTAACTTTAAACCCCATTGATTTGATGTGATCTGATATGATCTGGGGCCCATATTCAGCTTAGGAGCCTATGTGACCTCTGCATCCCTGTAAATCTGAGCTTACATTTTGTGGTCTAATGTAGGAATACTCCCAGCTGCCCCAATATCAGGACCCATCTTCCTCAGGTGTAGCATAGAATATATTGTCCAGCCTCCCTTCAGAGGATGGGACATTCTCTACCATTGTTGATCCAAGTTGAGGGCAAGGTTTTATGGGGTCCCACAGAGGGGTCTATTGTGTTGTTCCTGAATGACTGATAACAATGGAGAGAGGGATTTATTCGAGGTCTAGGCCCATCATGTCTGTTTGGGAATCCCAGGACTCCCCGAATAGGGCCCCAGCTGATGGGGGCATAATGGTAATTTAACTTCATCCTTTTCAATTTGAATTTCTTTGATGTCTCTTTCTTGCCTGATTGTGATAGTGAGGGCTTCTAGGACTATGGCTTCTAGAAGTGGTGTGAGTGTATATCCTTTCCTAGTTCGTGCTTTTAGCAGGATAGGTTTTAATTTATCCCCATTCAGTATGAGGTTAACTGTGGGCTTGTCATATGTTTTCTTTATTATGTTGAGGAATTTTTCTTCCACTTCCAATTTCTGGAGGGCCTTTATCATAAATAGGTGTTGGATCTTATCAAATGCTTTCTCTGCACCAGCTTATAAAACCATGTATTTTTTATGTTGCTTTTTGTTGATAATGGTTGATTACATTTATTGACTTAACAGATGTTGAACTATCCCTGTCTCTCAGGGATGAATCCCACTTGGTTTTGATAGACTATTCCCTTAATATATTGTTGAATTTGATTATCCAGGATTTTGTTGAGGACATTTGCATTTATGTTCATCAGGGATATATGTCTATAGTTTCCCTTTTTTGGTGGAGTCTCTTTCTGCTTTGGGGATCAGAGTTATAGTAGCCTCATAAAATGTGTTTTGGAGCCACTAATTATTTTAAAAGAATAGAACAAAAGTTACAAACATTTGTCTGGAACCAGAAAATACCTACAATTTCAAAACCATCTTGGAAAAAAAGACACTATTAGAGGCATCACATTCCCAGATCTCAAACTATATTATAGTGCCATTGTAATGAAAACTACCTGGTACTGGAGCAAAAATAGACACACAGAACACTGAATAGAAGTGAGAGGCCAGCAATAATCCTGTACCTATGGAAATATAATTTTTGAAAAAGTGGCCTAAATTATTATTATTATTATTATTACTAGCCTCCAGGGTTATTGCTGGGGCTCTGTGCCTGCACTATGAATCCACTGCTCCTGGAGTATATTTTCTCCATTTTGTTGTCCTTGCTGTTCATTATTGTTGTTATCGCTGTTGTTGTTGTTGGATAAGACAGAGAGAAATTGAGAAAGAGGGAGAGAAAAGATAGAACTGCAGAACTGTTTCACCTCTTGTGAAGTGATTCCCTCCTGTGGGGGCTCGAACCAAGATCCTTATGCCAGTTCTTGTGCTTCACTCCATGTGTGCTTAACCTGGTGCATTACTGCCCAGCCCACATGGCCTAAGTTATTAAGTGGAGAGAGTCTCTTCAACAAATAGTGTTGGGAAAATTGGGTTGAAATATGCAGAAGACTGAAACTGAACCACTATATTTTACCACACACACACACACACACACACAAAATAATAAACTCCAAATGGATTAAGCACTTGTATGTTAGACCAGAAATTATCAAATACTTAAAGGAAAATACTGGCAGCACACTTTTCCATCTAAATTCAATGAAAAAATCTAATTGCAAGGAAGACTAAAATGACAAACCAATGGAACAATATCAAATTGAAAAGCTTTTTCACAGAAAAAGAAACCACCACCCAAACAAAGAAACTCCTTACAGAATGAGAGATATTTACATGCCATATGTCAGACTAAAGGCTAATTACCAAAATATATAAAGAGCTCATCAAACTCAGCAACAAAATATCAAATGACCTCATGCAAAAATGAGGAGAGGATATGAACATTCACCAAAGAAGAGTTTCAAAAGGTCAACAGACATATGAAAAAAATATTCAAGTTATTGATTTTCAGAGAAATCCAAATAAAGACAACAATGAAATACCACTTCATCCCTATGAGAATTTAATACATTGGTGGGGCTACAAGCAGCAGCAGATCTGTTTCTCTCCTCTCCTCTCTTCTCCTCTCCCGGATCAACTAGGAATACCAAAGGAGACCACCTGGGACCAAAACAAGACAGGACTAGAACGACTATAGGAACCCACCAAATCACCAGTGAGTGCAAACACACTTGGCTGGTGACAGAGAGGAGCCTAGGGAAAGACTAAGTGGCTGGTAACAGTCCAGCGGTTTATCAGTTAAGATACCACCTCCAGTCTGTTCCACCAATAAGGGGACAGCTGAAGGGAGGAGAGGACTCCCCGGAGACTCACCAAGTGCAACTCTGAGTCTCCATTGCTACTGCCTTCAGAATCTGGAGCAGTGGCAGGGAGGGACACCAGGGGACAGAGATCTAACCAGGAAACTCAGGAGAAGACCTATACCTCAGTGGCATAGCTGGGGGGCTGTGAAAGTCTCTTTGCATAACCACTGGACTATCTCTTCCACACCCTGCCTTGTCTCTTGGTCAGGATTCAGTGATTAAGCTAAGAAGCCTACTTATAGTTTAGAAGCCCTCAGGCTCCCATAGCCTGCAGAGAAGAAAAAAAAAAAAGAGGCTTTTAAATCACTGAGCTCCAACTCAGGGATTAAAATACTATTGAAACAATTGATAACTTCCACCACTGTGAACCCTTTAATTACCTTACTTAGAGACAAGTAAATCCAGGAAATAGTGATCAATAATTTGAAAAGTATTAAGAGAGGGAACTCATAACATAATATATAAAATAGGTAAACCAACAATAAGAAATATTGGAGAAACAATCCAGGACAACAGTCCAGCTAAAAAACCCCAAAGGGTGAAGCACAAAGTAACAAGTTCAACATCCAAACATTAGCTAAGGAAATAATCACAGGAGTGAGTAAAGAGTTTGAAAGAATTGTAATCAGAAACACAGGAACAACAATTGAGACTCTGGAAGAAAACACTATCTCAAGGTTATTAGAGAGCTGAAAGCTGAAATAGCTGAGCTAAGAACACAACTAGCTGAACAAGCTAAAACAGTATCAGAACAGGGAAACAAAATAGATGAACTCCAGAAAACAGTAGAGGGCAGAGAGAATAGAATCATTGAGGCTGAAGACAGAATTAGCAAGATCGAGAATGAATTAGAGACAATTAAAAAAGAAGGAAAACATCTCAAAAAGAGATTAAGATATGCTGAAAACAACAACAGAGACCTATGGGATGACTTCAAAAGAAACAATATATGCATTATTGGCTTACCAGAGGAAGAAAGAGGGAGAGGAAGAAAGCATTCTTCAGGACTTAATAGCTGAAAACTTCACTAGTCTAGACAACATCAAAGATATAAATGTTCAAGAAGCCGAGAGGGTCCTAAACAGAATTAAACGAGACTTCAAGACACCAAGACACATCATATTTAGAATGGAAAGGAATAAGGATAAAGAAAGGATTCTGACGGATGCAAGAGAAAAACAAAGAGTCACATACAGAGGAAAACCCATAAGATTAGCAGCAGACTTCTCCACACAAACACTGCAGGCCAGGAGAATGGCAAGATATCTATCGAGTGCTCAATGAGAAAGGCTTTCAACCCAGAATACTGTATCCTGTTAGACTGCCATTCAGACTAGATGGAGGCATCAAAACCTTCTCAGACAAGCAACAGTTGAAGGAATCAACTATCACCAAGCCTGTCCTGAAAGAAGTTCTGAAAGGTCTTCTATAAACAGTCAGACCATCAAAAATAGGACATATATCAGAACACTCTAAAACTCTACAAGAATGGCATTACAATATCTTCAATCTTTGATATCAATAAATGTCAATGGCCTGAATTCACCTATTAAAAGGCACAGAGTAGGAAGATGGATCAGAAAACACAACCTAACAATATGCTGTCTACAGGAAACCCACCTAACTCAACAAGACAAACACAGACTTAAAGTGAAAGGATGGAAAACTATCATACAAGCCAATGGCCCACAAAAAAGGACAGGAGCAGCTATTCTGATATCTGACATGATAGACTTTAAAATAGATAAGATTAAAAAAGATAGGAATGGACACTACTTAATGCTCAGAGGATAAGTCAATCAAGAGGACTTAACAATTATTAAGATCTATGCACACAATGAGAAGCCATCTAAATACATCAAACGTGTATGGAAAGAGCTACAGTAATACATTAACAGCAACACAGTCATAGTAGGGGACTTCAACACCCCACTCTCTCAACTTGACAGATCATCCAGGCAGAAAATCAATAAAGACATAAGGAACTAAATGAAGAGATAGATAAACTAGAACTATTGGACATTTTCAGAGTCATTCACCCCAAAAAACTGGAATACACATTTTACTCAAATCCACATGGGTCATTCTCAAGGATATGTTAGGCTACAAAGACAGCATCAGCAAATTCAAGAGCACTGAAATCATCCCAAGCATCTTCTCAGACCACAGTGGAATTAAACTAACACTTAACAATCAACAAAAGATTAGTAATAGTCCCAAAATGTGGAAGCTCAACAGTACACTTCTTAACAACCTCTGGGTCAAAGAAAAATCAAGGAATAAATCAAAGTGTTTCAGGACTTCAATGAAACACAAGTTATCAAAATATTTGGGACACAGCTAAGGCAGTACTAAGAGGGAAGTTCATAGCTATACAAGCACACATCAGGAAACAAGAAAAAGCACAAATAAATAGCCTTATTGCACATCCTAAAGACATAGAAGAAGAAGAACAAAGGAACCCTAAAGCAACCAGAAGGACAGAAATCACTAAAGTGAGGGCAGAAATCAATAATATTGAAAATAAGAAAACCATACAAAAGATCAATGAAAGTAAATGTTGGTTCTTTGAAAGAGTGAAAAAATAGACAGACCTTTAGCCATACTCACAAAACAAAAAAATGGAGAATATCCAAATAAATCAGATAGTAAATGAAAGAGGAGTTATCACAACAGACACCACAGAAATTCAACATATCATGTGAGGCTTTTATGAACAACTATATGCCACCACCAAGCTAGAGAACCTGGAAGAAATGGACGATTTCCTAGATACCTACCAACTTCCAAAACTAAGTAAAGAGGAAGTGGATAACATGAACAGACCCATCACAGCTAATGAAATTGAAACAGTTATCAAAAATCTCCCCAAAAATAAAAGTCCTGGACCAGATGGTTTTACAAATGAATTTTGCAAAAACTTCAAAGAAGAACTAATAACTCTAATTTAAAAAGTCTTCCAGAAGATTTAAGACACTGGAATACTCCCTGCCAGCTTCTATGAAGCTAACATCACTCTGATACGAAAAGCAGACAGAGATACAACCAAAAAAGAAAACTGCAGACCAATATCTCTGATGAACATAGATGCTAAAATATTGAACAAAATTCTAGCTAACTGAATATAGCAGTCTATTAAAAAGATTGTTCATCATGACCAAGTGGGGTTTATCCCAGGCATGCAAGGTTGGTTTAATATACATAAATCAAACAATGTGATCCACCACATCAACAAAAGCAAGACCAAAAACCACATGGTCATATCAATAGATGCAGAGAATGCCTTTGACAAAATATAACATCCCTTTAAGATCAAAACACTACAAAAAAAGGGGAATAGATGGAAAATTCCTGAAGATAGTGGAGTCTATATATAGCAAACCTACAGCCAACATCATACTCAATGGTGAAAAACTGAAATCCTTTCCACTCAGATCCGGTACTAGCCAGGGCTGCCCACTATCACCATTAGTATTCAACATAGTGTTGGAAGTTCTTGCCATAGCAATCAGGCAGGAGCAAGGAATTAAAGGCATATAGATTGGAAGAGAAGAATTCAAACTCTCCCTATTTGCACATGACATGATAGTATACACAGAAAAACCTAAGGAATCCAGCAAGAAGCTTTTGTAAATCATCAGGCAATACAGTAAGGTATCAGGCTACAAAATTAACATTCAAAAGTCAGTGGCATTCCTCTATGCAAACACTAAGCTAGAAGAAATTGAAATCCAAAAATCAATTCCTTTTACTATAGCAAGTAAAACAATAAAATATCTAGGAGTAAACCTAACCAAAGAAGTGAAAGACTTGTATACTGAAAATTATGAGTCACTACTCAATGAAATTGAAAAAGACACAAAGAAGTAGAAAGATATTCCATGTTCATGGGTTGGTAGAATTAACATCATCAAAATGAATATATTACCCAGAGCCATCTACAAATTTAATCCTATCCCCATCAAGATCCCAAGCACATTTTTTAGGATAATAGAACAAATGCTACAGATGTTTATCTGGAACCAGAAAAGACCTAGAATTACCAAAACAATCTTGAGAAAAAAGAACAGAACCAGAGGCATCACACTCACAAATCTCAAATTGTATTATAAGGGCATTGTCATCAAAATTGCTTGGTTGGTACTGGAACATGAATAGACACACTGAACAGTGGAATAGAATTGAGAGCCCAGAATTGAGCCCCCACACCTATGGACATTTAATCTTTGACAAAGGGGCTCAGACTATTAAATGGGGAAAGCAGAGTCTCTTCAGCAAATGGTGTTGGAAACAATGGGTTGAAACATGCAGAAGAATGAAACTGAACCACTGTATTTCACCAAATACAAAAGTAAATTCCAAGTAGATCAAGGACTTGGATGTTAGACCACAAACTATCAGATACTTAGAAGAAAATATTGGCAGAACTGTTTTCCACATAAATTTTAAAGAAATTTTCAATGAAACAAATCCAATTACAAAGAAGACTAAGGCAAGTATAAACATATGGGACTACATCAAATTAAAAAGCTTCTTCACAGCAAAAGAAACCACTACCCAAACCAAGAGATCCCTCACAGAATGGGAGAAGATCTTTACATGTCATACATCAGATAAGAGTTTAATAACCAGCATATATAAAGAGCTTGCCAAACTCTATGACAAGACAACAAATAACCCCATCCAATAATGGGGGGAGGACTTGGACAGAATATTCACCACAGAAGAGATCAAAAAGGCTGAGAAACACATGAAAAAATGCTCCAAGTCTCTGATTGTCAGAGAAATGCAAATAAAGACAACAACAAGATACCACTTCACACCTGTGAGAATGTCATACATCAGAAAAGGTAACAGCAGCAAATGCTGGAGAGGGTGTGGGGTCAAAGGAACCCTCCTACACTGCTGGTGGGAATGTCAATTGGTCCAACCTCTGTGGAGAACTGTCTGGAGAACTCTCAGATGGCTAGAAATGGACCTACCCTATGATCCTGCAATTCCTCTCCTGGGGATATATCCTAAGGAACCCAACATATCCATCCAAAAAGATCTGTGTATACATATGTTCTTGGCAGAACAATTTGTAATAGCCAAAACCTGGAAGCAACCCAGGTCTCCAACCACAGATGATTGGCTGAGCAAGTTGTGATATATATACACAATGGAATACTACTCAGCTGTAAAAAATGGTGACTTCACTGTTTTCAGCTGATCTTGGATGGACCTTGAAAAAATCATGTTGAGTGAAATAAGTCAGAAACAGAAGGATGAATATGGGATGATCTCACTCTCAGGCCAAAGTTGAAAATCAAGATCAGAAAAGAAAACACAAGTAGAACCTGAAATGGAATTGGCATATCGCACCATAGTAAAAGACTCTGGGGTGGGTGGGTGGGGAGGATACAGGTCCAAGAAGGATTCAGAGGACCTAGTGGGGGTTGTATTGTTATATGGGAAACTGGGTAATGTTATGCATGTACAAACTAGTGTACTTACTGTTGAATGTAAAACATTAATTCCCCAATAAAAAAAAAAAAAGAAAAAAATCAAGAATAGCCAATAAGGGGGGTATGCTTATCTCACAATTTTTGTAATGCTATACTAATTATAGTGGTGTGTTATTAGTGCAGCTTTTGTTGTATGCAGAACAGAAAGCCAGAAATAGATATATATATTTATCAGTACTTACTATATTACAAAGATGCTATTACATAAACATTGGTAAGACAATTATGTAAAAAAATTTACATCCATACTTCATATCATATAGAGATGGTAATTTCCAGGTGAATTAAAAGTATATATTTATGAGGAAAAACTTTAAAGCAGTTTGCACATATCAGATTTTTTTTTACTTTGAAATACAAAATTTTTCATTAGTAAACAGCAAAAAAAAAAATTTTTAAGTTGATAAACTTTCCCATGCAAAAGCCCCTGGTCCCCACCTGTAGGGAAGAAGCTTCATGAGTGGTTAAGCAGGTCTGCAGGTGTCTATTTGTCTCTTTCCCTCTATACCTCTAACATCCCTCTCAATTTCTCTGTCTCTGTCCAATAATAAAATGAATAAAAATATAATTTTAAAAAGCACTTTCAAACATTAAAATAAGTGTGTAGAAAGGATAAAGAAGAATTAGAAAATATCTATAATATGGAAAAACATCTAAATACTGAACAAAGAAAAATAGCTGAAATTGAATGAGTAAAATACATAAAAAAGTACTTCCAAGAAAATTAAATGCAAATGAGCAACAATAGAAATAAAATTAATAAAACACTTTGCCTCATTAATAAATAGGAACATGCTAAAATGGAGTCATAGTAAAGTATTGTTTTCTATCTACCAAATTGACAAAAGATAGAAAACTTAAATAACAAGTACACATAGAAATATGGATAAGCATAGATTATATCCTGCTCATAGGAATGCCAATTAGTGAGAACTCCTTGCAAAACAATTTGGTTTATCTTGTATATCCTGCCACCCCAAAATTCTTAAATGTATCCTCCATGATAGAGGTAAGAGTTTTCATGACAGCACACACTTGGAGAAATTAGAAACAGCCAAGTTTTGATTTAGAATGAAATTCCATTGATTATTGACATATGTGGTTTACTTACATCCATTCTGGTTGCTTCTTTTGAGGTTGTTCTAAATTTTTTATTCTTTACCCATTTGTTTCTGTCATTTTGTGTGAATGGGTTTTGTGTTTGTGTGTGTGTGTGTGTATTGAGCATATATTTTATTTTATTTTTTATTTCTTATTTTTATTTATGAAATGGAAATATTGATAAGACCAAAGGATAAGAAGGGCACAGCTCCATAGAAGTCCCACTAGCCAAACTCCATATCCAATCCCCTCCATGGATAGCTTTCCCATTCTTTCCCTGCTGTCTTAGGGTTCAAGAAGACAACAGAGAGTCATTGTTATAATCACATTATTTGGTAATTGGGTTAACTTTGAAAAATCCCTTTGTTAGGATTTGCTGTATAATACTCAACATCACCATAATTTATGTCCTTTGACATTATTTGTATATAGCTGTGCCACCGGTTGCTTCTGTTTTTCCTGGTCTAGGGTTTTGAGAGAGTAAGCATATCAAAGACTCAGCCTATGTATTTAAAAGACTCAGTCTGTGCTTTAAAAAGTTTGAGACCTACAATCATCTTTTCCCATCTTATATTAATTAAATAGTGGTTTATATGACTACAAATTAATAGGAGTGTACAAAAAAACACCATTCCCACCACCAAAAGACTGTGTCCCATACCACCCCCCCAAACCCCCACCCCTGCCGCCCCAGGAAGCCAAATATCCACCCTCAACCTCACCCCAGGGTTTTTACTTTGTTGCCCTACTCCATATTTAGTCAAATCCTGCTTTTAGTTTCCCTTTCTTTCTTCTTTCTCAACTTCTGTTAATGAGTAAGATCATCCCATACTTATCTTTATCTTTCTGACTTAGTTCACTTAAAATAATTCCTTCTAGCTCCATCCAAGATGGGTCAGAAAAGGTGGGTTCATTGTTCTTAATAGCTGCATAGTATTCCATTGTGTATATATACCACAGCTTTCTCAGCCACTAATCTATTGTTGGGCACCTGGGTTGCTTCCAGGTTTTAGCTATTAGGAATTGTGCTGCTATGAACATAGGTGTACACAAATCTTTTTGGTTGGGTGTTATGGAGTCCTTAGGGTATATCCCTAGGAGAGGAATTATTGGGTCATATGGAAGGTCCATGTCTAGCCTTGTGAGAGTTCTCCAGACTACTCTCCACAGAGGCTGGACCAGTTTGCATTCCCACCAGCAGTGCAGAGAGTTCCTCTGTCCCCACAGCCTCTCCAGCATTTGTTTCTGCTGTCCTTTTTGATATATGCCATTCTCACAGGGGTGAGGTGTATCTCAACATTGTCTTTATTTGCATTTATCTGACAATTAGTGACCTGGAGCAATTTTTCATGTGTTTGCTAGCCTTTTGGATCTCTTCTGTAGTGAATGTTCTGTTCATATCCTCTGCCCATTTTTGGATGGGGTCATTTGCTTTTCTGTTGTTAAGTTTGCTGAGCTCTTTGTGTATTTTGGTGATTAGACTCTTGTCTGATGTATGGCATGTAAAGATCTTCTTATTCTGTGAGGGGTCTGTTTGTGTGATAGTTTCTTTGGCGGCTGTGCAGAAGCTTTTCAATTTGATGTAGTATATCTAGATTTTGAGGTTTGTTAAGAAGTACTATTAAGGAATCCTGTGAGCTAGGAAAGGGCTCACCAGAGTAATAAAGCTGAAGGGTTGACATTCCATGCCTGACATCTCTGGATGCAGTCCAAAGTGAAACATGCTGAGATGGTACTGGTTGCATTGATTGGGATCAGCAGATGCAGTATCAATTGGTATGACATTTGAGAAACATGCAGGAAAGTTTCTGTGATAAGTTCCTCACTGATTTTGCTTGTATTTTATGTAAATATCTATCCCTTGTTTTGTACTGTGCTTACCTAAAGTGTAATATTTAGCATATTATATCTTTAAAAAATTATATTTAAATTGGTCTTGATTAATTAGCATTTGGCATATCTGCTTTGTCCATTAGTACCCTCCCTTTACTTTTTTATTGTTGTTTCCTATTTTTACTGCGTTCTTTTTTTTAAAGATTTTATTTATTTATTTTTTTAATTAATTTACTTTTTTTAAAAAGGAGACATTAACAAAACCATAGGATACGGGGGTATAACTCCACACAGTTCCTGTCACACAATCTCCGTATCCCATCCCCTCCCCAATAGCTTTCCCATTCTCTATCCCTCTGGGAGCATGGACCCAGGGTCCTTGTGGGTTACAGAAGGTGGGAGGTCTGGCTTCTGTAATTGCTTCCCCGCTGAACATGGGCGTTGACTGGTCGGTCCATACTCCCAGTCTGCCTCTCTCTTTCCCTAGAAGGGTGAGTCTCTCAGAAAGCTGAGCTCCAGGACTCATTGGTGGGGTCTTCAGTCCAGGGAAGCCTGGCCGGCATCCTGATGGCATCTGGAACCTGGTGGCTGAAAAGAGAGTTAACATACAAAGCCAAACAAATTGTTGAAGAATCATGGACCCAAAGGTTGGAATAGTGGAGATGAGGTGTTGTGGGGTATTCACTGCAAACTCTAGTGTACTACTGCTTTCAGGTGTATATTTGCCCTGGTTTATGGATACCTGTGAATATATGCTCTATCTCCCGGAACCTGGTCTATATCTAGGTTTTGGGACTTTGTTAGGAAGTGAACCACCTGGGATGGAATTAGAGAATACTATGAAAGGAAAGGTCTCACCCGAGTGATGAAGCTGAAGGGTTGTTGTTCCACACCTGAAGTCTCTGGACACAGTCTGGAGTAAAGTGTACTTGGGTGGCACTCGTTGCATTGATTAGGTTGCTATCTCCGGATGCAATATTATTTGATAAGAATTGGGAGAAGCATATGGGAAAGTTTACTGTGTTCTTATTTCTAGTATACTGCTGTTCATCTCCCTTAGAATGTGTATTACTGGGACTGGGTGGTGGCACACCTGGTTGAGCACACATGTTACAATGCACAAGGAACTGGGTTCAAGTCTCTAGTCCCCACCTGCAGGGGGAAAGTTTCACAAGTGGTGAAGCATTGCTGCAGTTGTCTCTCTGTCTCTCACTCTCTCTATTCCTCCCTTCCCTCTAGATTTTTGACTGTCTCTATCCAATCAATAAATAAAGATTAAAAAAAAAGAATGTGTATTACTTTTCTTCCTCTTTTTTTGTGGGACTCCTTTCAGTAAATCTTGTGAGATGGGATTGATGATGGAAAATTCCTTTAGCTTTTAGATATTTGAGAGGACCCTTATTTCTCTTTCATATCTGAAAGATAATTTTGCAGGATACAGGATTTGTGGTAGGAATCCCCTCTTTTTTCAGTACTTTGAATATGTCATTCTACTCTCTCCTTGCCCTTACAGTTTGTGAAATTAAGTCTGATGAAAGCCTGATAATTCTTCCTTTGTATATAACTTCTTCCTTTCCCTAGCACCCTGTAATTTTTTTCCCTTGTCATTGAATTTTGAAATTTTCACAATGATGTACCTTGGTTTTGGTCATTTTGCACTCATATACTTGGGTGTATTCTCTGCCTCTTGAATGAATATGTTCTGAGGATTGCCTAAGTGAGGAAAATTCTCAGCTATAATTTCCCTAAATATGGTCTCTGTTCCTTTTATCCTGTGACCTTCTTCAGGAATTCCTATAATTCCTTACATTTGACCTTTTAATGTAGTCTGCAATTTTAGAGAATTGCTTCAGTCTTTCTAAACTTTTCCTCTCCCTCATCTTTAAAATTAAAGAGCAGACTAATTGTATCTTCTAGATTAGATATATTTTCTTCTGCATGAATGAATCTACTTTCTTAGCCTTCTGTCTGAGCTTGTATTGCCCTCAAAGTATCTTTCACTCCCTGAACTTCTGTTTGCAGTTTTTCTGCTTCCTAACTGCTTAGTGAACTCTGATTGAAGTTCTTCTTTTGTGCTTTCTAATTTCTCAGTTCAAAGCTCTTTTGTGTTTGCTAACTCCTTAGTGAAATAGTCTTTTAATTCTTGAATATACTTCTCCAATTTAAGTTTACATTCTTGGAAGGTCCTCATAATGAGCTTTCTGTAGTTTTTCTGATAGTACCTTTATTTCTCTAATTTCTTGGATTCCTCCTGTTTCATTTTTATCTATCTGTTTTTTTCATATCTGGAAGTTTATTTCTGTTTATGTATTTATTTTTCTGATTATTGCTGGTCAGCAGGTGGTGCTATTGTTGTGATCACTAGACTTCCCTTTGTTTATATTCTGGGTGGTGAGTGTTTGGGGCAAGGGTTATGTTTCTTGTTATTTCCTTGATCTGTGTGGTGTGTATACATGATTTCTCTGTGTTATTTCAGTCTGAAACCACGCCACAGTGGTTTGCTGTTTGGTGGCTGCTATATTCAGAAAAGTAGGGCTCAATTAACTGCCAGCTACCGCAAATTCCCTTTATGTATGTCTTCCTTAGTTTGGCAACAGAATAGATGGCTTTTCATTAGAAATGAGCTATGTCCTTGAAGTAGGCCAAGACCCCCAAGATCATGGATTAAAAACTCATAGGTTCTCTCTCTCGTTCAGCACTCCTTGGCTGGACATAGAGGGGAAAATAGTGCTGTACTCTGATGGAGCTCTTTTTTAAATGTATTTATTTTCCCTTTTTGTTGCCCTCATTTTTTTATTGTTGTTGTTACTGATGTCATCGTCAGGACAGAGAGAAATGGAGAAAAGAGGGGAAGACACAGAGGGGGGAGAGAAAGATATACACCTGCAGACCTGCTTCACTACCTATGAAGTGACTCCCCTGCAGGTGGGGAGCTGGGGGCTCACCAGGGAGCTTTAACCTGGGGCTCCAACCATGAACTCCAACTGGGATCCTTACCTGGTTCATTGTGCTTCGCACCACGTGCCCTCTGATGGAGCTCTTGACCTCTGTGTGTTTGGTTTCAAATCCAAAGAATACCCCTTCTGTCCCCAACCACATAGGTAAGTACCCACCTGAGGCTACGATGCTTTTACAGAAGTCTCAGTTGTAGTTGCTGAGGTTTGTTAAGATTTTGGGAGAGAGACTGTTGTTTTGGGAGAGAGACTGTTCTGTCTGCCTTTACTCCATGGCCACACCACCCAGAAACATATATATATATATTGTTGAATAGAGTCTGGGAGAAACTGAGAGGAAAGGGGGAGATAGAAAGAATCTGTAACTCTATTTCATCACTTGTTAAACTTTCCTCCTGCAGGTGGGGACCAGGAGCTTGAATCTGGGTCTTTGGGCACTGTAATGTGTATGCTTAACCTGGTGTGCCACCACCTGGCCCCTCTGTTTCTCTGTGTGAATGAAAAAGTGGTCCAAAGTTGTGAAATCAGGCACAGCACCCCTCTCCTCTAATCAAAAATCAAATAACTCTTCATACAAAGAATGAGAATATTATGTACAACATTATGGGGACTTTCCCCATATAGCATAGAGTAGGTTGAGATAACCAAGAAAAATATTGATAGATACAGTGATCCTAAAAATATCCTGATGTTTAGAGAGGAGGAAAGCTTAAAGCTTTTTTTAAAATTTATTTCCTTTTGTTGCCGTTGTTGTTTTATTGTTGTAGCTATTATTATTGTTGTTGGATAAGACAGAGAGAAACTAAGAGAGGAGGGGAAGACAGAGAGGGAGAGAGAAAGGAAGATACCTGCATACCTGCTTTACTGCTTGTGAAGCGACTCCCCTCCAAGTGAGGAGCTGGGAGCTCAAACCCGGATCCTTACTCTGGTCCTTGTGGTTTGTGCCACCTGCGGTTAACCCGCTGCATTACTGCCCGACTCCCAAGTTTTGTTTTGTTTTTTTAATTTTATCACTGTATTTTCTTTTTAGCTTCTAGCTTCATTTTCATTTATTTCAAGGAACATTTTATTTTGTTTTTATTGGAGAATTAATGGTTTACAGTAAATACAATTTTTGATACATGTGTAAAATGTCTCAATTTTCTGCAAAACATTCTCACTCCCAGCTTAGATCCTTCTTATCACTATATTATGTATCAGAGTTAAACAAAAACAGTAACATTTGAAGGTTGCACCTCACACCAAAACTTATAACACTCACATGCTCCTAATTCTATTTTTTGAATTTAAAAAATGTAAAAATATATCTTTAACTTTAAAAGAAATGAGCTATACAGTGATTAAAAAAACATGGAAAAACTTTAAATGCATATTGCTAAATGAAAGAATCCAATCTTAAAATCATACCGTATGGCTTCAACTGTGTGACACTCTAGAAAATTTGAAACTATGAAGATTAGTGGTTACCAAGGAATTGAGGAGAGGGAGAGATGACTAGGCAGGCTTTTTAGGGTAGAGAAACTATTCTGTTATAGTTATATTCTGCCTATATGGTTATAATTACATAGGTATTTTTAAACTGTAATGGTGAATACACATTATTATACTTTTGTCCAGACCCATAGAATGTACACCAAGAAGTAACCCTAATGTGAACTATGGACTATAAGTGATGATGGTGATGTGTCAATGTAGGCTCAACAGTCTTAGTATATGTATCTTCCATGTGAGGAGTGTTGATTTTGGAGGTGGTGGTGGAGGGAGCAGTGTTTATGCAGATATATTGGAAATTTCTACACTTTTAGCCCAGTTTGCTTAAAATTTCTCTTACTTAAAATGAAGCCTATGGGAGCTGAATAGTGGCTCGACTGGTTAAGCTCACATATTACAATGTGCAAGGATCCAGGTTTGAACCCCTGGTTCCCACCTGAAAAGAAGAAGCTTTGTGAGTGGTGAAGCAGGATTGCAGGTATCTCTCTGTATCTCTTCCTCACTATCTCCCTTTCCCCTCTTGATTTCTCTCTGTCTCTGTCCAATAAAGATTAAAAAGTTAAAAATAAATTAGAAAAAAAAATTAAGCCTAGAAAAGTATAAAAGACATGCACAAGGACCATGGTACAAGCCACCACTCCTCACCTGCATGGAACAGTGAAGCAGGTCCACAGGTGCCGTCTCTTTTTCTCTCACTTTCTCTATCTCACTCTTCCCTCTCAATTTCTCTCTGTCTTATCAAATAATAAAAATAGAAGGATCAAAAAAGGAAAAAATGGTCATCTGGAACAGTAAAATGATGGTACAGGCATTGAGCCCCAGAGATAACCCCAATAGCAATGAAAAAATAATAAGATAAAATAAAAAGTCAAAAAGAAATTAAAACCCTTGAAGTAGCAAAGGAGGGAAATATCAGCTTGTCCAAAGACTTCTCTGCAAAATTCAGTGTCAGAAATAATACAACATCCACACAGTTCTTTAAGAGGTATTGATGCCATTCAAGTTTAAAGACATCCATGCAATTTAAAAGACTCATGTCACTTGCAAATATGGGGGTAAAGGGGAAAGAAAAAAATATATACCTAGTGCCCAAATCCAGCTACATAGAGATGAATTAAAGAATTCAGTTATCACACCTATGGACAACTAATTTTTGACAAAGGTGCCCAGACTATTAAATGGGGAGAGTCTCTTCAAAAAATGGTGTTAAAAAAAATGGGTTGAAACATGCAGAAGAATGAAGCTGAACCACTGTACTTCACCAAACACAAAAGTAAATTCCAAATGGATCAAAGACTTCAGTGATAGGCCTGAACCTATCAAATACTTACAGGAAAATATTGGTAACTCTTCTCTGTCTAAATTTTAAAGGCATCTTCAGTAATACGAATCCAATTACAAAGTAGACTAAAACAAAAATAAAACAATGGGGCATCAAATTAAAAAATCTTCACAGCAAAAGAAGCAACTACCCAAACAAAGAGACCTTCTACAGAATGGGAGAAGATCTTTATGTGCTATATAGAAGACAAGAGGCTAATAATCAAAATGTATAGAGTTCACAAAACCCAACAACAAAAAAAATGGGCCCATCCAAAAATGGGGAGAGGATATGAACAGAATATTTGCCAAAAGGCCAGCAAACAGATGATAAAATTCTGCAAACCATTGATTGTCAGCAAAATGCAAATAAAAACCACTAAAGTCATGGGCCCCATGAAATATACCTAAATAGACTTCCTAGCTTCTTCCCACATGAATACCGTTAGGCTTTTTGGGTTTTTTTTTAATAAATAACTTTCTTGAATGTAATTGTGATAGGAAAAGTTATACATGTTTAATGTTTAC
The DNA here is from genome assembly GCF_950295315.1 of Erinaceus europaeus. NCBI lineage: Eukaryota > Metazoa > Chordata > Mammalia > Eulipotyphla > Erinaceidae > Erinaceus > Erinaceus europaeus. Next base: position 40,372,880 of record NC_080171.1, on the reverse strand, counting down.
TCATGGGAGCCTGGGAGACAATATAATAATATAATACATTGATAGATGTTATATTATTTGTGTAGGAATTGGAGATGATAATGTTTAGGTGTATGCTTCATACAGAATTTTTCATCCTTTATAAAATTATCATTGAAGCTTACATTGGCTTGAAATTTCTTAGTTAAAAAGATATTTTGGAAATCCATACAATGACCAATGAGAAATACATCATGTAAAGCTCACTGATTCTTTCTGTTTACTATGTTAAATCAAAGAAAATCTACCACTTCTCATTTTTGTACAATGTAAAGTATTACTTCATCTTTATCAAACTATTTATTTTTTTCTGTCTATATAATTTGTATACCTCAGGACCAAAGCTTTCTTCTTGAACACAAACGGAATAAACTTCTATTGCCAGGTTGTAGTGTACCTGTAGAGTATATTAAGTTACCACTATGTGGATTTTTAAAAAAAAATTTATTTATTTAAAAAAGGAGACATTGGGAGTTGGGCTGTAGCGCAGCGGGTTAAGTGCAGGTGGCGCAAAGCACAAGGACCGGCATAAGGATCCCGGTTCGAACCCCGGCTCCCCACCTGCAGGGGAGTCGCTTCATAGGTGGTGAAGCAGGTCTGCAGGTGTCTTTCTCTCCTCCTCTCTGCTTCCCCTCCTCTCTCCATTTCCCTCTGTCCTATCCAACAATGACAACAACAATAATAATAACTACAACAATAAAACAAGGGCAACAAAAGGGAATAAATAAATAAAATAAGTATTTAAAAAAAAAAGGAGACATTAACAAAACCATAGGATAAGAGGGGTACAACTCCACACAATTGTATCCCATCCATAATAGCTTTCCTATTCTTTATCCCTCTGGGAGTATGGACCCAAGGTCATTGTGGGATGCAGAAGGTGGAAGGTCTGGCTTCTGTAATTGCTTCCCAACTGAACATGAGCATTGACTGGTCGATCCAAACTCCCAGCCTGCCTCTTTATTTCCCTAGTAGGGTGGAGCTCTGGGGAAGTGGAGATCCAGGACACATTGGTGGGGTCCTCTGTCCAGGGAAGTCTGGTCGGCATTATGCTAGCATCTGGAACCTGGTGGCTGAAAAGAGAGTTAACATACAAAGCCAAACAAATTGTTGAACAATCATGGAACTAAAGGCTCGAATAGTGCAGATGAAGTGTTGGGGAGTCCTCCATTCTGTAGATAACTAGTAGGCATATTTTAGTTATATTTCAAAGGGCCTGTAGCTATATTAGTTTCATTTTTTTCTTTGAACCTTAAATCTGATATGCAGGTGGATCCAAGTTATTGTCTGGGGAGGTGATGTCATGGCTGGAAAAGGGACAGAAAGCTGTATCAGGGAAGAGAGTAGCTCCTTAATATGTGGAAGAGGCATAAATATTGTTGACTGTAAACCCCATCAATTTGATATGGTTTGGGGCCCATATTCAGCTTAGGAGGCTATGTGACCTCTGCATCCCTCTAGATCTGAGCTCACATTCTGTGGTCATCAGTAGGACCATTCCAAACTGCCCCAATATGGACCCATATTCCTCCAGTGTATCATAGAGTATGTTGTCCATCATCCCTTCAGAGGATGGAACATTCTCTACCATTGTTGATCCAAGTTGAGGGCAAGGTCCTATGGGGGCCCAGAAAGGGGTCTTTTTTCCTGTTCCTGATAGAGATGACCTGTAACAACGGAGAAAGAGATTTATTTGAGATCTAAGCCCATCATGTCTGTTTGGGAATCTCAGGACTACCCGATTAGGGACCCAGCTGAGGAAGTGGCCTGATAGTGACTAAAGAGTCATCATTAAAGTCTGCCAGTTTCTTGCCCTTCTTCAGCTTTTGCAGTCCTTGCTTTGCTAAGGTTAGCTTTGAAGTAAGAGAACTATAATAGGAAGTAGGTGAGGAGGATATCTATGTCTCAGTAGACACTATTTCATTATGAACTTGATACTGACTTACTGCAGACTTTCATGTTTTTTTGCTTTCAGGTATATATTATGTGTTAGTTTATGGGTACATGTGAACATATGCTCTATCTTATGGGACCAATCTATATCTAGGTTTTGGGACTTTGTTAGGAAGTGAACTACCTGGAAAGGAATTAGAGAATATTATGAAAGAAAAGGTCTCACCCAAGTAATGAAGCTGAAGGGCTATCATTCTACATTTGAAGTCTCTGGACACAGTCTGAAGTGAAGCATGCTGAGGTGGTACTTGTTGCATTGATTAGGTTGGGATCGGCACATACAATAGTGTTTGGTATGAACTGACAGAAGCTTGCAGGAAAGTATGTCCCACCCTAGAGGTTCCAGGACTGGATGAAATAAAGGGTGGATAGTGGAAAATATGAAGTTCCTGCTGTCTTAGGGTTCAAGAAGACAACAGAGAGTCATTGTTATAATCACATTATTTGGTAATTGGGTTAACTTTGAAAAAAATCCCTTTGTTAGGATTTGCTGTATAATACCCAACATCACCATAATTTATGTCCTTTGACATTATTTTTTTTTGTTTTTTAAATTTTTTTTATTTAAGAAAGGATTAATTAACAAAACCATAGGGTAGGAGGGGTACAACTCCACACAATTCCCACCGCCCAATCTCCATATCCCACCCCCTCCCCAGTAGCTTTCCCATTCTCTATCCCTCTGGGAGCATGGACCTAGGGTCGTTGAGGGTTGCAGAAGTTAGAAGGTCTGGCTTCTGTAATTGCTTCCCCACTGAACATGGGCTTGACTAGTCGGTCCATACTCCCAGTCTGCCTCTCTCTTTCCCTAGTAGGGTGGGTCATTGGGGAAGCTGAGCTCCAGGACACATTGGTGGGGTCTTCAATCCAGGGAAGCCTGGCTAGCATCCTGATGGCATCTGGAACCTGGTGACTGAAAAGAGAGTTAACAAAGGAAGCCAAACAAATCGTTGAGCAATCATGGACCCAAAGCTTGGAATAGTGGAGAGGAAGTGTTAGGGAGGTACTCACTGCAAACTCTAGTGTACTTCTGCTTTCTTACTTTGGTGCCATACTCCAAACTCAGTCAATTTCTGCTTTGCGTTTCTACTTCTTTTTTTTTTTTTTACATGCATAACATTCCCCAGATTCCCATTTAACAATACAACCCCCACTATTTCATTCATCATTTTTCATGAACCTGTATTCTCCCCACCCACCCACCCACCCCAGAGTCTTTTACTTTGGTGTAATACTTCAATTCCATTTCAGGTTCGACTTGTGTTTTCTTTTCTAATCTTGTTTTTCAACTTCGGCCTGAGAGTGAGATCATTCCGTATTCATCCTTCTGTTTCTGACTTATTTCACTCAACATGATTTTTTCAAGGTCCATCCAAGATCTGCTGAAAACGGTGAAGTCACCATTTTTTACAGCTGAGTAGTATTCCATTGTGTATATATACCACAACTTGGTCAGCCACTCATCTGTTGTTGGACACCTGGGTTGCTTCCAGGTTTTGGCTATTACAAATTGTGCTGCCAAGAACATATGTGTACACAGATCTTTTTGGATGGATGTGTTGGGTTCCTTAGGATATATCCCCAGGAGAGGAATTGCAGGGTCATAGGGTAGGTTCATTACTAGCCTTCTGAGAGTTCTCCAGACTGTTCTCCACAGAGGTTGGACCAATTGACATTCCCACCAGCAGTGCAGGAGGGTTCCTTTGACCCCACACCCCCTCCAGCATTTGCTGCTGTTACCTTTTCTGATGTGTGACATTCTCACAGGAGTGAAGTGATATCTCATTGTTGTCTTGATTTGCATTTCTCTGACAATCAGAGACTTGGAGCATTTTTTCATGTGTTTCCTGGCCTTTTGGATCTTTTCTGTGGTGAATATTCTGTCCAAGTCCTCCCCCCATTTTTGGATGGGGTTATTTGTTGTCTTGTTGTTGATTCTGGCAAGCTCTTTATATACGTTGGATATTAAACTCTTATCTGATGTATGGCATGTAAAGATCTTCTCCCATTCTGTGAGGGGTCTCTTGATTTGGGTAGTGGTTTCTTTTGCTGTGAAGAAGCTTTTTAATTTGATGTAGTCCCATAGGTTTATACTTGCCTTAGTCTTCCTTGTAATTGGATTCATTTCATTGAAAATGTCTTTAAAATTTATGCGGAAAAAAGTTCTTCCAATATTTTCCTCTAAGTATCTGATAGTTTGTGGTCTAACATCCAAGTCCTTGATCCACTTGGAATTTACTTTTGTATTTGGTGAAATACAGTGATTCAGTTTCATTCTTCTGCATGTTTCAATCCATTGTTTCCAACACCATTTGTTGAAGAGACTCTGCTTTCCCCATATAATAGTCTGGGCCCCTTTGTCTAAGATTAGATGTCCATACGTGTGGGGCCTCATTTCTGGGCTCTCAATTCTATTCCTCTGGTCAGTGTGTCTGTTCATGTTCCAGTACCAAGCAGTTTTGATGACAATGGCCCTATAATACAGTTTGAGATCTGGCAGTGTGATGCCTCCGGTTCTGTTCTTTTTTCTCAAGATTGTTTTGGCAATTCTAGGTCTTTTCTGGTTCCAGATAAACATTTGTAGCATTTGTTCTATTCTCCTAAAAAATGTGGTTGTGATCTTGATGGGGATAGCATTAAATTTGTAGATGGCTCTGGGTAATATATTCATTTTGATGATGTTAATTCTTCCAACCCATGAACATGGAATATCTTTCCACTTCTTTGTGTCTTTTTCAATTTCTTTGAGTAGTGACTCATAATTTTCAGTATACAAGTCTTTCACTTCTTTGGTTAGGTTTACTCCTAGATATTTTATTGTTTTTGTTGCTATAGAAAAAGGAACTGATTTCTGGATTTCAATTTCTTCTAACTTAGTGTTTGCATAGAGGAATGCCACTGACTTTTGAATGTTAATTTTATAGCCTGACACCTTACTGTATTGCCTGATGATTTACAAAAGCTTCTTGCTGGATTCCTTAGGTTTTTCCATGTATACTATCATGTCATCTGCAAATAAGGAGAGTTTGACTTCTTCTCTTCCAATCTGTATGACTTTAATTCCTTGCTCCTGCCTGATTGCTATGGCAAGAACTTCCAACACTATGTTGAATAGTAATGGTGATAGTGGGCAGCCCTGTCTAGTACCTGATCTGAGTGGAAATGCTTCCAGTTTTTCACCATTGAGTATGATGTTGGCTGTAGGTTTGCTATATATAGACTCCACTATCTTCAGGAATTTTTCATCTATTCCCATTTTTTGTAGTGTTTTGATCATAAAGGGATGTTGGATTTTGTCAAAGGCTTTCTCTGCATCTATTGATATGACCATGTGGTTTTTGGTCTTGCTTTTGTTGATGTGGTGGATCACATTGATTGATTTATGTATATTAAACCAACCTTGCATGCCTGGGATAAACCCCACTTGGTCAAGATGAACAATCTTTTTGATATACTGCTGTATCCGGTTGGCTAGAATTTTGTTCAATATTTTAGCATCTATGTTCATCAGAGTTATTGGTCTGTAGTTTTCTTTTCTGGTTGTGTCCCTGTCTGCTTTTGGTATCAGGGTGATGTTGGCTTCATAGAAGCTGGCAGGGAATATTCCAGTGTCTTCAATCTTCTGGAAGACTTTTAAAAGTAGAGGTATTAGTTCTTCTTTGAAGGTTTTGTAGAATTCATTTGTAAAACCATCTGGTCCAGGACTTTTATTTTTGGGAAGTTTTTTGATAACTGTTTCAATTTCATTAGCTGTGATGGGCCTGTTCATGTTATCCACTTACTCTTTACTTAGTTTTGGAAGTTGATAGGTATCTAGGAAATCATTCATTTCTTCCAGGTTCTCTAGCTTGGTGGCATATAGTTGCTCATAGAAGCCTCGCATGATATGTTTAATTTCTGCAGTGTCTGTTGTGATTTCTCCTCTTTCATTTACTATCCGATTTATTTGGGTCTTCTCCCTTTTTTGTTTTGTGAGTCTGGCTAAAGCTGTGTCGATTTTGTTTACTCTTTCGAAGAACCAACATTTACTTTCGTTGATCTTTTGTATGGTTTTCCTATTCTCAATGTTATTTATTTCTGCCCTAACTTTAGTAATTTCTGTCCTTCTGGTTGCTTTAGGATTCCTTTGTTGTTCTTCTTCTAGGTCTTTGAGATGTGCAATCAGGCTGTTTATTTGTGCCTTTTCTTGTTTCCTAATGTGTGCTTGTATAGCTATGAACTTCCCTCTTAGAACTGCTTTAGCTGTGTCCCAAATATTTTGATAGCTTGTGTCTTCATTTTCATTGAACTCTCGAAACATTTTGATTTCTTCCTTGATTTCCTCTTTGACCCAGAAGTTGTTAAGAAGTGTACTGTTGAGCTTCCACATTTTGGGACTGTTACTAATCTTTTGTTGATTGTTAAGTGTTAGTTTAATTCCACTGTGGTCTGAGAAGATGCTTGGGATGATTTCAGTGCTCTTGAATTTGCTGATGCTGTCTTTGTGGCCTAACATATGGTCTTTCCTTGAGAATGATCCATGTGGATTTGAGTAAAATGTGTATTCCAGTTTCTTGGGATGAATGACTCTGAAAATGTCCAATAGTTCTAGTTTATCTATCTCTTCATTTAGCTCCCTTATGTCTTTATTGATTTTCTTCCTGGATGATCTGTCAAGTTGAGATAGTGGGGTGTTGAAGTCCCCTACTATGATTGTGTTACTGTTAATATATTGCTGTAGCTCTTTCAGTAGAAGTCTGATGTATTTAGATGGCTTCTCATTGGGTGCATAGAGGTTAATAATTGTTAAGTCCTCTTGATTGACTGATCCTCTGAGCATTAAGTAGTGTCCATTCCTATCTTTTTTAATCTTATCTATTTTAAAGTCTATCATGTCAGATATCAGAATAGCTGCTCCTGTCCTTTTTTGTGGGCCATTGGCTTGTATGATAGTTTTCCATCCTTTCACTTTAAGTCTGTGTTTGTCTTGTTGCATTAGGTGAGTTTCCTGTAGACAACATATTGTTGGGTTGTATTTTCTGATCCATCTTCCTACTCTGTGTCTTTTAATAGGTGAATTCAGGCCATTGACATTTATTGATATCAAAGATTGAAGATATTTTAATGCC